>NC_080086.1:20578189-20889758 GCF_950005125.1 Chionomys nivalis | reverse complement strand
ACTCCAAAATATTTTATGCTATTTGTTGCTATTGTGAAAGTTAATGTTTCTCTGATTTCCCTCTCAGCTTCTTTATCATTTATGTATAGGAGTGCTACTGATTTTTTTTTTTTAGTTGATCTTGTATCTTGTCACATCACAGAAGATATTTATCAGCTGTAGGCGTTCTCTGGTAGAGTTTTTGGGGTCACTTTTGTACACTATCATATCATCTAAAAATAGTGAGAATCTGACTTCTTTTGCAATTTGAATTCCCTTGATCTCCTTTTGTGTATTCAGAACTGTATCCTGGGACCTGTGGCATTTCAGCAGATGCCTCATTCTTTCATCAAACATCAGAATTACTGAATATTATCAGAATAACAAAATCTATAAATACTTTGAGTAAGCATGTTCTAAAATTAAAATATTTAGCCTGAGTGTGGCAGTTTACATCTTTACGGATAGCATTTAGGAGACAAAGGCAAGTTGATCTCTACGAGATTGAAGCCAACCGTGTCAATATAGTGAGTTTGAGCCTAGCCAGAGCTACATTGTGAGACTGTTTGAATAAATATAAACAAACAAAAAATAAATAAATCCTTTCTCCAATTCATAACAACTTTTATCAAAGCAATATTTTTCTTTAAAAATTGGTGATAAGTACAGGACAATTTCAGATTCTAAAGTATTTATCAGTTTCATTTATCATGTTTAAAGTCTACTTAAGTTTATGCCACAATTGCCTTTGTAAAAAACTATGTGCTCAAAGGTAACATATTCAAAACTGATAAGGAGAGGTTAATGAATCACCCAGACAGGTTGGGCTGAGCTTCTGAAATGTATATTAGAAACAACACATGCATTACAAGACTCTTTCTCCCTCCCCAGAGTTTCAAGTTTGAAATTTCTTGCTGAATTCAGTTGAGTCTCTTCCTTTGAAGCAAAGGTTGAAGAAGCATCCATGTGCATGCTAAAGAGAGACCTCCCTATGCCAGACAGCCTGCAAGAGGTAAAAATAGGTATGTATTTTAATACAACTTGATTCACACTAGAAGACAGAGAGGAGATTTGCCAAGGACCCTGAGAGGGACTAAATCTCTTATCTGTTATCCTATCATGGTGGATATCTGTAGAAGGTGAAATGCTTAGAGGCCTCTGGTATATTAGTTACTATATCAGAGTATAAAATACTCAAGTATTTCTGGGCAAGAGAAATGAACAATAAATTAATTACCAAATCCTGAGATATGGCTTTTGTTTGTTGATTGAGTTACATTTGCTTTTTTAGGTTTTAGTTTTTGTTGTGCATGTGTGTGTGTGTGTGTGTGTGTGTGTTTAGTTTACTAGCTCACTTTCTATTTGATAATTTGCACTCTGAGGAGTTACTGGAAATAGCTGTAGAACATGATCCTTAAGTCCCAGAATGAAGAAACTCTAACAGCACAGCTTTCAATGTGCACAGCTGAAGAAGTTCCCTGTGGGACTGGGGCCTGGGGTTTGCAGATCCTGTTGATTCAAAGGAAAGGTGGAGAGGGGAGGTGCAGTTAGAAACTGAACCCCTACTCCAACAAGTTCTCTGGCATTTCTGGTTTATGCAAGTTATGGAAACAAGAAGTCTTGTGGAATTTCTGTTAAACTGTCTTCTGTATTTGGAAACTATCTGTTTTATTCTTGCATTTTTATTCCTTTATTCCCTCTTCCTTTACTTAAAATTTTGTTTTCTTGCTTGTTTGTTTTAGTGAAATAATATGGGCTTCCTGGAAAATGAGGAATGTAGGTGTTTTCCAATTTAGTCAAATAGTCCCAAATCTGAAACCATCTTCTTCACGCAGAAACACATACACACCCCATATTTCTGTGAGGCAAGTTAGCCCAGGCAGAGAATTTACCATACTATTTGTTTCAGTTTTTGAATATTTGTCATATTTTCCACAACAAGCATTTAAAGTTTAATTTAAAAAAAAAAAACAAGTAAGGAAAGGGCAAAATAAAAGTCACATATGCATGCAAATAAATACATAACTTTCAGAGGTTTGAGGAGCTATTTAAAGGAAAAATTGCTTATCGACCTTATTGAAATAGAAAGCCATTATGGAACTCTGTATGCATTAAATTCAAAGGACATTTTTGTTAAATGTTCAGCCAAAAAGAAAAAAAAAAGGTTGAAAAGTTTCTAAGGAGCCAAAATCCAAAGAATACTACATATGTTGACCCAGTAACTTTGGGGACTCTACATTTAGCAAGTAGCTCCATAAGAGAACCAGATAGGTTCAGAGAAAGAGGGAAAAACCTGGCTTTGTCCAACATCCTAAAGAGAGAAAAACAGAACAGAATATCTCAGATTTTTTAATTTAGAACTCAGAAAAGCCAGTGAGTTTCACTGACTGCTTGACTGCAGTTCCACAGTTGATCACACAAGGTGGAGTTTCTGGAAAGGAAAAACACATTATCTCAGTAGAGAAAGATTTTCTCCTGCCACCTCTTTACCACGGTTTTAGGTGGATTAGCCTTTTAAAAGGTGATCTCTTGGCCAGGTGAGTGCAGGCCCAACAGGACAAACTATTATCAGAGGACACAATGGCGTGTCATGTCTACTCAGGACAAGAAGCAGATTCTGTTCATCTGAGAGGAGGAAATACACTTTAGGGGAGCACTGATATCTCCAATGGCTTCAAAGGCTGCTGTAATATTCCCTGCTCAAGATACCCCAAAATTATTTACATTATGGGCTAACCCTGAGGAACTGATATGGTGTGTTTCTGCTAGGAAGATCTAGGGAAGCATTTCTAAAGCTACTTGGTAGACATGTTTAGTGTCAAAATATATCCTCATGCACAGCATCCAAGCAGGGAGCTCTCTTAGAAGAAAGAAAACAGGAACTTAGTCACTTCTGACCTCTGGACTGGAGAAAATCAAACACATTTCCTGTTTCAAGGAGAATTGTAACTGCTCACCCTTGGGACCTCTGCTTCTAAATGAGCTGATGCTTTTCTGTCTCCTGTCCTCCTCAGCTTTTTCCTTAGTGTAAACTGAGACTCTCTGTTTTCTTATAGTTTTGTGAATATGAGCAAAATGTGGTGGTTAAAGTCAGCTCGAATTTTTTAAAAATGTAATTTATATTCAGTAAAATTTATTCTTTTGTTGCACATTTCCATGTAATTTGAGAACATATATAAACAAGAAGTCTTCATCACAATCAAGATAGAGACCTAAACCCCACCCCAAGCTCCCTATGCCCTCCTGTAGATACTCCTCTTCTCTGTACCCAGCCTATGTCATCCTTGTCTCTTTTGCTCTTACACTCTTGATTCTCCAGAACATCAGGGAGATGAATCCCTGCAGTAGTAAATGCATTGGAGATTCATCCACAGTGAATTCAACAGCTGCATGTCCAATATGAACACAGCTGGCTAGAGTAGAAGAGATTCCAGAGCACGATTGATGAGCAGTTTGAGCTGTGAATTCAAAGTATGAATCTTAAGTCTGAATAGAAAAACAGGTCAGGAGAAAACTAACAGGAAACTGGTGGGTAAGAGAGTGAGCAGAAAGAGAGCAGGTGGGTAGCAGTCAGAATTTCCCAACAGAAAAACTCTTATCTGCGGTCAGATTCTCCAACTAAACTACAAGGGAGGCTAAGTGGAGCTTTATTGTTGTTTTGGATTTTGGTGATGATGGCAGTAGTTTGGGCAGGGGGTGCCGTTTAGAGGTCAGAAGACAACTATGTGTATTTTGTTTTCTCATTTTACTTTTGCGCATATTCCAGGGACAAGCACCTTTACCTACAGCCGTCTGGCTGACCCAAGGGAAACTAATTTTAAAATGCTTTAAAAGACAGTTGAGCTGTCCAGCATGCTCTGCTTTAGGGGCCTCTGGGGACAGCAGGTTGTGAAACTTTTAACCAGAATAAGAATGGGCAGGTGTAAGCACAAAGTCCAGTTTTCTTTCTCAATAATTTTCACCAGTGCTGAGTAATGTTGCTTTACTTTGTCACAAGTTCAGACACCTTTGAATTGTTGCAAATTACAGAGTTAATTCATAAAATTACTCTAAATACAGGCAAGTTTTTATGTAAACGCAGGTACTTCCCTTAGATCCAGAGCATAAGGTAACTGTAGACTCATTTTAACAAAATTCTAAGCTGTATTTCAATGATTTCCCCAAAGCTTAGTATTATTAAACATATTTGATGCATATATTTACTATGTAAGCATCATTTTATTCCATAATAAGGCACATTTTTTCTTAAAAAACCAATTAAAAATTAATGTATGTTTACAGTAAGTGTGCACATGTAATGCAGGTGGGGAAATGAACAACTCTTAGGTAGAGAAAGGATAAAAACTCTTCTGCATATGATGCTCAGACAGTGGATTTTTATGGTGAGACTCACAGCTCATCCTGTGTATTATAACTGACTCAGATCACAGACCCAAACACAGAGCCTGAAACTTAAATCAATTTGAAAAAAGTGAAAAGTATTTTTGTGGACAAGAACTTGTCTCAGGCAAAGATTTCTTGATTACAATAATGCTTTTCCTACAAACCTGGTGGGTAAAATGAATGTAAATAAATTGCACTTAGTGCAATGAACACTCTGCTTTGGTCCCTAAAAAGGAATAAAAAGATAAATAATCAACTGTCAGGAGTTCTCTCTCTCTCTCTCTCTCTCTCTCTCTCTCTCTCTCTCTCTCTCTCTCTCTTTCTTCCTCTCTCTCCTCTCTCTCTCTCTCTCTCTCTCTCTCTCTCTCTCACTGTCTCTCTAGCTATCTCTGTTTCCCTCTGTCTCTCTTTGTGTCTTTCTGTGTGTGTGTCTCAAAAGAAATTGTACTTACAATGTATTGTGAGTTTTTAAAACTTAATGGAGAAATTATTCAAAGATTAAGAATATTTGTTGCTCTTCCAGCAACTGACTCTGAGCATGTTTCATTGAATGTACAATTGTGCGTTTGGCAGTGCTGCGAGAGCTGCAATCCTTACACATTTGTTTGCATTTGACAATTGCTAGTGTATGAAAATGCAAATTATTTAGTGCACTGACATATTTTCCTGAAGTATTGTAAACTCATTCACTAATTTTAGAGCCCTTTGAATAGACTCCTTATAAATGTATATATAGATATATCCATGTCATCTGAATATCAACACTTTATCTCTATGGGGATAAATGTTATTTTTTATTCTTGCTCTATAGTCCTGTCAAGGATCTCCAGAGTCATAGAGTGGTGAGCAGATATCCTTGCTTTGCTTGGGTCACTGGGAAAAATTATTTATGCTGTCTGTAATTAGATTTTTGTTTTGGTGCATCATAGATGGCTGTATTAATTAAGATTTTTGTTGATGAGAGGAAACACCATGATCTAAGCAATTTGGGGATGAAAGGATTTATTTGGCTTACGCTTTGATAGTACTGTTCATCGTTGAAGCAAGTCAAGGCAGGAGCTCAAACAGGGCAGGAACTTGGAGGCAGGAGCTGATACAAAGGTCATGGAGGAGGGCTGCTTATTGGTTTATTCCTCACAGCTTGTTCAGCCTGCTTTCTTATAGAACCCCAGAGGGGGTTGGGCCCCTTCACATGATTCACTAATTAAGAAAATATAATATAGTCTTGCCTACAACCTGAAGCTCTTTATTCTCATATGACTTTAGCTTGTGTCAGGTTTTCCACGGATGTAGTCAGCCCCAAGTTGGCATGCTAATGTGTTGTTGGAGACTGCTTGTTAGTTTCCCGGCCACCCAGACCCGAAATCATCACACTGAAACTATATTAACTGCAACACTGCTTAACCTATTAGCTTATCCATATTTCTAGCTAGCTCTTATATCTTAAATTCACCCATTTATATTAATCTGTGTATAGTCACTACAGTCTTTTGTAGTATGACATAATGATTCTCTGGATTTCCTGTGTTTGTTGTTATGTCCCCTTTTCATTTCTGATTTTGTTAATTTGGATATTCTCTATCTTTTGATTAGTTTGGATTAGAGTTTGTCTGTCATGCTTATTTTCTCAAAAAAGGAGCTCTTTGTCTCATTTATTCTTTGTATTGTTTTCTTTGTTGCTATTTTATTGATTTCAGCCCTCAATTTGATTATTTCCTCTCTTCTACTCTTCCTGCGTGAGTCTGCTTCTTTTTCTTTTAGAACTTTCAGGTGTGCTGTTAAGTCATTAGTATGAGCTTTCTCCACTTTATGTAGGCACTTGGTGCTGTGAACTTTCCTCTTAGCAACACTTTCATAGTGTCCCATAGGTTTGGGTACATTGTGCCTTCATTTTTGTTGAATTTTAGGAGTCTTTAATTTCTTACTGTATTTATTCCTTGACCAGGGGTGGTTTAATAAAACACTGTTCAATTTCTAAGAGTTTGCAGGTTTTCTGTGATTAGTGATGTTGTTAAATTATAACTTTAAACATGGTGATTCAATAAGATACAGGATGTCTGTTAATTCCATTTGATCCATGACATCTGTTAGTTCCCTTATTCCTCTCCTAAGTTTCTGTCTGATTGACCTGTCCAATGGAAAGAGTGGGGTATCAAAGTCTCCTACTATAATAAGTGTGTGGGGTTTGATGTGTGATTTAAGTTTTAGTAATGCTTCTTTTACATATGTGGGTCCTCTTGCATTTGCGGCATAGATGTTCAGAATTGAGACTTCATTTTGATGGATTGTTCCTGTTATGAGTATAAACTGTCCTTCTCCATCTCTTCTAATTGATTTTAGTTTTAAGTCTATTTTGTTTGAAATTAGGATAGCTACATGTGCTTTTTTCTTAGGTTACTTTTATTGGAAAATCTTTTCCCAACACTTTACTCTAGGTAATGTCTGTCTTTGAAGTTGGGGGTGTGTGTTTTGTATACAGCAGAAGGATGGATCCTACTTTTGTATTCATTCTCTTAGCCTGCATCTTTTTAGAGGTGAACTGAGTCCATTGATATTAAGAGATATTAATGACCAGTGATTGTTAATTCCTGTTATTTTTTGGTAGTAGTGTTTGTGTGTTTTCCTTCTTTTGGTTTGCTAGTGAGATTATCTGTTGCTTCTGCTTTTGTTAGCTTCCTTGGGTTAGAGTTTTCCTTCTAGTGCTTTCTATAGGGCTGTATTTGTGGATAGTTATTGTTTAAATCTGATTTTGTCATGGAATGTCTTGGTTTTTCCATCAAAGATGATTGAAATCTTTGCTGGGAATAGTAGTCTGGGCTTGCATCTGTGGTCTCTTAGTGTACAGCTCATCTGTCCAAGACCTTCTGACTTTTGTGGTTTTAATGGAGAAGTCTGCTTTAATTCTGATAGGTCTTCCTTCATATGTTACTTGACCACTTTCCTTTGCAGCTCTTTAAATTCTTTCTTTGGGCTGTATGTTTTGTATTTTGATTATTACATGGCAATGGGAATTTCTTTTGTTGGTACACTCTATTTGGTTGTCTGTAAGTTTCTTGTACATTCATAGGGATCTCCTTCTTTAGATTGGGGAAATTTTCTTCTATGGTTTTGTTGAATATATTTTCTGTGCCTTTGAGCTGGAGTTCTCCTTCTTCTACCCCTATTATTATTGGGTTTGGTCTTTCTATAATGTCCCAGATTTCCTGGATGTTTTGTGTTAAGAATTTGTTGGATTTAATATTTTCTTTGACCATTAAATCTATTTCCTCTATAGTAACTTCAACAACTGAAATTCACTCTTCCATATCTTGTTTTCTGTTGGTTATGCTTGCCTCTGTAGTTTCCATTCATTTACCCAGATTTTCCATATCCAGAATTCCCTCAGTTTGTGTTCTCTTTATTGTCTCTATTTCAGTCTTCAAGTCTTGAACTGTTTGTTTCACCTATTTAATTGTTTTTCTTTGAGAGATTTACTGATTTCTCACAATTGTTTGTTTGTCTTTTCCTTCATTTCTTTGAGGAAGCTTTTTATTTCCTCGTTAAAGGTCTCCATCATCTTCTAAAGTTATGATTAAAATTGTTTTCTTCTGCTTCTTCTGGTTTAGGATAATCAAGTCTTTCTGCTGTGTGATCACTAGGTTCTGGTGTTAACATGTTTCTTTTTAGGTTGTTGGATGAATTCTTCCAATGGTGCCAAACCATCTCTTCCTTCAATTGGTGCCAGCAGTGTCTTTTCCTCTTGGTTCAATCTAGCAGTGGCTGTTTATTTCTTTGGGAACTGTTCTTGGTCTGTTCTGTACTGTCAATGTCTGTGTCTCAGTAAGCCACTGAGGTTTCTCTTGGCCCTCTCTCTTGGCCTGCTTTCTTGATCTGCTCTCTTGGTTTACTCTCTTGGGCCACTCTGTGCATTCATAGCTTATGCTTTAGAGTTCCACTCTTGGTCCTCTCTGTGTAGGTGCAGCATGTGTTTCAGCATTCCTCTGAGGTTGCGGGAGGGCAGGGTGGGATAGGAGGGTTTGAGGACAAAGTGGTACTTGTAGCTTTCAGGATCCGATGGATAAGATAATATTATTGGAGCAGTCTACCTGTAGGAAACTTGCCTGCTGGCTGGCTAGAGAAACCAGTTTAAGTGGGTAGGGGCCTAGGGTTTTGCCACAGTGTGGAGGGCCTAGAGAGTGGGGTGTCCCACCAGGTGGGTGGTCACTCACTTCTTGGTTCTCTCTGTGTATTAGAAGGCTGTGTTTCAGGGTTCCACTTGAACTCTTTACTTTTAGGCCTCCACAAGAACCACAGTACTGTGCTACCCCATCTGGCACATTGATTTTAATTGTTGTTGTTATTACTGTTATTATTATTATTATCCCCTCAGTTCTAACCAGCTCTCTTCTTACAAAAATAAACCTAACCTATGGGTCATGTTACATTGTTTCTTTTTCACGTTGTTCTTCACTATTTCTGTTGCTTGCTGCTTCACTGGTCAACTGGAAAACTTCTTGGGGAAAACTCTGTTTTCCATTTCTCTAGCCTTCTATGGGCCAAAGACATCATTTGTGGACCAGGACCTTCTGAGAGGGGCATTTCCGGGGGAAGAATACAAACCAAATGTACAGTTGATTCTGGATAAAAGTATCTTTTACCCAAAGGGTCTTGAGCTTGATGTTCTCATATTTATAGTTCCAGGTAAAGAGCTCCAAGGAAAATGTCTCAGAAATGTCTTCCCTGAGTCTACTGTTAAGCTTTACTGCTGCTATATAGTGATCATGATTCTCACTATAGTAGTAATTGCTTTGTCAGGTAAGTGACACATTCTCCAAATTCTGAAACGTTCTGTCTACATACACATTGTCAGTTATACTTATTGATAATTGTGAGCCAGGCACTGTGGTAAGGGCTATAGTTAAACACACTGGAAATTCCTCAATTCCTCTTCTCTGGGATCAGCACGGGCTGTGGTGTACACAGGAGACCAGGCTCAGTCTCCCTGGAAAGATGATATTATGCAACCTCTAGAGAGATGGAGGATACATGTGTGCACCTGGGGCAACTATTCAAAGCAGAGACCAAAGAGAAGAAAACTCAAAGGAGAAACCTCAAGAAGGTTGCTGCAGCTGACAGAAGTGAGGGCAGTGAAGAATAATATGGTGGGGGAAGGTACAGAACCTCCATAACATGGTTTATGTTAACATCTTCAACAACAGTCTGAAAGTATCAAATACAAAGTTCCAGAATATGATTCCTAAGCTTTTAGTTGTAGACTGTTCTGAATATTGTGATAAAATATTGTATAAATTTGCTGCAATAACTGGATCAAATGTTCCATGATATAAATATCTATTGGTTTTTTTTTTTTTTTTTTTTTTTGCAGGTTTTTTTTTTCTTTCTGATTTTTATTAATTAATTAATTTAATTATTAAAGATTTCTGCCTCTTCCCCGCCACCACCTCCCATTCCCTCCCCCTCCCCCAATCAAGTCTTCCTTCCTCCTCAGCCCAAAGAGTAAGCAGGTTTCTCTGCCCTGTGGGAGGTCCAAGGACCACCCACCTCCATCCAGGTCTATTAAGGTGAGCATCCAAACTACCTGGGCTCCCACAAAGCCATTACATGCAATAGGATCAAGAACCCATTGCCATTGTTCTTCAGTTCTCAGTAGTCCTCATTGTCCATTATGTTCAGCGAGACCGGTTTTGTCCCATGCTTTTTCAGTCCCCGGCCAGCTGGCCTTGGTGAGTTCCCGATAGATCATCCCCATTGCCTCAGTGAGTTCCTTGCTCGTGCTCACTCTCCTTCTGCTCCTCCTTTGGATCGTGAGACTTCAGTCCAGTGCTCCAATGTTGGTCTCTGTCTCTGTCTTCTTTCATCGCCTGATGAAGGTTAATATTCAGGGGGATGCTTATATGTTTTTCTTTGGGTTCACCTTCTTATTTAGCTTCTCTAGAGTCACGAATTATAGTCTCAATGTCCTTTATTTATGGCTAGAAACCAAATATGAGTGAGTACATCCCATGTTCCTCTTTTTGGGTCTGGCTTACCTCACTCAGGATAGTGTTTTCAATTTCCGTCCATTTGTATGCAAAATTCAAGAAGTCATTGTTTTTTACTGCTGAGTAGTACTCTAATATGTATATATTCCATACTTTCTTCATCCATTCTTCCATTGAAGGACATCTAGGTTGTTTCCAGGTTCTGGCAATTACAAACAATGCTGCTATGAACATAGTTGAGCATATACTTTTGTTGTATGTTTGGGCATCTCTTGGGTATATTCCCAATAGTGGTATTGCTGGGTCAAGAGGTAGGTTGAACCCGACTTTCCTGAGAAACCGCCACACTGCTTTCCAAAGTGGTTGCACAAGTTTGCATTCCCACCAGCAATGGATGAGAGTGCCCCTTTCTCCACAACCTCTCCAGCAGAGGCTATCATTGGTGTTTTTGATTTTAGCCATTCTGACCGGTGTAAGATGGTATCTTAATGTTGTCTTGATTTGCATTTCCCTGATTGCTAAGGAAGTTGAGCATGATCTTAAGTGACTTTTGGCCATTTGAACTTCTTCTGTTGAAAAGTCTCTGTTCAGCTCAGTGCCCCATTTTATAATTGGATTGATTAACCTTTTACGGTCTAATTTCTTGAGTTCTTTGTATATTTTGGATATCAGACCTTTGTCAGTTGCGGGGTTGGTGAAGATCTTCTCCCAGTCAGTGGGTTGCCTTTCTGTCTTAGTGACAGTGTCCTTTGCTTTACAGAAGCTTCTCAGTCTCAGGAGGTCCCATTTATTCAATGATGTCCTTAGTGTTTGTGCTGCTGGGGTTGTACGTAGGAAGTGTTCTCCTGTGCCCATGTGTTGTAGAGTACTTCCCACTTTCTCTTCTATCAGATTCAGTGTGTGTGGACTGATATTGAGGTCTTTAATCCATTTGGACTTGAGTTTTGTGCATGGTGATATATATGGATCTATTTTCATTCTTCTACAGATTGACTTCCAGTTTTGCCAGCACAATTTGTTGAAGATGCTCTCTTTTTTCCATTGTATACTTTTAGCTCCTTTATCGAAAATCAGGTGTTCATAGGTTTGTGGGCTAAAGTCAGGGTCTTCTATTCGATTCCATTGGTCGACTTCTCTGTTTTTATGCCAGTACCAAGCCGTTTTCAGTACTGTAGCTCTGTAATAGAGTTTGAAGTCAGGGATGGTAATGCCTCCAGACAATCCTTTATTGTATAAGATTGTTTTGGCTATCCTGGGTTTTTTGTTTTTCCATATAAAGTTGATTATTGTCTTCTCCAGATCTGTGAAGAATTTTGATGGGATTTTGATGGGGATTGCGTTGAATCTATAGATTGCTTTTGGTAGAATTGCCATTTTTACTATGTTGATCCTCCCAATCCAAGAGCAAGGGAGGTCCTTCCATTTTCTGGTGTCCTCTTCAATTTCTTTCTTCAAAGACTTAAAGTTCTTGCCAAATAGATCTTTCACTTCCTTGGTCAGAGTTACCCCAAGGTATTTTATGCTATTTGTGGCTATCGTGAAAGGTGATGCTTCTCTGATTTCCCTCTCTGCTTCCTTATCCTTAGTGTATAGGAAGGCAACTGATTTTTTGGAGTTGATTTTGTATCCTGCCACATTACCAAAGGTGTTTATCAGCTGTAGGAGTTCTTTGGTAGAGTTTTTGGGGTCGGTTATGTATACTATCATATCATCTGCAAATAATGAAAGCTTAACTTCTTCCTTTCCAATATGGATCCCCTTGATCCCCTTATGTTGTCTTATTGCTATTGCTAGAACTTCAAGCACTATATTGAAGAGGTATGGAGAGAGTGGACATCCTTGTCGTGTTCCTGATTTTAGTGGGATGGCTTTGAGTTTTTCTCCATTTAATTTAATGTTAGCTGTCGGCTTGCTGTAAATAGCTTTTATTATATTTAGGTATGCCCCTTGTATCCCTAATCTCTCCAAGACTTTTATCATAAAGGAGTGTTGAATTTTGTCGAATGCTTTTTCAGCATCTAATGAAATGATCATATGGTTTTTTTCTTTCAGTTTATTTATATGGTTGATTACATTGATAGATTTGCGTATGTTGAACCAGCCCTGCATCTCTGGAATGAAGCCTACTTGATCATAATGGATAACTTTTCTAATGTGTTCTTGGATTCGGTTTGCCAGTATTTTATTGAGAATTTTTGCGTCGATGTTCATGAGTGAGATAGGCCTGTAATTCTCTTTCTTGGTTGGGTCTTTGTGTGGTTTTGGTATCAGGGTAACTGTAGCTTCATAAAAGGAATTTGGCAATGACTCTTCTGTTTCTATATTGTGAAATACATTAAGAAGTATAGGTATTAGCTCTTCTTGGAAGTTCTGGTAGAATTCTGCATTGAAACCATCTGGCCCTGGGCTTTTTTTGGAAGGGAGATTTTTGATAACTGTTTCTAATTCTTCGCGACTAACAGGTCTATTTAGATCGTTCACCTGGTCTTGGTTTAGGTTTGGTATATGGTACTTATCTAAAAAAGTGTCCATTTCTTTTGCATTTTCCAGTTTTGTGGCATACAGGCTTTTGTAGTAAGATCTAATGATTCTCTGAATTTCCTCTGTGTCTGTGGTTTTTTGAGACAGAGTTTCTCACTGGGAACCAGACTGGCCTTACACTTGGAGAGCCACCTGCCTCTGAATATCAATTGCTGAGATTAAAGGTGTGCACCACCACCATCTGATATTATTTTATGAAATCAAGTTTAACCACACTAAGGAGTAACACACATGTCTAAACAGAACAAACATTGCCCAACAAGTTTTGGTCAGTACAACCTAAACTACCATATAGTTCAGAAAAAAGTCAGATAAGAAGAAATGATAGTAACCTTTACTGTCTGTTCCATTTGTCCCTTTCATCGAAAGCTCTTGGTACTGAGTATAAAAACTGGGAACAACTATAACAAAGTCCATTTTCTAAAAATAATTAGAGAAGGTCATTTCCGGTATTTGATATTTCACTTCAAAGATCTTTTTCTTTTTTTCTTGAAACTGACAAGACCTTTGAAAGAGTGGCAGATTCCTTCTGATTTGTTAATGGAAGAAAATAGTAAATGTGTGACAAAAAATGTCTATTATTCTTCTAAGCTGTCCTTTGAACCCTTGCTACATTCAGAGAATCTTTCATACACACACACACACACACACAAATATTCACACACACATACGTGTACACACATAGACATATATAGACATGATCACTTTATTATTATAGACTCACAGACAAACATATCACAGAGTTGCATTAAAATCACTGCTCAAAGACTTGCCAGGTCCCAAACCCAATGTATCCCGTTGACATTCCAGAGAGTTAGAATAGCCATTCTGAAGCCATGGAGCTTTGGTTATGGTTTTAGACTTTCACTATCAATTACGTTTTTATCTTATCATCTCCAAAAATAAGAAAATCTGTCGGAATTGAAACAATGAAAACTATTATTTTTATAACCCTTTTCATGGCTTATGGAATGGTGTGGAAGAATTGTCTGTAGTCTGTCAATCATGTTTTAAATAAATGCTGATTGGCCAGGCAGGAAGTATAGGCAGGTCAACCAGACAGGAAACAGAGGCAGGGCGATGAGAACAGGAGAATTTTGGGAAGGAGAAAGCCCATTCCTCCCAGTCCAGCCCAGACCACTGAAGAAGCAACATGTGACCTGCCCTGCTGTGAAAGGGACAGAGCCATGTGGCTAGCATAGATAAGAACAATGGGTTAATATAAGCTACAAGAGCTAATAAGAAGACTGAGCTAATGGGCCAATCAGTTTATAACCTAATGTAGACTCTGTGTGATTTTCTTTGGGGCTTTCTGGCTATGGGGAACCAGGCAGGACAGAAACCCCAACAAGCAGGCCCCTTCATGTTACAATGGGCCCTTGGCTGCATCCCGTCCTTCCTTGTCACCCTACACCAGTCTTCCTTGTTCTGTTCTCTAAGTATTGTACCATAGCCCCCCTCACACTTATTTACACTGTATGTCACAGACTGGGATTGCATGTGACAAAGTACATGGGATCTCTTTCTTCCTCAGTTTGAGTGACATCACTTGGTATTATACTTAAATAGTCCATCCACTTTCCTGAAAATTTCATTTTTTCTTTATAGTTGAGTAACATTCTGTTTTTTCCATGTAACACATTTTCATTAGTTTCATTCATCAGTTGATGGGACATGTAGGTCAGGTACATTTTCTTACTATTGTGAATAGGGGAGCAATAAACATGGATTACAATTTTCTATAGTAGGATATGTGGGTTACTTCTTGTATGTCCAGGAGTGGCAAGTCTTGGTCACATGACAAGTTTAATTTTTAGTTTTTTGAGGAACCTCCATATTGGCTGTATCAGTTTGTACTCCTACCAGCAGTAAATAAGTGTCCTTTTTCTGCACAAGCTTCTAAACAAGTTGACCTTGACTCATAGAAATCTGCATGTCTCTGCCTCTCAAACACTGAAATTAAAGTCGTGTTACTACAGCCCAGCATTGTTATCAGATTTCTTACTGATAGCCATTCTGATTGGCTCTAACAAAAGCCAGCATATGTTTATATACATTTAATTGTGTAATAGAATAATAGGAAGCCCACTACCAAAATTTAAATATCGAAAAAGATATTTTGTCCATGCCATGTTTTATAGGCTGGAATTTACTTATAGTGAAATCCAGATAAATGAGGAATTTTCTTTCTTTTGTCAAGAATAAAAGAAGAAAAAAAGAACCTATCACAGATATACTTGCATATCCATGTTTATTGTTACCTATTTGCAATAGGAAGGAAAGGAAAGTAGAGATGAAAGCTTCTGTCCCACTCAGTCCCACAGCCATTCAGTCCCAAAGAAAAACACAGAGGCTTAAATTAATTATAAACTGTTTTGCCTATAGCTCTGGTTTATTAACTCTCAATTCTTGTCTATGTTTAGCCACGTGGCTTGTTACCTTTTGTTCATTAAGGCATTGTCATGTTGTTCCCTCTGTATCTGGCTGGTGACTGAATTTCTGCATTTTTTCTTCCCAGAATTCCTTTAGTCTGGTCACTCCACCTAGACTTCTTGGCTGGTTACTGGCCAATCAGAGTTTTATTAAACTATTATGTTTATTTATAGTGTACAAGAGCATTATCACACAGTATTCCCCCTTTTTCCTTTATAAGAACTCTGAATCTAATCTCCTTTACTTAGCTTTTTCTGACCATTATTCCTAACAACTTGTAATCAATACTCTTTTAAACAAAGAGTTCCAATTTATAGAAAGGTGCTGATAATTTTATGAGGACCCAAAGAAAATTTAGGATTATGGTCAAGTCCTGACTGGAGTATTTTACAAGGATGGGTCATCTCAGCCAGGAGTCTTGAGGCTGTTCTGGATGCAGAACTCAGAGGAAACTGCAACAGAGGTGCTCTGAAATGTTGGATCATCTGGGCCATTAGTTCCTACTGAATATTTTTCAGGGGTCTTCCTTGATCAAACCTTATTTTTTAACCCAGAATGAATACACAGCCTTTCATTTCCTGTGTAAACAAAAGGAAAGCCTCTTCTCCAAAATAACATATCTTTTGACTTAAATTTTCAAGTCAAGACATTTTCAAAATATATAGGTTGTATTAATCCAGCAGTCTTTATAAACAAATGTCTTATTCATGACACTGTCTGCATTTTAGTGAGCAAAGAAAACACAGCCGTTTCAAGACCTGGACCTTATTTTTCCACATGCCCAAATGACTGGATTGGATTTGGAAGCAAATGTTTTTATTTTTCTGAAGATGTAAGAAATTGGACATTCAGTCAGACCTACTGCATGGCACTAGAGGCCCATCTTGCTCTATTTGATAGCCTTGAGGAGCTGGTAAGAAAGGATCATGAATTGGTTTGTTGTTTGTTCTATTGAATATGCATTGTCTTAATATAGAGATCTTAAAGGTAGAATCCTACCTCAGGCAGTTGGGGCTTATGGGGAGCACATTAGTAGTGTGGTGTCAATTGCTGATGTTATTGCTTCTAGTTTGGGCACCAAGACATTCCAAAGACATACTCTCATATAGTGCTCATTGTAAAACCTGATATACCTGGTGGTCGTGTAAGTATTCCTTGAAACTATCAGGTTTTGCATACTGAATATGGCAACTGTTAAAACCTGCAAGGATATTCTTAATAAGGGACTTTCCCAGTCTCCATAGAATAGGTGGCCAACAACGTGTTTAAGGTTATGAGCGTAAAATATATCCACCGAGAACTGGGAATTATTGTGTCTCCAAAATCAATGACCCTTAGCCACCATCCCTAGAATAGGCTGTAGGTTAGAGACACTCGGGGGTCACCTGAAGCTGAGAGACACATGCATTTGTTTTCTATGTTTCATGACAGAATTTCCTGAAGAGATACAAGGGAACTTCTGACTACTGGATCGGCCTGTACAGAGAGTCACCAGACCACGCTTGGACATCGACAGACAACACTGAATATAACAACTTGTATGTTTTTTAGATCACTTTTCCTTCTACTGTGATCATTTGTTGTGAAATGTGTTTCTTGTGCCTATAAGAGATTGATAATTGTGTCATATGACTCCAACTGTACTGAAAAGAAAGAAATACAAACCTTCTAAGTGGAGGAGTGGCCCAGAGGTAGGGTGTGTGCTTACGTGCAGAGCCAAATTCAAGCAACCTCCACATTCCTACAAATTTAAATCCTTTGGATGTCCTCCCACTTATTGGCCATAATTTTCAAAGCATTTTCTTAGTGTGATTTCACTCAGAATCTTTAGCATGATGATGGCACCTGGGTTAGATTTTGTCTGCTCTATCACCAATCAAAAACTTTCCTTGAAAATAGACACTCTCATGAGAAGTAGGTAGAAGCTAGGATGGGCAGTTAGAGCTCCGAAACCCCAAGAAGCCACTGCAGAACTGTGGGTTAGGGCTTGTCAGAGAGCTGTTTGCACAGCTAACTGTTCACAGTTACAGAAACTCGAGGGACATTGGGAGCCTCCACTAAATTCTGATCATCAAAGAGCTCTGAGACAGCTCTTGGATAAAAGAATAGCTCTTTGAATGGAACAATAAAACAGAGGCCAAGTCACATCCATCATTAAAGACCTTTTAGTAATTTAATAAGAAATGGGTTTCCCTGCTTTTATATATGTGAAATGTTTCAAGATAGAACTGAAAATCATCCTCAGTGATGCCACCCATGGATGGCAACAGTGCATTTGAACATGACATCAAGAGCCAGTCAAATGCCTTTGCAAATGATATAAGACTCAACATGAGCAAATGACAAAAGTGTGGTGTTCAAGTCAAACCCTGAGCATGTAAAAGTTCCCAGGTGCAAAACTAGTTCAGGTGTTTGAATATAATAAGGCCTGTATGGAAATTTTTTTTGTCTGATTTTTGCTTTAGGGTTCTCATCCAAGGAAGCAGAGAATGTGCCTACCTGAATGACGGTGGGATCAGCAGTGCCAAGGAGTACACACCTAAGAAGTGGATTTGTAGCAAGTACAGCAGATATACTTTACAATGCCCAGAAATTTTAAACCCAGGGTAGGAAATATGCCAAAGCATGCCTGATAAACAGATGCTCTGTGACCTGTTATCTACAGTTGCGACTCCACCCCTGATCTGCTAAAATCATCAAAATCCTTCAATAATATGTGTTGACACCAAAGATGAAAACTCAAAGGATCAAACATAAGGGAAATGAGCATGAATGATTTTAAATTAAAATAGGTGTTTGGATATGAGTTAGTATTCATATCTTAAACTTAAAATACAATCATACCTGTATTAGTGAGCTTAACCTTTAGGACCAGATATGAATTTTTAAAATTGGTTTATGTATTGAAAGCATGGAACCTAAAAATGTGGGATAACTGAGCCTATGGAAATGATTCAATAACCACAATAGATATGATAATTGGTGTAAAGTCTCCAAATACTATTGTAAATATGATCATCATTCTTTTACAAAATTCAATGACCATTATGAAGGGATATTAGACAAGACCACATTCTGTGATTTAATACCATTGTCAAGCCGGGCGGTGGTGGCGCACGCCTTTAATCCCAGCACTTGGGAGGCAGAGGCAGGCGGATCTCTGTGAGTTCGAGACCAGCCTGGTCTACAAGAGCTAGTTCCAGGAAAGGCTCCAAAACCACAGAGAAACCCTGTCTCGAAAAACCAAAAAAAAAAAAAAAAAATGTTTTTAAGTTTTACTTATCAGTGTTCTTTTTTAATTCAAATAGACTAAGAATATATTATTAGAAAATGTCAATTTAGCTTTCTAATTAAACTTTTTTGGGAGTTTCATGTACAAGAATGCTAAATTACTAAACCTCCTTAAAACATTTTATTCCTAATCTTGCAATGATTTAAACATTTTTAATATTTGGGAACTAAATATTTTACTTGATCATATGCTATACTGTACTGATGAGTCCCAAAAAGGACGAAATAACAGGTCACAATCATCTCTTCTGTTAACTCTGTCTTCTTACTTTATTAATACATAGTTTAAACCTTCTCAGGCATGCTAGGCAAACACTGCACTTCTCATATTTATCATCACCCCTTCTTGTAAATTTTGTTTTGTAACAAGGCTACAATTCCCAAATGTCTGTAATTGGAGCTATGTATTACCACAGAGGAAATATCTTTACTCTTTATTAAAATATTTGTTCATGAACAGTGATATGACTCTGAAGGTAAAATGTACCTGCCACTAAGATTAGTAACTTGATTTTGACAGCTGGACCCACATGTTAGAAGCAGAAAAGCTTCCACAGAAAGTTTCTCCTATGGCCTTCAAACTTGTGCTGTACATATACATATCACAAATAAGTCAGGAAAATAAATAAAATATTTAATGGTTTTTTTGTAGTAGACTGCTTATTTTGAGTATATATTTTTATTTTTTGTTATTGTTTTTTTTCTTTCCTTTTTCTTTCTTTTGTTTTGTTTTCCAAAACAAAATTTCTATGTGTAGCCTTGACTGTCCTGAACTTTGCTTTGTAGACAAACTCAGAGATCTGCCTTCCTCTGCCTCCCAAGTGCTGGGTTTATAGACATATGCCACCACCGCTGGGCTTAGCCTGTTTTTAGTTTTGTTTTGTTTTTAATACCAGCATATTTCATTCAAGAAAACATGTTTCTAAGTGTTCTGTTTCAACTTCATCTGACCCTTTTTGTTTTGCAGTCCACTTTATTTCCAGTAAACTAATAAAAAGTTTCTCACAGAGAACAATGTGTCTAGGACAAGTGTTCAAATCGTGTATGTGATAGGAAGGTAAATTATCATGACAGTGACGGAAAGAAGCTATTTTCCTACAAAAACTCAGAGAAACAAATGAATGTATATCATTAAACGATATGTGGTTGGCATGTGATCAATTTTCCTGGGGAAATACAAGACACAAATCTACTGACTCCAGAGAAGAGCACATGATAGACCAAAATAAAGATATCACCAAAGTTCAACTTGGTGAACTGATGAGTTTTATTTGGGTTCCTTATAAGAATAATATGGAAAGCTACTTACAAGATCAAAGTTGATTCAAAGACAGATGCAGCAAAGCCCACTCCAGCATGGGCGGCAGTCCCCAAAAGCTAGACAACTGGGATACACTGTACAACCTGCAGACAGCTCATCAGTTCGGAGAGTGCCTACCTTGATTACTTTTCTATTGCTGTAAAATAACACAATGACCAATACAACTTGTAAAAGAGAGAAGTTATGAGGAGCTTGCTTAACATTTCAGATGATGAAGTGATGACCATCATGGTAGGCAGCATGGCAGCAGGCAGGCAGAAATGGTGCGAGAACAATGGCTTACATATCGATACAGCAATCATGAGGCAAAAAGAGATAGATGACCTGGGATGGTGTGGACATTTGAAACTCCAACTCCAGTGACACAACTCCTGAAAAAAGGTCATAACTCCTCCAACAAGGCCACCTCTCCAAAAAGGGCACACCTCTTCTACCAAGGCCATATTTCATTATCTTCTCCAAACAGATACATCAAATGTGGACCAAGTATTCAAATATATGAGCCTATGGAAGGAAGCCATTCTCATCCAAATCACCACAATGTCCTTTCCAGGGCCTCAATTGATCTGTGCCTCTTCTAGGCAATCCTGCTGGTCTCTACTTCTTCCAGGCAGCAGGGCTTGTCTGACAGCGACTCCCAGCAGTCACTTACTGTATATACACTCTTGGGGAGGAAGGGGAATAGCGAATCTGCTAGTGTCAGAGAATTCCTGGAGCTGTTTTGAGTTGTTTAAATTCCTGTCTTTCTAGTTTCTCTTAAGGATGTAACATTTCCCGGAGGAAACAGCAACACTACAATATTAATTCACAGAAGAAGTTTGATTGATATTGTAAGCACAGCTGGTATAGCATTTATGGACAAACTGACTTCTAAGTCACATGCCAAGAAAACATAAATTACCTTATTAATATTTCAGAATCTTGAAAATTTTTGTAGCCCCTGTTACCGTGCTTATTCACATGTAAAGTAGGTCAGTGGATGGATATATTACTGGATATCTTGTCTGTGAATATTCCTCACCAGGCTCAGTAAATGCTTACTGCCCTATTCTTCTACCTTTTCATTATGGAGTTTAAAATGAAAAGAATAGTAATAATCTTCACTAGACTATAGCTTCTTAGTGACACTGCTGCCCCCCATTGGTGACAGCTATTAAAAACAGTCTCATAATTAATTCACCACCAGTTGAAGGAAATGAAATTTGAATTTTGCTGTTTTCCTAAATAGTGATAGACTGAATGTGTGCTTATGTATGAAGGACAGCAGTAGTGAACCCTGACACTCAGCTACTTGGTGTTCACAGCGTTTTCTATGGCCAGCATTGTTTAGATGAAGTTATTGCTTATGTTTCAGGAGACATACAAAGCCACATTACAAAAGTTTTATAGGTTGGTTGTAGTCATGCACATCTTTTTGGTTGGTTGTTTGTTTTGTTTTTTTGGTTTTTCGAGACAGGGTTTCTCTGTGGTTTTGGTTCCTGTCCTGGAACTAGCTCTTCTAGACCAGGCTGGTCTCGAACTCACAGAGATCCACCTGCCTCTGCCTCCTGAGTGCTGGGATTAAAGGCGTGCGCCACCACGGCCTGGCTAGTCATGCACATCTTTAACCCCAGTAACTAGTTGACATAATCAAGAAGATCTATGTGAGTTTGAGGCTAACATTGTCTACATAAAAAGTTTCAAGCCAGCCAGGGCTACATAGTGAAATCTTGTCTCAAAAAGAAAACCCACAGCAACAAATGAAACCACTTTTATGTTAGTGTTCTAATTAAATAGCAAAATCCTACTGAGGGGCTGGAGAGATGCCTCACTGGTTAAGAGGACTGATTGCTCTTGTGGAAGACTCAAGTTTGATTCCTAACACTCCATGGTGACCTATAACCATCCCTAACTCAAGTCAGGTGATCAAGTGTCCTCTTCTGACTTCTGCAGGCACCAGGTATGCACATGATGTACATACATACACACAGGGAAGCAATTATACACATGGATATAAAATTTAAAGATCTCTAAAATGTATAAGTAAGTTGAAAACAACAACATGAATCTCTATTACAAGTCTGAAGACCAGAGAATCAGAAGAGATCTCTTTGGACTAAAATTTATAATAGAGCCATGTTCCTTTTTTATGGTTAAGGGCAAACTCTTCCTTGGTCTGTCTCAAGAGACTACCTGTTTTCCAGGGCAAGAGCCTCTTCCTCTATTTTCAGAGCCAAGAGTGTATCTGCTTTAACTTTTTATCTTATGCCATCTTTCCTATTGAGGAACCCCACGATTAAGTTAGAACATATACTTGATTCAGAAAAATCTCTCCAAATAAAGATCTTTAATCACATTTGAAAAGTTAATTTTGCTATGTAAGATGGCCTATATACAGGATAGAAGGTTAGGGAAATTGTGTGTTAGGGACCATTACTCTTTTAACTACACATGTATGAATTTAAACAACCATCAGACTCCAAATGTCATATTGAAGGTAGTCTGCTTTTGCTCCAAAATCTTTGGCCCTTTTGCTGCATAAAACACTGTCCTTCAAATATCATATGTATTCACTCAAATGTGACTTTTAGATGTAAAGAAAAAAACAGCTTACAATTCACAATCCCAGAAACCTAGACAACAAAGAGGATCCTAAGAGAGACATACATGGATCTAATCTACATGGGAAGTAGAAAAAGACAAGATCTCCTGGCTAAATTCAGAGCATGGGATCATGGAAGAGTGTAGAAGGGGAGGGGAGAGGAAGGAAGAGGAGTGGAGAAAAATATATAGCTCAATAAAACAATAGAAAACACTGTCCTTTATGTTCCTCACTCATCTATTCTTTCTATCTTCTGATTTCATGAAGATCATTTCTGACCATGATTACACTTTCTCTAATTATTCCTGACTGATTGTCATAGAAGCAACTTACTTCTTCCAGGGCAGTACAGACACCTCCTTGTCTCATAAAGAGGAGATCCAATCCCTGGATTATTCTGATTTGTATCACTACAGCAATATACATAAGGAGGAATATATAGGGGATATCTTGATGGCATTAAATAGCCACCTTTCCCCTGGACATCCCACAGGGTGAGCTTAAGTTAGTACTGTTTACAGTTGTTAAGGTTTGAAAATTGAGCTTATTGTTTGATAAGTTGCATTCCCAACATAGGGTCCAAGAACAGCCAGTAGTCTTGACCTATGTCTAGATGAGAGTGGTTAAGGAACTGATATACTCTTTCAGCATGCTGAAAGCAGAGGGGCTGAATTCCATTGTCTTCTGGACCTTTATCTTTGAGATTAACAACAGAATTAACGTGAAATTGTGTTGACTGAGGCTGCTTATTTGTTTCTGGCAACCCAGACCCAAAATAATTACACAGAAACTGTATTAATTAAATCACTGTTTGGCCAATAGCTTAATCATCTTTCTAGCTAGCTCTTATATATTGAATTGACCCATTTGTATTAATCAGTACATCACCATGAGGTCACGGCATACAGGCAAGTTTTCAGCATCTGTCTCATCTGGCAGCTATGTGGCATCTCCTTGACTCTGCCTTCCTTCTCTTTATATCTCTGTTCAGAATCTCTGCCTGACTTTACTGTTAATCCACTGGCAGAAAGAAGCCTGTTTATTAACCAAAGGCAATAAAACATATTCACAGCATACAGAGGGGAATCCCACATCAAAATTGGAGTTTTAAGGGCTCATATTCTAGAGGTAACTAACTACATGGGTTGGTTTGGGCTAATGGGTTGGATGACTCTAGGCACAGATTTCTTTTGGATAGTAAATACTGACTGTGTCTGGGCCTTTTAGGTATAACCTGACTTCGCAGGCTCCACCAGTTTCCCAATAATGATCTGTCTTCCTGCTAAGTTCTAACTTTTACATATATGGGATTGCATTCCCTGTGACCAAAGGAAGGTGATGATGACTTTATTTACAAGACTATAAAAGGATATGTGTATCCCCAAAATGACTGCTACACAATGCCATCCAGCACAGTGGTATTTACCTGGCTTCTGGCAGCTGAAGAATACAGGAGAGGAGAGTAAGCCAGGAAGGCACAGTTCTAGATAAACCAGAATTCCTTTTCTTCACCAGTGGACCCACAGCCCAGAGGGCATGTTTCTCCACAGAAGCAAGCAAACAGTCATCTAGTAGCCTCTGGGTACATTGTTTTACATAAATCTACCTGGAAGGTGGGTTGGATCTAGATTGACTATGAAGACTGTAATGAGCATGGAAACAGATTCCTCTGAATGAATAAATAAAGGGAAAATGCCGTGTAGATGGAGCAGGAAATTTATGGAATAAGAATGAATGCAACTTGGTGTAGAGTAAAAGCATTTCTTCTTGTGTGTGGTGTGGAAAATTACTAAGGTGAAATATTAAGAGAACATTTTGCCCATTAAAGGCTGTCACACCTATCTGGCACTGCCAGATGGGGAGACTGCACCCAGCAATCTTGGTAAAAAAGTAGTCTTGCCACATGAGAAGGACCCCCAAGCTTCTGTGGCCAGTCGATACTGATAACCTAAAACATCTGGTTATCAGAAGGATCAAATGAGAGGCAGTTTCAAACTGGCATAAAAAGAGAGGGCAGAAGCAGAGCAGTTATCTCACTTCTTATGATAGCCTGGGCACTGAGTCTCGTAGAGTGAGATCCTCCAAGCCTGCCTCCCGAAAACAGAAATATTTAATGCCTTGCCAAAACATTTAATGCTTTGCCATCTCAAGAGCAGAGCTTTGCCTCCTGACTCGAGAAGCAGACAGAACTCTTTGCTGTCTCAAGAGCAGAGAACTAAAAGACTTGTCTCCTGAGACTCAGTCCCCCAAAAAGCAGAGTCCAAAGGCCCTGCATTCCAAGATAGACTAGCACCAGGCCACAGATTATGTGGTCAAGAATTGATCCAGCACCCAATACCAGCCCGAGAGCAAGACATTGAGTGCCTTATCTCCCAAATACAGACTATGGGGTCAAGAGTTGAGCCTTGCTGTCAAGCCCCCAGTGCTGTTAGGCATCCAGCCTGAAGAAATCCAAAAAATCCTTTTTAAAGCTGAAGAATACCAGGTCATATGATGCTATTTAGTGCATGCATGAGATGTTAAGAGAACATTGATGTATCAATAAATATGTTTAGTTGTTGTGGGGAGCTGTGGGCTGTGTTCCTGCCACCCCAGCTCCTGGTCACCTGGCTAGCTTATGCCCCAAAATAACAACACACAAGTTCTATTCATTTAAACACTGCTTGGCCCATTTTTATTCATGTGTGTAGCACCCCAAGGTGCTCTTACCGGGAAGATTCTAGCCTACGTCCATCCTGGGTCAGAGCTTCATAGCATCTGCTCTGGAGAGGAGAGCATGGCGTTTGTCTCTCAGAGGAGCTGCCCTGCATCTGAGCTCACTTCCTCTTCCTCCCAGCATTCTGTTCTGCCTACTCCACCCACCTATGTTCTAACCTATGAGGGCCAAGCAGTTTCTTTATTTTTTTAACCAATGACCTTCCTCCATCATTTCCCCTTTTTCTGTTTAAACAAAAAAAAAAAGAAGGCTTTAACTTTAACATTGCAAAATTACATATAACAAAACAGTTATCAAATAAAAATTACAATATTTACATCTATTTTATCTTTATCACAACTAAGGAAAACTGTAACTATAGCTAACTATTCTTCAATTCCATCAAAGACTCCAGAAAGATACAATATTACCTAAGCAAACAAGAAATAAGCAACTTTCAAACTCTAGAAATGACAGAGACATCTCGCTGCCTTGACAGTCACCCAAAGTTTCTCTGTACCGTTGGGGCATCCATCTTCGGCCTACAGGCCCATAGTTTCCAGCAGATATTTTCATGAAGCAGGAAATTTCAAAGGCAGTTCAGTCACTATCTACTGTGTCCTGCAGAATGTCTCGCAGACTCTTTCATGAATCAGGAACCCCGAAAGATCATCTCACCTTTAGGCAAGTTCAGCAGTCCTCTCTCTGCGGGTTCTTTGTGTCCAGTTTATGCAACAGTCCAGGCAAGAGCAGTTTCTTGCCCAAATGGCTATCAAACTCCATAAGAATCCTCTTCGATACCCATCTTCTTCTTGAAGTAGATTGGTGCTGCCAGGAGCAGAGTGTCTCATTGTCATGAAAAGTCCTAGGTTATTAAAACATTAAATAGCATATTCCATAGTCTTTGAAAGATATGAAGAATGTCTATCTAAACTATATCTATGTACATCTAGAAAATCTAACATGACTACAAACTTGACTATTATAGATAACTATTCATTAACAACTTATATACATTACATTTTTACATGAATTACACAATCACAATACCTTAATCAATATCAGAAATACATATACATATAACAAGATTGACCTTAAATTTAAATCACTAAAGTAAAATCCATATCAATGCAAATTATTCATATCTATATCATATCCCCCTTTAAATGTGAAAGAACATTTATAAACAATATTTGGGAATATGGGAGCAGTTATTTCTCTCCAAACTGCTTCATGCTGAATGGGGGCGCTGTTATTCAGATCTTTCATGGTCTAACCTGTGTTCTAGATTCATCTCAGTCAGCAGTCGAGTGAAGTAATTTTTTGAAGGTGTTCACAGCAACCCTTCAGGAGGGTGTGGTCCATCATACCATACTGGGATAGAACTAATCCACAGGGTCTCATCCTCTGTGAAAACAAAAGAAACTCCTTTTCAAAGCATCATGTCCTTAGATTCAAATTTTAAAGTCAAGGTATTTTCAAAATATCTATGTTGGATTAGTTCAGTAGCATTTATAAACAAATATCTTTTAGCAGATGTTGCTCTTTTCTCAGCATTCAAGCAATTCAAAGAGAGCATAATAGTATACAGTATCAAGATTCTCTGTGTATTTTCCATCTTTGTGCGGCTTTATTTTAACCTCTATTTTGTTTATTTTTACTTTTATTTTATATTCTCTGTATATCTTCGTCCTGGAATAACTCTGTAGAGCAGGCTGTCCTTGAACTCTCAGAGATCTGTCTGTCTCTGCCTCCAAGGCATTGGGATTAAAGGCATGTGCTACCACACCTTGAAGTCACAGAGGTAAATCTCCCTCTGCCTCCCAAGTTTTGGGATTAAAGGTGTGTACTACCACACCCAACTACTTTCTTTCTTCCGGTTTTTACTTTTAAGAACTTTAATTTTTAACCTGCATATATTTTTAAACACACTGTAAATTATTTAAAGGTTTTCTTTGTCTTTGAATCTCTCTTTACTGTATATCTCTCTTTTTCTGACCACATGAGCCTTTAAATTACTGAGCAATATGGGTAGGATTAAAGCTGTGGCTTTGCCAGCTAGATCCAGCCCATTCCTTAGCTTTCTGCCATTCCAGCCTTGTGGCTGAAGTACCCACCAGAGCCCTGTTCATTGCCACAACTCTACAATGTTTCAAGGTCCTTGCCAGCAAGCAAGCTGCAACAGTATTAAGCAACTCTCAAAAGCTCCTTAGTCAGGACCCTCTGCTTGAAAGTCAGAGTTTGCCCTGGCGGGATGGCCTAGAAAACTGGCATTTTAAATCAGCACAGCTTTTTTCCTGCTACGGCTGAAAAAAACAAGCATGCAGTCAGCTTTTCATCAACACTGTTCAAGTGTTTCGTGGCAGAACCTCTTAAAAGAGCTGCAAGGTTTGCAGCTAAAGCTGAGTCAGGAAGCCTCTCTTAGATCCGAGAAATTGCTGCTACCAAGAAAACACGCTTTACTCTATTCTTTCCCAAGCTTTCTCAGGCTTTCTGTGGATATAGTCGTCCACACTTTGGGGGCCATTCTGTTGTGGGTGCTGCGGGCTGTGTTCTTGCCACCCCAGCTCCTGGTCACCTGGCTAGCTTATGCCTCAAAATAACAACACACAAACTCTATTCATTTAAACACTGCTTGGCCCATTTCTATTCATGTGTGTAGCACCCCAAGGTGTGCTTACCGGGAAGATTCTAGCCTACGTCCATCCTGGGTCAGAGCTTCATTGCATCTGCCCTGTAGAGGAGAGCTATAAACCTATAGCTAACCACCAAGATGGAAAGAAGGAACACACAAACAAACAGGTTGTTAAACTGGCTGGTCAGAAACTGTTTTCAAGATGAAACCCTGGAGCAGGGGCAGACCCATGGGCCCTACAGGTTCCCCTTTTAGATAAATTATATGACTAGGCCTGTCTTATGTGGCATTGGACATCAAGCAATATCCCTTACCAATCATAGGAAAGCATCCAGGTCAAAACACATTTCCTGCCTTAGGTTGGGGCAGTCCCCCAAAAACCTTTCCCATCATTGGCTCACTAGTTATCCATCACCATGTTCAGCCATATTTGTGCTGAAAGATCCTCCAGGGCAATAGCTAAGAGGACTCACCAAGTAATGAAATTGATGTGAATTTGCCTTTGGCTCTGACACCATGAAAACATTAAGATGATGCCCCAGCACATATAGGCACTCCTTAAGGAGGCTGTGACTGCTCAATCCTTAATAAGTCTGCCTGGAAATTGGAGCCCTTTAAGTAAGGTTTCAGTGCTGGTGGGAGGAACTCTGGTATAGTTAACTAGAATAATCTCAAGAGCCAATTTGTAAATTGTGCACTCCAGGGTCTGTGAATAACAGCAAAAAGCCTTTTCATTGTATGACCTAGCAATGGTCTTTAACCAAAACCAATTGTAAATTTAACTGCAATATTCATTTATAAATTTTGCTCAATTTGAGTGGCCAAGGCATTTGCAACCTGTCCTGATAAGTTATCCATTGTGCTAGCAGAAATAACTGACTGACTAATGGTAAATCCAGCAGCCATTGCTCTGGCCGCCATAACAGTTGTCGCCATTATCATGGGATGAGTTGATAGGTAGAGAACAATCCTTGGCACTTGGACCACCACAGCCAGCTCCTCAGGATCCCAGCAACTCTTCAGTTGACAAACCAGTGTCTATTTGATCTCTTGGCTCTGTCCTGTCTTCAGGCTTCTGAACAGAAAAATCCACAGCACACAGCAGACGCTCAGGTACCCATACTGGACTGTCAGCATCCTGCAGGAAAACACAAACAGCCCTTCTTCCCAACACTAGTATGGGATCTAGACCACACCAAGTGCCATCTGCTAGATTCTTCCATTTGACATGAAGCATCCTGGAAGAAACTGGAAACCAATGCCCGTCAGCAGTGTGAGATTGAGCATCAACACTCAAAAAATATTAAATGTATGAAATAAAAAAGAAATGGTCTCTGGGGTGGAACTATATTCCCCTTTTTTTATTTTATACAAATAAGCTTTGAGCATAAGACGAGCATGCTCCACATTAGCTTGTCCTTGAGGATTATAAGGTATTTCTGTTTTATGAAAAATAGAGAACTCAGAGCAAAATTTAGCAAAGCCAATGCTGATATAGGCTGGCCCATTGCCAGTTTAACAGTATCAGTGACCTGCTCTCGAGATATCTTAGTCAATATAATGAATATAAACAGAGGCAAGCTTTTCTTCAATTAAAGTAATACATTGTCTTGCCTGAGGCCTCTGCAGAATGTCAAAAAGTGGTTTTAAGACTCCCTTAGGAATTCCCAGACTGGGATGGATCCTACTGAAGTTTCCAAGCAATTTTTGAAAATCATTCAAAGTTTGTAGTTTATCTAAGCTAAGAGTAAATTTCTGTGGTTTCACTTCTGTCTGAAACAGCTGATGCCCCAAGTATTGATATGGATACTGCTGTTGTACCTTTTCAGAGGCTATCATCAGTCAAAGAACTATCAGTTCATATATCTGAAAGGCCTTGGAACATTTTCCCATGACAGTCATTAACCCAGTTGTAAGGACATGGAAATTTTTAAGAAACTTTGCTTGATCAAGGGCTAATTAAGGTACTAGGTTAAACTTTGCAACATCAAGAGCTAGCTGAAAACAGGAACCTCTGCAACAGTATATACCACAAAATGCTCATAGCAGCTAGCCACTTGTCGGCATCCAGCTTTGTAGTCTAGACAAAGACAGATGCAACTTCTTGGGCGAAGGGCGGAGGGCATGCACAAAAGCAAAAGTAGCTGCTTACAGGGGAAAGAGGGTGTGCAGAAGTAGTCCTCCCCACTGTATATTGCAAAATTAACCCCCTTGACCCTGAGTAAACCTGGCATGTGGATTTTGCCTATATATGTCAACCCCAAATGAGGAATAGGAGCTCTCCCTACTGTGCTGCATCACATTTTGGGACTGCTCCCAGCTAGCTGGACTGTATGCCCAAAGAAATAAACCTTGCTTTTGCATTCTGAACTTGACTGGATTCTGGGGGTCTTAACTTGGGTACAACACCATGAGCCTCCTTTTGACATTTTGGGCAAACACCTGGATTTCCCCTGGGCTGATTAACCATCCCTTTACTTGTAGGCCAATTCTTTTTGATGTGTCCAGATCTTGCACTGAAAATAATTCCTTGACCTAGCTCCACCTTGACTGTTCATAAGGGCAGAAATAATAACCTGTTCCATCACATGAGTGCCATCAATGTCCCTGCATAACTGGATTTACTCATTTAAACTCTTATTTCTATCTGGATGTATAGCCTCTTAACAGTATTTGTTAACATTTTCATACGCCAATTGATTTATGACAGGCATATCTGTGTCCACATCCCCAAAAATGTGACTTCCCAGCTATTGCAGGTGGTCAGCAAACTCAGGATAAGGTTCTGAGTGTCCTTGAAGGAATTTCCCCTGCTCCTTTATTAGGTAAAGCTTTCCACGCTTTACAGTAGATATCTGAGCATAAGCAGCAGAGTCATAAGCAATCTGTGCTGCTAAGCCAGCATACTGTCCTGCACCTGTTAACATGTTAAGGTTATGCTGGGGGAAACCTGCAGTGGCATTACGCAGTGTAGTATTTTTGCAAGCTACCTGCACTTCTCCATAACGAATAATCTCCGCACAAAAGAGAAGCCCTGCAAAGCTGGATACAGTATCTGGGTGAAAGGTTGAGTTCCACAAAGGATTCCATTAAAGCCACAGTGAAGGGAGCACAAGTTTCATAGACTATAACTGCATCTTTTAGTTGCTTAGTGTCCTTAAAGGCCAGAAGGTTATGCTGCCTGATCCCCTGTCCTTACGAACCAATAATTTCCACAACAGGATAAATTTGCTTTTCTCTACATAGATTATTTAGTCTATTTTGGATCTCTCAGATTTCTGCCTTTAAGTCTATAGGGGTGGAAGCTGCAGAAAAAGGATTTGAAGTGGCAAGGAATGAATTTTGCAGCAGAGGTCTTATGGAGACATCTCTGTTTGCTCCCTTCCTTTCTTCTTTTTCTAACTTCTTTTTCTTTTAATCAGTGCAATCTCCTTTTCTAAAATTTCTTTTTCCTCTTTTATATCCCTTTCAGTCTTCTTAATTTGCCCCTCCTCAAAGCTCTTAATAGAACTCACAGATTCTACATCCTAAATCTCCTCATAGGTTTTGTTCAAATTATCTAATTGTTCTTTTACTTTTACATCATCACTGAGAACAGCATCTCTGACTAAGCACCATAGTGAAAATATCACTATGGGAAATTCTTCTGGCTTCTTTTAATGCTTTTTGAAGGTCAGCCTTTTCCTGCTCCCAATCAGTAATATTAAAGCCCCTTGCATGTAGAAACCAGGGACTAAACTCTAAAACTGTCATAATATTCTCTTGTGCTGCCTCAATTTTAATATCGGTGCCTAAAAGAACTAACAAATGGCCTGTTAATTAGCCTGTCAACACTGGAACAGAATTATTTGCATCCATTTTAAATTTACCCTCACCAATCAATTTCTTAGCTGCTGGCCAACATTCGAGGGCCATCTCTCAGGGGTCCTCTACTTTCCAGTATCGCTGATGAGCCTCCAACTGTAACTCCTGATCTTGCTGATGGGTCTCCAACTGTAATGCCTGCATTACTCTTGGTACAGTTTGCATACCACTGTACTGTATGTGAGCTGGGCAACGGCTTAAAGACTGAAAGAACACACAAGAGACATGGTTCATTTGAAAGGAGATCAGCTGAATGCCATTCATTCAAACTTAGGAAAAATCTTACATACCTAGTTGTTGTACAATGGAATACCCCAAAGCAGGTGGGAAATTAACACGCCCAACGTGTAATAAACAATGGCACTATAACTAACCACTAGAGGGCAGAGGGAGCACAGGAACAAACAGGTTGTTAAGCTGGCTGAGCAGAAACTGTCCTCAAGTGTAGTGATGAGATGAGCAGGCCTGCTTTTCATCCCGCCCTGCTCCCGCACAGCTAGCTTTACACCGGAAATAACAACACACAAATTGTATTCATCTTGAGTGATGTGGGAGGAGCAGGGGTAGACCCATGGTCCCTATATCACCACACTGACATCCGAAGGGGCTGTAGCAGCTTGCATTCCCACCAACAATGCAGGAGTGTTTCCTTTACTCTACATCTTCTCCAGCATAAGTTTTCATCAGTGTTTTTGATCTTGGCTATTCTTACAGGTGTAAGATGGAATTTCAGAGTTGTTTTGATTTGCATTTCTCTGATGGCTAAGGATATTGAGCATTTCCTTAAGTGTCTTTCAGTCATTTTGGATTCCTAAGATGAGAGTTCTCTGTTTAGGTCTGTATCCCATTTGTTATTGGATTATTTGTTCTTTTGATGACCAATTTCTTGAGTTCTTTGTTTATTTTGGAGATCAGACCTCTGTCTGATGTGGAGTTGGTGAAGATCTTTTCCCATTCTGTAGGCTGTTGTTTTGTCTTGTTGACTATGTTCTTTGCTTTACAGAAGCTTTTTAGTTTCAGGAGGTCCTATTTATTATTTGTTTCTCTCAGTGTCTGTCCTGCTGGGATTATATTTAAGATGTGGTCTCCTGTGCCAATGCATTCAAGTGTACTTCCCACTTTCTCTTTTATGAGGTTCAGTGTGGCTGGCTTTGTTTTGAGGCCTTTGATCCTTTTATACTTGAGTTTTGTGTATGGTGATAGATATGGGTCTATTTTCATTCTTCTATGTGTTGATATCCAGTTATGCTAGATCATTTGTTGAATAAGCTTTCTTTTTTCCATTTTATATTTTGTGCTTCTTTGTTAAAAATTAGGTATTCGTAGGTGTATGGATTGATATATGAATCTTCAATTCACTTCCATTGATCCTCTTGTCTGTTTTTATGTCAATACCAGGCTGTTTTCAGTATGTTAGCTCTATAGTAGAGTTTGAAGTCAGGGATTGTGATGCCTCCAGAAGTTCTTTTACTGTACAGAATATTTTGGCTATCCTGAGTTTTTTGCTTTTTCATATGATGTTGAATACTATTCTTTTAAGGTCTGTGAAGAATTTTGCTGGGCATTGCATTGAATCTGTAGATTCCTTACATTCATTTTAACAACTCTTTTCCCATCCTATTGCTAGGCACGAACACAAGGAAAAAAAAAGCATGCTTCTTCCTATCTTGCCTGCTCACTTGAAATCTCCCAGCAGTGCCAAAGCCTCCATTGCCCCCGACCTTATATGAAAATAATTATGAAGCTGATTTGATGATTCTAAGATGTTTCCTTGATTTTAACTTTTACAACTTAATAGTTCCTAATCCAAAGTCTTTTAATATTGACAATAACATAGTTTTCACAGTATAAGGAGTATATGAAGAATATTACAGTGATAATGTTATATTATTACTATTAGTACGTTAGCTCAGTAACAGAATGCAATAATGTTTATGTATGTGTATATGTATATATATATATTTCAAAGTATATATATGTATATATGTATATACAATTTGAAAGGTGAAGGATAGTTGCCAGTCTTAATTATCCTATTTGAAACTCCTTTAGGTTAACCTGAAGAAAGACAGATTATTAGGGTGTCTTTGGGCACAGAAAACTTTTGGGTGTGGGTCCAAGTCAAAAAAGGGGTAAAATGCAGTCATATTGATCACTCCCAGGTACAGAGAATATATTCAACAGAATCACAGTAGAAAATTTTCACAGCCTAAAGAAAGACACACCTATAAAAACATGAGAATCTTACAGAATACTAAACAGAGTGGATAAAATTTTCCCTTGCCACATAATGATCAAAACACTAAATATAACAAAATAACAAGTACTAAAAGCTGCAAAAGAAAAAGGTCAAGTAATATATAAAGGCAGACCTATCATAATTACACCTGCCTTCTTAAAGAAAACATTGAAAACCAGAAGGTCCTGATCAAGTGTTATGCAAACATTAAGAAACCACGGATGACAGACAAGACCAATACACCCAGCAAAATTTCAATCACCATAGATGGACAAAGCAAGATATTCCATGACAAATCCAGATTTAACCAATAACTAGTCACAAACCCAGTACTACACAAAGTACTAAAAGGAAAACTCCAATCAAAAAAAGTTGGCTACATCAACAAAAACACAGACAATAAATGATCTCACAGCAGCAAATACTAAAAGAAAGAAAAAACACACAAAATAACATCACCAACAACGAAAACCAAATTAACAAGAGATAGCAATCACTGGTCATTAATATCCCCTAATATACATGGACTCAACTCACCTATAAAAAGACACAGGCTAGAAGATTGGATAAAAAACAGAATCCATCCTTCTGCTGCATACAAGAAACACTCCTCAACCTCAAAGACAGACATCACCTCAGAGTAAAAGGTTGGGAAAATTTTTTCCAATCAAATAGACCTAGGAAACAAACTGGTGTAGCTATTCTAATATCCAACAAAATAGACTTCAAACTAAAATCAATCAAAAAAGACAAGGAAGAATATTTCATATTATTCACAGAAAAAATCCATTAAGAGGAAATCTCAGTTCTGGACATCCATGCCCCACATACCTCATATGTAAAAAACAAACAAACAAACAAAAAAAAACCATACTACTAAAGCTTAAATAGCCCATTAAACCCAACACACTAATAGTGGGAGACTTCAACATTCCACTCTCGTCACTGGACAGGTCTGCCAGACAGAAACTTGACAGAGAAATAAGGGAACTAACAAGTGTTATGACTCACATGGACTTATCAGACACCTATAGAACATTATATCCAAACATAAAAGAATATACCTTCTTCTCTTCACCTTATAGAACCTTTTCTAAAACTGACCACATATTTGGTAACAAAGCATACCTCAACAGATACAAAAAACAATTGGAATAACCTTATGTACCTTATTGGATCACAATAGCTTAAAGTTAGAATTCAACAGCAACACTAATTTTAGGAAACCCACAAACACATGGGAATTGAACAAAACTAACTTGTATCAATTGGCCAAGAAAGAAATAAGGAAAGAAATTGAAGACTTTCTAAAATTCAACAAAAATGACATTACAACATCCCCAAACTTATGGGACACAATGAAAGCAGTGTTAAGTGGAAAGTTCATAGCACTAAGTTCATAGCTTACATAAAGAAGCTAGAAAAATCCCACAGAAGTGAGTTATAAAAACACTTGAAAGCTTTAGAACAATAAGGAGCAAATGCACCCAGGAGGAATAGATGGCAGGAAATAATCAAATTGAGAGCTGAACTCAACAAAATAGAAACAAAGAAAACAATACAAAGAATCAAGGAGACAAAGAGTTGATTCTTCAAGAAAATCAACAAACTAAACCTATACAAGTTAACAAAATCAAGAATGAAAAGGTCGACATAACAAAAGACACAGAGGCAGGTCACATTTCACAAAACTGTAAAAAGTGGAACTGATTTATTGGGAGCCCACCAAAAGATAGAGGAGTATTATAAAAAAACTATCATACTATGACATGAAGTGGTTAATCGTGTCTAAATGTTGTAGGTTTTACTTATTAAAAGAAAGGAATGTTAATTTTATCTATCAGTCCTTGATTAATAGACTGTATATTGATGAAACATTGTTAGATAGAGTTTACCTTGTTAGTGGTGCGCATCTGTGGAATCAAGGCTGCAGAGTCTGAGGTGTCTAATTACCCCTTTCCCTTCAACTTTACAAAAGGAAGTTAGGAAAACTGTGAATTAGGAAGCTTCCTATGGAAGAACAAGGGTATTGTTTGGTAGGTGGTGGAAAGAGCCCACTGGTTTGGTGCCAGGTGATGTTTGGTGCACATTTACTTCAGCAGCTAATAGGAACACAGTGAAGAAGACACCCTGACCCAAAGTGTGAATCCATGGCACTTAACAGCAACTTCTTTCTCCCAGCAGTGTAGCTACGGATGGGCACTTTATCAAGAGTGTGCTTGGCAAATCTTGCAAAACCAACCAAAGGGCCTCAGTGTCACTCAGTCTTGTGATGACAATGAGTATCAAGGGAGATTTTGAATTCTAAAAATGAAGAATGTCATAAATCATTTCTGCCTACTTTACAATTTATCTTACAGAAGATTAGGACAAAGCTTTAAAAAACGAGGAAAAGGAAGAATCTTTTTTTTTTACATTTTAAAAAAAAAAATTAAATAAAGCATTGTGTGCCTGGTAAAGGTTGCCATCATTGAATCAGGTTACCTTGGTTTGCTTTTTGTCATAACTTTATATGTACTTTTTTTTTAATTCATAAAAGGGGACAGTCCAGAAACAGGCTAGGCAAAGTCTGTGGGGCTGCAAGTGGCAGTATTCAAGGTCTAATCTACAGTTGAGGCAAAATTATTACATAGGGGAATGTATCCACATGTGGAGCCAAAAATTAACCAGCCGGGAAGATGTGGTGCTTCCTCCACAACACACAAATGTTAAGAACAAGAATGTGAATTGGCCTCCACTTGCACATGTAAATTATGTGAACCTTCAAATCCAAGTGTTGTGTTATTGAGTTGAGCTGTGTGGTTGGACTCTAGCATTTAAACACTTAGCAAAGAAAATCTGAGTTCAGTAGAGAATTGGATTATAGTGGGTGTCTATGTGAATATAATGTTTCCTGCCCTGAAACTCCTTTACCTTAAGAATATAATTTTGGAAGTCCAGTTAAATCCCACTTTTATTCCATAAACAAAATTCTGTTCATCTCTGATCAGCTGTTAAAAGTCAGCTTATTGTAGGGACAAGGTTTTCACTTGACACTTCCATATTGCTAAACACTGGTGATAGTTAAATGGCACATAAAAAGCTCATCAGACAATCCCTAGGTGTGCAGGCTATGCCCACCAGATGAATCTAAGTCCCATAAGAATTATTATTTTGGAGCCAAAGGCTGTGAGAAGAAAGACTTGAATTGGTGAATCTTTTTCACACCATAGCTTCATGATGTACAGGTGTGTGTGTGTGTGTGTGTGTCTGGTTGCCCTTACAGGAATTTGGGTTTATACACCACTGGGTTATAAAGGAAAAATGAAAAGGAAAAATGCCATGATTTCACAAGATTTTTACAGAATTGATGGTGAACTTATCCAATGAACAGATGTAGTCCAATAGATCTGTCAGCTGTACATTTACTGTGTAATACTTGTGGGCTCACCACACTTCACCCTGATAACAAGGGAGGGTTAGGTACAAATGCCCAATAAATTTCAGAATTGGCATTTTTAGTCTTAGTTCAGTAAGTAAACACATGAGCAGAATAGATGCTCACTGTCTTCTTTTAAGCCTGCTAAATTCCATCAACTTCATTGCTCATATCAGCTCTTCAAGGTCTGGTGAGCTGGGCAGGGATCCAAATGTGCTGCATGCAGTCTTTTTTTTTTTTTTTTTTTTTTTTTTTTTTTTTTTTCAAAGACACAAGAGAAAAGTCTCACAGTGATAAGTAATGGGACTGGTGATTGTCATTACATGTTATTACATCTTTCCACATCACCAGAGATAACCTCATTGGCCTTGACAAAGGCGCCGAAGGTTATTAAGCTATAGTATTGCCACTGAGACCTGTTTTCAAAACTTTAAAGTAAATAATGGATATCAAGTTAATAAGATGTTGAGGGTGATTCTTGTTCAGACTTCTGTTTATCAATTTGTTATTAGAATTGTTTCGAGCTCTCACTACTGCAGAATGATGCCGGAGATTATTAAGAGTGTCAGTAATTTTCCACTGCAGTGAAACGTGTTTAAAGGCAGATGTTGGTTTATACCGGTAAGAAGCAGTTGAAAACCTTCCTCTAATTGGTTAGAATCATACTGAGGTAGCAAACTATTGCCTATACAATGAATAAATGTGGTAGGGGGACTATTACATAGGAATCTGAGGTTTAAAACGTGATATTGACACATAGCAGGGTTATGTTTCAACCTTTGAGGCAACATTTTCTGTTGTCTTTGAGCAGGATATGCATTTTTCGTACAGGTACAGAATAAGCAAACTTTTCTCTATCCCCTTTTTGTTTGCAATATTAGAATATATTTATTAATAGGGATAGCAGTGCCTCATGAGAAACCATGCTGTAAGGCCCCATCTTTTTCATCTGTAAATTAATAAATCTTAAGTCATGTAATAATCTCCCTTTACCTTTAGCTTTTTTTCTGAATGACACTAGGCATGAAGGCTGAGTTCAACATGTCCCATCTGTTTTTGTTCTTCTACTAACTCCTGAGGATGTGACAGTTTTCTTTATTTAGAGGCCCTTGTTTCACTCATAGGGGTTTATTCATTTTCCATTAAATTTTTATGGGCTCAGGAAATGAAACAATAGCCCCTACTATTGGGAGTGAGGATGCTGTTCCACTCACATGACTCTGGGCTACCATAAAAGACTTTATCACCAGTGGTAATGTGGCTACAGTCATTTCAAATACATCTCTTCCCCAGAGATTATGAGATAAATTTTCAATAATCAAGGGCTTCGTTTTCCAATGTGCCTGTCAGAGTACTTCTATGTTAGAAAGGTCAAGGATATTTTAGAATGCAGGGGACTGGTTTACATTTCTGGTGCAAGAGTGCCTGTCTGCTGTATAAGACTGTAAGTTTAAGCCACAGAGCAAGAGAGAACAAGGGGAGGGTGAGAAAAAAGGACAGAGGGAAGAACAGAGGAAAGGAGAGTGGAGGGGAGAAAGCAGGAGAGTTGCTTTCTTGTCATATATATGAGAATCACAATGTGCACTGAGTTCACTTGTTTTGCCTCTGCTTTACTCCTGGATCCACAGGCAGATTGTAGCAATTGACAGCATGATCTGCTTAATAGAGAAAGAAAAGGCAGTAAGTTAAAGGTGGTTATTAAGACACTAATACTAGAATATATCCTAGACATTTAGCTGACTGCAAGAGTCAAAAGCCCAAGGCTGAATTCAAGGAAGCACACAATGCAATCCTATCAAAGATTTTCTTATATTTTAGGTAGGAAGGGTCTTCTGAAACAGGCTCATGTGTCAATATCTTGGTCTCCAGGTTGAGTACAGATGCAGTCACTGAGAGGTCGTTAAGGAATGAGGGCTCTGCCTCATTTTAATGCATGGATGCATTCTTAACTTGATAACAAAACTTGGGGAAGAGGGATGTGGGAACAGCAGCCCCGAGTTATGATATCCCTGCCCCTATTTGAGGTGCTTATCTGCAAAGAAAACATAAAAATTACCCTCTGCTCCTGGAGTGGGGGGAGGAATTTTGAGTGCACTGTGACCATTCTTTGATCCCTGCCAGGGTCAGGTTACAGTCCCTTCACAGCCCCCTCCTCATTTGGTGCCATGGTATAAAGCCAGCCCAGCAAGACAATAAAGGAAGCTGTTCCACCTCAACCTCGTGCTCTGTGTATTCATTCAACCTGGACACCCTCCCCTGATTTCTTGGACTTCAGGCTGTGCTGGCTCAGCAGAGGGAACCCCTGAGATCAGGCTTAGGGGACAGAAGACTGGGGAAGTGTGTCCTTGGAGGCTCTAGTTTGTCCTTGGTTCTGCTTTGTGTTTCACTTTTCTGTGTCAAAGTTGACACAGGCTTTTGCCATCATTTTCTGCTTCTCTCTGGGACCAGAAATAACTTACCAGAGCTGAAAATTTTAAAACTGGGCCAAAGAAATACTTCTTTCTTTAAGTTTTGCTCTCAGCGACTTTTAAATAGAGATATAATGTCCTACTATCACACCTGGAAAGAAGGAAAATTCACCACAGAGAATGTGTTTCTAAACAATAGTAATATTCCCCCAAAGCATTCCATGGTCTATGAGAATATAGTTTTGATATTCTGGAGTGTATATCCAACAGAAAAGCTTTTTAAAGCCCGACCGTGGTGGCACATGCCTCTAATCCAAGCACTTGGGAGACAGAGATTGGCAGATCTCGAGTTTGAGGCCAGCCTGGTCTATAAGAGCTAGATCCAGGACAGGGTTCAAAGCAACACAGAAAAATTCTGCCTTGAAATCACCCACACAACAACAACAACAACAACAACAAAAAAAGGTTTTAAACATTCAGATACCACAATCTATGTGCTTCCTGTGAAAAAATCAGGAGATTTGGATATTGTCCATATAATTTATCTTCTGCTTTTAAATCTATGGAATTTGTATCTCTCCCTCCTTCTTTCTCTCTCTCTCTCTCTCTCTCTCTCTCTCTCTCTCTCTCTCTCTCCCTCTCTCTTTCTGTGTCTTTCTGTGTATATGTAGACTATTGTGTGCACTTGCATACACATGTGTGGAGGGGAGTTATGTATGCATTTATCCCTATTGTCTTGCAGCTAACTATGTAGACCTAGTTGAAAAGGAACACACAGAGACCCACCTGCCTTTTGAGTGCTACAATTGAAGATGTACACCACAATGCCCATCATGTTTTAACATTCTTGACATCTTGCCAATCACTTTGCAAAGCTCCATTATTTATTCAGATTCTTACTGGCAATTGATATATTTCTATATGCTTTGTTACAGGAGTGCAATTTATATTTATCTTTAAAGATTTTTAGAGTGCATTTTATGTCTATGTGAGTTTGTGTGCATAAGCACCACTTTTAAAGCCTGGTGCCCAAAATGGTAAGAAAAGGATACCAGGTCCCCTGAAAGTGTAGTTAGAGGAGGTTGTGATCTGCCATGTGGGTGCTAGGAACTTATCCTGGATCTTCTTAACTGCTAAGCTAACTCTCCAACCCATTCTATTTTGAAATTTTAAGTACACAGTAAATAACTGGGGATGAGAGGTACAACAGAACAGGTCTCTGGAGTTTACTGAACCTGCTTGAGTTTCCACATGTACTTCTTCTCCACTCCTCCCTTTTTCCTGGTGACCATCTCTCTTTTCTTTGAAGTTCACATTTGACTACTGCAGGTGTTTGCTGTGTGTGGAATCAGGCAGCATTTGTTTCGGTGAGTAACTCATTTACTTATTGTAAAGTCCTCCAGGTTCTCCTTAGTTCCTGAATCACATATCCCCTTCTTTCTTCAGTCTGACCACCATTTCATTGTACAAAATTACCACACTTAGCTGCTGACAGGGATCTAGGCTGGCTGCACATCATGTGACTTTGTTAATAATAGTGCGCCAATGAAACAGAAATGGTCATAGCTTTTAAAGTCCTGTATTTTTATCGTTTGGGTAAACATCTAGAAGAAAGATTGCTGGATCAAACTATAGTCCCATTCAATTTTTTGAGGAATTTCAATTGTTTACCAGGGCTTTTTAAAATATAAAATTCCCATAGTGTTTTTAAGTTCTACACTCTCTTTCTTCTCTTTGATGCTTGTATTCTTTGTTTCTAGTTGGAAGTAAATTCTCATAGGGCTTTGATCTATGCTTCCTTCAGAATTGTGTTTTCAGTATTCCCTCTTTCAAATACTGTTTGATCATTTGTGTAACTTTTTTGCTGTAATATTGAAATCCTATGCCCATTTTTATTCATTTTTAACTTTTTTACTTATATTTTCTTTCTTTTTGTGAATTCAGTGTCTGTTTTTTTTTTTTTTTTTTTTTTTTTTTGGTTTTTTGAGACAGGGTTTCTCTGTGGTTTTGGAGCCTGTCCTGGAACTAGCTCTTGTAGACCAGGCTGGTCTCGAACTCACAGAGATCCGCCTGCCTCTGCCTCCCGAGTGCAGTGTCTGTTTTTCTTATCATGCATCTTAACCCCATTCATTTCTCTGTTGCTTCAAATCTGCCCTCTGCCATTGCAACACCCCCCCAATTAAAAAAAAATAAAATAAAAAATAAAGGAAACAGTTAAAAACCTCATCATGGAAGCTGCAGTGTGACAAATTGAGTCACACAGTTAATCCCTTTGTTCATATTTCTTTACTTGCCAGTGTTCATTGCAGAGTCTTGGTCTGGTTTGAAGCCTCTGTCAGATGAGTAATGGGGATGCTTCCTGCCCTGCTCACAACATTGTGGCCAGCTCAACTACTCCTCAACCAATAGGGTTGACTCTTTTGTGCTGACCTGGCAAGGTTCAAGGGCTGCTTTCCTGAAGTTGCAGCTGGTAGGGTCAGGAACAGCTCTCCCCATAATTGAAGTCCCATTCCTATTTTTATTTGTTATTAAACTTTTAAAACGTCTTGATCAGTCAGGACATACCCTTTATTTTAGACATATATGTAAGAGGGCAGAGGTCTCAATAACTGTCCCAGGGATTTCTAAACAATTCCTAGGATGCCATCAAGTATCCAGTTGCCCTCTAGAGAATATGGCTAAGTCTAGGGTACACACAGTCTATGGCACACAGATAGATGGAAATTCTGAACCTAATCCTGACAAAGAAATTTAAAGTTGGAAGGAGATGCATACTGAGCCTCTGGGCTTATTCAAGGCTGAATCCACAGCTGAAGGAGGGCAAGTGTTCTGGTGATAGGAGAACCACTGGGCAAAAGCCAGTGCTGTCCACTCACGAGTCTTTCTGAGGAGTTCTCTTCATTTTGAGTCCTGCCAGTTACTACTGAGAAAGGCCATCTGATTGTGCCACCTTCCTCTGGCTACTGATTTTCTGCGTGAATGATGAGAGCCAAAGGGCAGACAAACAGATAGTATGGAGGGTCCATGTAAGGGCTGGTCATCAGAGCTCCTCCTATGCCCAGAGCAGTGGGGGTGCATTTTCCAGAGTGGTCTTCGGTTGCAGGGCACAGGCAGTAAGGACATCCAGGCCTATGGGATCTGATTCTCGGAATTGAGAGAATCTACTGTGAAGATCGGAGTGCTTGAACCCCTAAAAAGGGCTTAGGTTTGGAGCAGGATATACAGGCTCTCTTGCAATCCCAATTCTGAGCTCCTTCCATTCTGGTGGGACCTGTAACATCACAGGATAGCTTACTCAACTAGACCCCTAACTCACGTTGTTTCCTTCACTTGAGATTTGCTACAGGAGGATTCACTGAAGAGGCAGAGAGGAGGATTTGAAGTTCAAGGCTAGCCTGGGATTTTTATTTTTCCAAACATTTTCAAGATTAAAATTTGAATCCAAAGCATCTTTCCAAAAACCATAAAGCTCCTCTTTGCACTGCAGCTGTGCTCAGCTACCTTTACCCTGCTTTAATCAGCTGCTCCAGTCACACAAGCTCCATTCTACAGCTCAAATGTGCTAGCTCACGTCCAGAGGGCGCAGCAGACACCCTCCCACATCCTTGTCTGCAGGCCACATTCCTTCCCTAGCTAACTAGGTTTCCTCTTATCTTTCTTATCAGTCCCCCTGCCCCTTTGGTTCTTTGTCTGGTGAAAAGGAGAAAGCAGGCATCCCCCAGATCAGAAGTGATCACTGCAAAAACGCATGACTTATCCAGTCTTTGTTTTTACCTCCAATTCAGGAAAACATTTTGTCACAGATCATAAATGTGAATAAGCTCAACAGAAATGTTGTTTCTCAATGACAGCCCTCATGTGCTTCAGGGAAGCTCTGGAAGGCAATGAACAGAATGGGGGTTGGGCTACAGCTATGATTCAGCCATTTGAGCCATCCAGCTCAAAACCGAACATTAAGAGCTTGGTCTCCTGCAGCCACAGCTGTCACTCCAGGTGCTATATTTCTCATTTCCTAACGAGATCTTTATAAAACCAAAAAAAGACGCCTTTCAATTTAAATTTACTTAAAATTCATCTTTTCAGCCTAACCTAATTCTACTAAGTTCCTTTTAGAACATTAAATTCATTTCAATTAATTAACTTTGAAGTTCAGTTTGAAATAGGGAATATTCTTGGGAGTAATATATTTTGAAAAATACATAGTGTTCCATTTCTGTGTGTAGTGTGCATCATCCATGTGCTGGAGATCTAGGTCTTTGGTGCTCTTTGCATCAGCTTTAGGTTTCAGAGCAGTGTGGGGCTACAGGAAATGTCCAGCCACAGGGAAGCATGCTTACCATAGGCCTTCTGCCCAATATCCTATATAAGGCCCACACTACTTCATCCTACATAGGATTAAAACCTACTGTCTCACAACCTACATATACCCAAACATTTATCTTCTTGTGATTGTTGTACTTCATTCAGCGTAAAGACCTGGTTTCATCCTTATTATATCTGTTACATTTCACTACTTCCGTCTCTTATCCCTATCCCTCCTTCTGCTCCTCTCACCCTTCTTGCCCTTCTCAAGTTACCAGGACACAGGTACACCTAATACCTTGCGTCTGTCTAAGGCTTTATGTTGAGTTGTTCCACAACAAACATGTATGTAGGGAATCTCTTTACCACAGACTCCTATAGTAGTTTCAGTTGTACCTGTAGGTAGGCAGGGAAGCCCTCCTGTCATGACAGCTATTGAACTTGTCTGCTCACAGGCCAAGTCCTCATGTATCAGGCTGATGTTTAAGTAGAAACTCTTAACTTGTCGTAGAGATATCTAGCCTCCTGGCTTTTTCCTAAGGTCAATGATGATGCCTAGATCTAGCTCTCTGTTCTGCTTCTTGGAGAGGAAATGGAGATGGCAGAGGTTTAGACAGATCGACAATTTGAAGCCTTCATCAGCATGGATGGCATGTGGGCTACAAAACCTACTTGGCCATTCCTCTTTGAGGCTGACGAATGTGATCTATGCTCCCAACACTTGCTGTGTCTCTGTTCCTGGGGAGCAAACCTGCATGCTGCTGCCTTTTGACTGTTGTGAATCCTGTGGTGATGGCCATGGGTCCCTGACTTCTCACCTAGGATGCACACACAATGCCAGACTGCTGGATCCTTTAATGTTCTTGATCACTGACTCATTCATTGCATCAGTCACTGGCTGAGTGGGTATTCAGTAATCCATTCATTTCTTTGCTTCTTTAGTAGGAGCTCCACTCTATTCCACTACAATGAAGTCATTTTATCCCTCTGTATACCAGATTCAAGTTCACCAACAGGCGTGGCAAACAACTCTTCTTTCTCCTCTTCCCATCCAGGCAATCCCTCTGACCACCTCTGTGTATAACAGACCAAATGGAGTAAAAGTGCTCTTGTAAGTTAGGAGGGTGGTACATGCCTTAGGTGAATGTGTTTGAGGCCAGCCTGGTCTATAGAATGAATTCCAGGACGGTCAGGACTATAGAAAGAAACTCTGTCTCACACAAACAAACAAACCAAGCAAATAACAGTGCTCTCTACATATTTCTAAGCAAATGCAATGCAGCCCTCAGTGGTCAACTCCCTAGTGAACAGGATGCAATGGCCCTTGAACTCTCACACCACCAGTGGTGTTGACAGAGAGAGAAGATTTCCCTTGAGGAATAGAGTGGAGATTAATAACTGGTCTGATTTCAAGTCATTCTCCAGAAAGGAAAGAGCCATTTGGTGAGTCTCCAGTGTCTCAAGGAGATATTTCATATATGAATTCTTCCTAAGCTCATGAAGGGAAACAATGCTCAGGACTTTGGTTTTCTTTAAAGATGAAATGTCCCTTCAGGCTAATGTAAAGAAATACTCCATCTTATGCTGCTGTCTGGAGTGTTTTGACACTTTTGGGTGTGGCTCCTAGTACTGATTGATGCAGGTGGGGGCTGAGGTTCATCTTCCAACATCAGGTTCCTCTCTCTGCATTCCTGACTGATGTCAGTCAATAAGCAGTTTCTGTACAGTCCTGTCACCACAGTCTGGTACAGTGTTTCTGCTAAGGTCCCCATACCATGAAGGACTGTATTCTTTCATCTTTGAGCAAGAAAGACTTCTCCCAAATGTTGCATCTGTCACTTGTACAGAAATAGAGACAAGAAAATCAACAATAGAAATTCTGACTTTACCATGACTGATAATGAATCCCTCCTCTCATCTATGAGGTTCATATTTCTTTAATTTTTCTTGATTAAATAGATGGCACCATATTTACTAATGTTTGCTTTTCAGTACGTTGACTCATGGAATTGTTTTCCATGTCCAGTTAAAGCCATGCATACTTTTGACTAGAATAGACTAGGCCTGTCCAGGCAGGGGAAGTTGCCAGCAGGGCAGAGGGCCTATACTTCTGTGCTTGTTTTCTATGAAATTGAGCCCAAGCTTCCCTAATTACTTATTCTGGGAACTTGGACAACACTTTTAAATATTTAAAGTATGTTTGTTGATCAGTCCTAGATGGAGATAAGAGCGCTGATAAGTAAAAATTAAATAAGAAAAGGGCGGCTCTGCCAGCACAAGAAATCCAATTAGGTCAAACCAAACTGAATCAAAATGTCCATCGTTTTATTAAGTAAGACACTCTCGGGTGGCCGAGTGCATGGCAGGGAGACAGGACAGCAGGGAGCCCATACAAACCCAAAACCACTTGTTTCTCCTCTGGGTGCTCACTTAAATACCCTGTGGAAGTGGTCCTGACCCTCCCCCCTCCTCAGGGAGGGGTCAGGACCTAGCATTCTGGGATTTGGAGTCCAGACCAATACAACTCCCAGGCCAGGGAGGCTGAGATGGATGCCAGGGGCTGGGAGCTATGCTCCCAACTTAACAAGTGCTCCATGGAGAATATTTGCAATAAGATGAACAGGCTTCTGGTTCAAGATGTGGCAGAGCACTCTCTGGCAGGCTCAGTTTTTCAAGTTGCATTGTCTACTTTAGGCAGTCACTATTAAAATACAGCATGAGTAGCACCCTGACAGGTCCCACTATTGTTGAGAACCACAGCATGTGACAGAATACTCCATGCAGAGGGAGCTTGAGTGTGGAGTTGCATAGAGAAGAGAGTATTGGGAAGGTAGTGGGAGAAAACAAAGGGAGAGACACAGAGACAAGAGGGGATGAGGAGAAGAGAGAGAAGCTGAGAGAGAGAGGCCAAGACCTGCATGCCTTGGTGGGAAGAGAAAGGTCTGGGTTGTCTCTTAAAGGGACCTTTGCACTTGTGTGCCTACTAGGAGCCTGTGCTGCAAGAGTACAGTCTGTATACATCCTGCCAGATGACAGGGCAGGCCAGCATAATCCCTTAATCCTAGCAGTCACAACAAATAAAAAAATGACCATGAGTACAAAATGTATGTGGCATACTTCAAGCATTCTAAACCTGTTGCTTCTTTTAAGTAATTTAAGAAGAAAAAGAAAATCAGTATTTTATGTGTCTGTTTCATTTCTAACCTGGAATGGGCTCTTACTTTGAGTTTTACACAGAAAGCACTTGTAATGGAGAATAAATCCTGCTCTGACCATCAGTGACACGTTGTTGATGTGTATTCAGGTGGTTAGACACATGAAGTCCTGACCCTAGGAACCACTAAACTCACCTGTAAACAGCTACTGGGAAATCTCATCCATTTATCTCTGGTCTACAAATTTCTAATTAATTAATTTTGATTTTCTTAGATAGATCATTCTCTATAGCTCAATCTGATGACAAACTCAAAGCAATCCTCCTTTCTTAGTCTCTTAAATGCTGTAATTATGGGTGTAAATCATCATGTTCAGCTCTGTTTATTTAACCTTTAACTAATTATTGAAAGAAAATGTCTTTATGGAGCTGAATCTGACTCCTCACTAGCTCTCTTCCTGCCTTGATCTCCTCAATGCTTGCATACTTTTCATCTGCTCTTGAAGTGAAATCCCTGTGTCTTCCTTCAACTCTAGCACAGGCAGGATTGAAGAGCCCAGAACAGCTCATAAAATCTCCCGGCCTACCCTACCTCCATCACATTATGGAGGTTTCTTTCCACACTTCCGTGGCTTTCCAAACCACAGTCTGTTTCTTCCTGTCTCCAGAACCATCTGCAGGAAGTCACATTATAAGATAAAAAATCCCTTGGGCTTTAAAGATATCTGTAACAAGGTGTGCTGGTGTTTATCCCAATGGTGAAAATAAGAGACCACCTCCACAATTTGAGCCAAATTTCAAGCAAGCTTGATTTTTTATTGGGGTATGACTGAGGGCTGGTCAGCGACTGCTAACTAAATTGGGTGAGATAGAGATAGATAGATAGATAGATAGATAGATAGATAGATAGATAGATAGATAGATTTTTCATCCTTTTTAAGGAGTAAAATCATTAGTACTTTTACAGAATTGAGACAATGGGGCAAGAAGGAAATAAAAAAAATACTTAAAAAGTCATAGTATGACCACCTCCCCATGTGTTTAGGAGGAATCAGGGGAGGTTAGGGAGACTCAGAGAGGGACAGGGAAGGTCAGGATATTCTCACAAACAATTGCAGATCATGGGCTTGGGTAGGTCATGTTCCAGGAAACAGAGCTACTCCACTCTCACAGTAAATAGAAACTTATCTTTAAGATACAACATAAGGTATCCTGCCTTTAAAATAGAGTCAGTTAGATTCCTGTTGATTTGAATAGAAATGTCCCCCATAGGCTCATATATTTGAATACTTGGTCCTTAGGGAGTGGAGCTACTTGCAAGGGATTTGAGGGGTGTTGTTTGTGTTGTAGGAGGAAATGTATCATTGGGGGTGGTCTTTGGAGTTTCAGAAGTCCAAGGCAGACCTAGTGGCTTCCTCTCACTCTCTTCTTCTCTCTCTTCATGCTGTCTGCAGATCTGGATTTAGAACTCTAAGATTCCCTAACACCATATCTGCATACATACCACCATGCTCCCCACCATGAGGACAATGGACTAGACATCTGAAATTGTAAGCAGAGTCCAGTTAAATGCTGTCCTTTATAAGAGATCCTGTGTTTTTGGTGTCTCTTCATAGAATTAGAATACTAAGATACAAGGTTATTAAATCTGCTTCAGGTCTCTCATCTATGGCCACAAATCCTCCTCCCTATCTCATCCCTGCCTCTTTCGCAAGATTCTTAAGAGTCTGGCTGTAAGTTGATAACTTGAACTCTCCCCTATCTTGAGAAGGCAGAGGCTCAGGACTGGAAATGTATGCTTTTCATTGAGTGAACACTTATTCTTCCTATCATGTTTTTTTTCCTCCTTCTGACTTCAGTGTGTCTTTTGGTTGTAAGGTAAGATTTTGACCCTATCACAGGAAGGAGGTCATTGAACATGGAAATAGCTGCTGTTTTAATCAAAGTATATCATCAACCACTGACCAGGACAGTATTAAAAGGGTAAGGGCATATCAAAGTCTTAGGAGGGAAAATGGTGGCACTTGCTCTTTCTTTAAAATAAGACAGTTACCAGGGAACAGAAAATGGGGTCAACAGCTGATTGAGGTAAGAGTACATCCTGTATGACGTCTGAATACGCACATTTTTAACTACTTACCTAACTTATGAACTCTAGGAATTGACCCTTTTAACAAGGAATGTGAATGACTCTGTTTCCTCAGGAAGGAGTTTTTCCGGAAAGGCCTCTTAGTAATGCAGAAGTCACCTGGAGTTTATTACTAAGTGTCGTCAGTATGGATCTGCATGTTTACAAGGTTCCTTGGTGATGGCTGGGACATGATTCTTTCTAATCCAGTGCAGCAGAGTCTTTAGCAAACTATGCTTAGGTTTTAAATAGTGAGGAGCCTTATGGGGTGACATAGTGGGGGGAAAGAGATTTGAGTCTTGGTGCTTCCCAAAGGGTTTGTGATTTATGTCTGACTGCACCTTTGAGGATGTTTGTACACAGATACATGGAGGCATTATTTCTGGTGTCTGTTCCCTAACTCCAGAATTTAGACTTGCTTGGCAACTGCAGTATTATTGGTTTGTGCCATAAGTCATATAGAAGAAAAGGTAAAGAAAGACATCCCTTTATCACAGCCTGGGCAGAAAACATTCCATGCAGCTGGTGAAGCTTTTCAGGGAGGTCAGTCTTTTTTACTCCCCACGCAGAGATTTTGCATCTCTAGTGGTTTCAGGTACCTCTGACTTCAGAAATTTAATTGTTTTCCTCTTTCCTCTTTGCCTTCTTGTCAGGGTCTTATCTGCCTTCACATATATGATCTGGAATTTCAGGCCTTACAGCATTACTGACCTTTAAACTGACGTAGGAAGAGAAATCCAGGCCCAATGTGGTTAATGTGTGTCTGAGGCTACTCAGAGTTACAAAGTGAAACACTGATTCAATCAATCAGTCAATCCATCAATCAACCAACCAACTAACCATCCAAACAACTAATCACTCAATCAAGCAACACTTTCCCCACTTAATAGCAGTGACTTTCATCAAAGTAATACTTTTTTTTAAGAAGTTGTGATGAGTCTGGAACATTTACTGTGGTATAGTCCACTTAATTTCACTTCAAAGTGTCCTACTTTGTAATTCTGTTTCCTCCAGGAACAAAACGTTATCTGCTGAGAGGTGATGTGTTCAGAACTGGTAAAGAGTGGTTAATGAGTCACAGGGACAGTGGGTTGTACTTGCAGAGTGCTTATTAGGAAACACAGAAACCAAAGCTTTGTCTCCCTCTCCAGGGATTCAGGTTTCATCCCTCCTCCTTAGTTCAGGAAAGACTTTTCCTCTCAGTTCAGAGATGCCTGCTATAGAGGCTGAAGAGACTCCCATGAACATACTAAAAACAGAAACATCTACCCCAGACCACCAACGAGAGGGAGACATGGGTATGTATTTAATGCAATTTGAAGCAAACTGAAAGGGAAGAGAGGAGCTTCATGGGGGTCTCACAGAGGAAGTGAACCTCCTGCCTGTTAAGCCTGCCATGGTAGGACTCTGTGGAAGTGAAATGACTGGAAGCCTCTGGTATATTAGTTACCCTATCAGACTATATAGTATTCAACTAGTCAAAAAAATAAATAAATAATAAGTTAATTATAATAGCTTGAGGCATAGTTTTTGTTTGATTTGGATGGGGGAGTTGTTTTTTTATTATACATTTATTATTTGTTTGTTGTGTTGTTGATTTTGGTGTGTGTGTGTGTGCTTTCTAGTCCACTCTTGATCTGGTAATTTGCACTCCTGTGGGTTACAGGAACTTGCTATAGATCAGACTTCTTATGTCCCAGAGGGAAGGAAACTAAGTTCCCTGTGGGTCCAGGGCCTGGGGTTTGTGATAAACTGTGATGCATAGGAAAGTTAGAGGGGAGAGAGCTGTAGTGGCAGGGTGAGCGACCTCCTCCTCCCTGGCAACAATTTGTCCATACCCCCACACACACCAGCAAATGCTCTGGCATTTTCACTTTGTGGAAAATTAAGAAAATGAAGAATCCTGTGTGATTTCTGTCCCAGTCTTTAGGGAAAAACAACTGTCTTTTGTGTTTGAAAATGTGCACCACACTCTTATTTTTATTTATTTCTTATCTCTTCTGTTGCTTTTATTTTTCTTTGTTTGATTGTGTGACTTAATGAAAGAATATTGGATTTTTCTGAAAAACAGCATTTATACTTACCAAAAAAGCAAGTTAATAAAAATGTAGATGTTTTTCAGCTAGATCAAATATTCCCGTAACTGAAAACATTTTCATTCTCCCTGTAGATTACCACAAATAGACCACACAGATATTTGAAACAACAAGGCACAAGTTGCAGATTTATCTTGCTATTTTTTAAATTTTTGTATGGACTTGATATTTTCCATAATAAACTTTTAGAGTTTAATTTAAAAAATCAAATCAAAACAAAACAAAAGAAACAAAGCAAAACAAAAGGTAAGGAAAGAAAGCAGAAAGCAGTAAGAGTTGTCAGGTAGAAAACAGCTTCTGGTGACTTTCAGCACACCAAAGCACATGCTAACCTCCAGGCTTACTCAGTGCCTGTGGCCCATCTCAGCTTTTTTCAATCTTCCTCCTACCCTAAACTCCATATCTTGGGCTTCCCTGCCCCACCTTATTGGTGCTCTATGGTCCTGCCATGCTTTCTCTTACCCCTCTCTCTTACTCTTTCTTTTGGTCTTCACTTTTATCTCCTTCTCTCCTGGTCTCACACAACTTCCTTTCTCTCCCCCATCATGAGAGACTCTTGCAGATTCCTCTGTCTGTACTCTTCTTTATGTCTACAATAAAAAATTTCTCCTTAATCACACCATTGAATTTATGTCATGTTCACTAACTTTTAGAACACATATAACAATGAAGTCTCCATCATAGTCACAATCTAGACCCAGACCCCACCCCATTACCTCTGTGCTCTTCTGTAGGCACTCCTTTCCTTTGTACCCAGCCTACGGCATCTTTGCTTTTTTTTTTTTTTTATCTCTTACACACCTGCTTTCCAAGAATATCATGTAGCTGGATCCCTGCAGAAATCATGCATTTGAGATTCATCCACAGTGAGTTTCATAGCTGTGTGTCAATTATGAACACAGTAGCTAGAGTAGAAGAGATTCCAGAACATGATTGACTGATGCATGGGCTGTAGATAATTCAGAGCATGTATTTCAAACCTGAATACAAAAACAGTTTTTCAAGCATGTCAGGAAAACCTTACAGGAAACTGGTGGGTAAGAGAGTGAGCAAAATAAGAGAAGATAGTCAGAATTTCTCAGTAGATAACCAGTGCAGTGAGGTCAGCTTCTCCAAGTAAACTACAAATGGGCTGAGTGGAATTTTGTTGCTGTTTGGGATTTGGTGGTGATGGTGGTGGTGATGTGGTTCACACATGAGCCTTGACTCACAGCTAAAGTCAATAAAACAGCTACCTGTATTTGGTTATCTCCTGCTTTTCTGTATGTTTCACAGATTTAATCCATGATATGAGGCTTTAATATAATACATATTTATCTAATAAGCTGCTTTGCTGGCCCAAGGCCAACTGCTTTTGGTGCCAACTACTTAAGGGTTACTTAAGTGGGTAACTATAGGGGAGACCCAGCCAATTACCTTGCTAGCAAGGGGCGGGATCCCCTGAGGATATTTTTTACTTAGATTGTGGGCATGCTCCTAGCCGCCCCTTCTGCTCTCCTGTTCTCCTCTGGAACTTCGGTTCTGTGAGTCTTTCCCTAATTAAAGCTAAATATTTTATTATAATTTCCGTCTGCCTTTCATTTACGTCGCGATACCTGGCGCCCAACCGCCGCAACAGGCAACAAGGTTTTGCTTAAGACTCTCTGGGAACAGAAAAATGAGGAATATTTAGCCAGCACAAGAAATGGGCAAATGCAAACCAGAGGTCCAGGTTTCTTTTTTTTTTTCACTTCCCCAGGTCTGAGTAAAATTGTTTTATTTTGTCACAAGCTCAGAGATATTTGAGTTGTTGCCAACCACAGACTAAATTTAAAAAGCTGCTATAATACAGATAGGCTTTTTTATATAAACACAGGCATTTTCCTTAGATCTAGATTGTGAAGTAAATGTATTCAAATTTTAACAAAATACTAAACTATATTTTCCCCAAACATAGGTAATATTGAGCATTTTTAATGGATATATTTACTGTGAGTGTGTCATTTTTATTGGTATATTTTTTTATTTTTAAAAATCAATATGTGTTTATAATGTGTGTGTCTGTGAACTGTAAAATGGGCAAAGTGACATTTCTTAGGTAGAGAAAGGATGGTATCTTTTCTACATATGATGCTAAGACAGTGACTTCCCATAGTGATGATTCATAACTTATCCATTGCAAAATAAATGATTCAAAAGTGGATAAAGATGGAAACATGAAGTCTGAGGTGGGATTCCCCTCTGTATGCTATGAATATGTTCTTTTTTTTTTTTAACCATTGGTTAATAAAGAATCTGCTTTGACCTATGGTAGGGCAGAATATATCAAGTAAGGAAATCCAAGCAGATGTAGAGAAGGAGAGTAGGTAGAGTCAGGCAGATGCCATGTTCCTCCTGACAGATAAAGATACAAGAACCTTATCAGTAGGCCACAGACTCATGGTGATACAGAGATTAATAGAAATGGATTAATTTAAGATATAAGAACTAAATAGAAATACAGTTGAACAATTGGCTAAACAGTGTTATAATTAATATAATTTCTGTGTGATTATTCATGTCTGGGTGGCCGGGGAAAGAAAAAGCCATCTCAGTTTATGAAAAGGTGCCTATGTCTGGCATGAATCCACATAAGACCTACAAAAGCTCAAAGAAAATATAGTGCTTCTTGTTGCATGAGGAGGGTGGCCTTTTGTTTGTCCCAGGTGCCCAGCTAGCTTACACCCGAAATAACCACACAGAAACTGTATTAATTAAATCACTGCCTGGCCCATTATCTCTAGCCTCTTATTGGCTAACTGATTTAACCCATTTCTATTAGTCTGCATATCACCACGAGGTTGTGGTTTACTGGAAAAGATTCAGCATGTCTGATTCTGGTGGCTCCATGGCAGTTCTCCCATTCTGCTTTCTTTCTCCCAGAATTCAGTTCTGTCTTCTCTGCCTACCTAAATTCTGCCACATCAACTAGGACAAGGCAGTTTCTTTATTCATTATCCAATGAAAGCAACACACAAACAGAAGGAACTCCTACACCAGCTTCTAGACCCACAAAAAATGGGAGCCAAGTGCAGCTTCTTAGTAGTCTCATGTCTTTTTCTTTCAGATAGGCTCTGTTTGCTGGCTGCTAGGAGAGGCATGTCTCCTTCCTATAAGAAATGGCTTCCTGGTTCATACTGGAAGCATAAATGGCTCTGGATCTTTCTAGAGGTCCCTCTACAGCTCATTTAAGGTTTGTGAGCAGAGTGATACAAGTTGCTTATGGTGACATAGACCCTCTGTGCCCCTGAAGCTGGGGCTGTCAGCATGGCTTTTAGAGGCATTGAACATACATCCACCATTTTGGACTGGACAGAGTCAAAGGAAAGCCATAGCATTAGTCTTAGACACTCATTTGAAAAATAATAATAATAATAAAAAAAATTTCCTGTTCAGAAAATGATTACAGGATTTCAGATACACAGTAAGACAGAATCAGACGAAAAAGACCTTTGAATGGGTCACAATGTTAGATAAGTATACATGGGCTTAAGAGAGAGAGAGAAGAATACAGACAATCATAAATTAAAGGAGTAAAGATAATAAAATAAATATTAAAAAACTGATAGAGTTAAAATTAAGCCATGTAATAATGAAAAATAAACAGAGAATCTGGATTATGTATATTATTGTGTTTTCTTTGAATTTCTTAACAGCAGAGAGATATTTGATTCTGGGGGCTGCTAAGCTAAACCAACATATATATTTACTTCAAAATTTGAGTCTAAGGATATGTTACTTTGGAAAAGATGTTCTGCTTTTGTTTCCACAGAAAATGGAAACCTATGAATTCCTTCCTGGCTAATGTTGTTTGATGGAACCAGATTCCCCCAAAAGGTTTCTGTGAACCCTAAATATACTTTGCCCAACAAACAGCGGAAAGAAATTGGAAGAAAACAATGTCCAAGTATTGGTCATTTCTCAGCCTCCCAGTCTCCTGAAATAAGCACACAGAAAATTGTATTAAATCACTGCTTGGCCTATTAGCTCTAATTTCTTATTGGCTAGTTTTTATATCTTAATTTAACCAATTTCCATTATTTTATATTTTACAATGAGGGCCGTGGCCTACTGGCAAGGTTCTGGCGTGTCTGTCTCTCGTGGCAGCTCAATGGGTTCTCTCTCCTCTGCCTCCTTTCTTCCAGTATTCAGTTTAGTTTTCTCCACCTAGCTAATTATGTTCTGCCCTGCTATAGGTCCAAAGCAGTACTTTATTAACCAACGGTATTCACAGCATACAGAGGAGATGTGAGATTCCACTCTGTATGTTGTGAGTAGGATTATTACCTTTGGTTAACAAAAAAGCTGCTTTGACCTATGACAGTGCAGAATATAGCAAGGCAGGTAATCCAAGCAGAGATAGAGCAGAAAACAAGATATAGTCAGATGGATTCCATGTAGCTGCTGATGGAGAAAGACACTGGAAACTTACCCATAGCTCACAGTTTTGTGGTGATACATAGATTAATAGAAATGGGTTAATTTAAGATATAAGAGCTAACAAGGTATATGCTTGAGCCCTTCCCCAAACAGTGTTTTATTAATATAGCTTCTCTATGATTATTTGGGTCTGGCCAGCTGGGAAATGAAAAAGCAGTCTCACTTTACAAGTTTCATAGGTAAAAAAAGGATGTTATATCTTCTGCATATGATGCTAAGACAGTTCTTATGGTTATGACTCATACCTCATTTGTTGTACAATAAATGTCTCAAAATGGACAACAGAGTCAAATATTAAATCTAGAACGTTAAATCTATTTGAACAAGAAAAATTAAAAAAAATTCTCAGTGAACTTTTGTAAGGCAGAGTTTTTTTAGCTATACACAGAAAAATAAATTGGATTTAGAATAATGCAATTCCTCTGCTCTGGTTCCTGAAAAAGTAATAAAAGGATAAAAAATGTACTGCCAAGGGTTTTATATTTTATTGCTGATATTTTGTATTCTTTTCTATCTATCAAAAAAAATTGTACTTATAATGTATTGAGGTCTTTTGGAACCCAATGAAAATGTGTAGGAAGTGAATCAGAGGTTAAAAGCCCTTGTTGCTGCTCTTCCAGCAACTGAATGTGAGCATGTTCCATTACATGTACAATTGTGTGTTTGATAGTGCTGTGAGAGCTACAATATTTATACATTTGTTTGTACTTGACAATTGCTACTGTATGAAATCCTGTGCCATCCCACCTTACACACATATTTTCTTTTCATTATTATTATTATTATTACAGTCTCAGGTCTCTTTTTATAGGACTAAATCTATGTGTTGACTGAGTTTTCTGTCCTGCCCAGTTCCTGCAGTTGTTAAGCGCCAAAGAAACCAGACAGAGGTCTACATTAATTATAAACTGCCTCGCCTAGTATCTCAGGCTTCTTATTAACTCTTATAACTTATGTTATCCCATAATTCTTGTCTGTGTTAGCCACAAACAAGGTGGCTTGATACCTTTTTTGGTAGGGCATTCACATCTTGCTATGTTGCTTCCTCTGTGGCTGGGGTCACTACTGCAGACTAAAACTTCCCTATTCTTAGAAATCTCATTGACCTGCCTCTACTTCCTGCCTTATTACCCTGCCTTTGCTTCCTGCCTGGTTACTGGTCAAGCAGCTTTTTAATAAAAATAATACAAGACACAGGATAAAAGTATCTATGGGTGGTTTTTGTTGTTATTTCCTTTTCTCCACGATCTCCACTGTTTCTGTTTCTTGCTCTTTTATTGGTCCCTAATTCAATAACTAAAAAATCATGGCAAAAAGTAGTGTTTCCCTTTCCTCTAATGTTTTGCAAGTTAAGGATATCATTAATGGACCAGGAACTTCTATAAGGGCATTTGCAGGAAGGGAGTACAAGGAAATATATAGTTGATTCTGGGTAAACATATTTTTTTCCCTGAAAGGTTCTTGAGGATGATATTCTGATATTTATGTTTTCAGGTAAAAAACAGCAAGGAAAATGTCTCAGAAAGAGCCCCACCCAGCCTCGTGTTAAGCTTTACTGCTGCTATGCAGTGATCATGGCCCTCACTGTAGCTGTGATTGCACTTTCTTTTGCTTTGTCAGGTACGTGCTTCATTGTACAAATTCTGCAACATTCTGTCACGTTGATGTGGAGGCCCAAAAATGTGAGCCTATTTCCACCTTACCTGAGGGTCAGAGAGTTTTAGCTTGCTAAAAGTTGTTGAAAAATGTGTGGCTACGCACCCTGACCTAGGGTGAGCTTACTTGATCCTTTTGACATTAAAATGTTCCATCCAGGTAGATCCAATCCCCTCTGACTAATGGTCAGAAAATTCAAGCATACTTCTGCTCCTTCTTTTGAAATAGGAGGTTTGACCTTGGGAGTCACTACCTTTAAGATACTTTGTCTTGGGTGGGTTCACTGCATAAACTACAGAATGCTTTTTGGATTAACGGCTTGATGGCTCAAAATATTGAAGCAAAACTGCTCTAGTTGTCCTTTAAATCATGTTAAAGCAGTTTTTTGTGTTCTTACCCCTATTGTATTGGGATATAAAAATGTATAGAAAATTAAATGTGATTGATTTCAGTATTCACTGGAACTCCTATCTTATGTTTTCTGTTTTATTATTTTCACTTAAGTCTTCATATTTTTTACTAACTTTTCTAATCCCCTGCTCCTGCACTGGTAAGTAGTATTTTTTTCAAAGCTGGTCTCTGAGACATTCATATTTTCAGTTATACTTACTGATCACCATGAGCCAGGCATTATAGGAAAGGCTCTAGAGAAACATTTTCTCTGGGAATTTAGGAGCTAGCAGGAAGATGCACTGATGGAACAGCATGATGTGTAGTGTGCATAGGAGATCAGGCTCAACATCCCTGGGAAGATGGCATTTGGCCACATTTAGACAGAGATGTAGAAGATATATGTTCACCTAGGAAAACTATTCAAGGCAGTGAACAAAGACAAGACATTTCAAAGAAGAAAGCTCAAGGAGGCTGATGCACCTGAGGGAAGTGAGGACAATGAAGTGTTTTTGTTTTGGAAGAATGGACAGAACCCCACACACCATGACTCTTGGTTTCAGTTAACTTTTTCAACCAGACTCTGAAAATATTGAACATACCAGTTCTAGATGTATGCCTTTCCTATGCTTTTAATTGTGGACTGTTCACAATTATCTGATAAAAATTTGCACACCCTTTTTCATAGCTCAAATAAATGTTTTGTGATATTGTTTTATAAAAAGAAACTTTAACCATGTTGGTGAATATACACAGGACTATACAAGGACAAACAATTTTTAAAAAGTCTTAGTCAGTGTAAACTAAACTATTACACAGCTCTGAAAAGAGCAAGATAGAAAGATGTGATAGTTATCTTCGCTATCTGTTGTATTTGTCCTATTCAATGAAGCTTCGGTGTACAGGGTGTGAGAACTGATAACAGTGACAACCAATTTCCTTCTATTAAAAATTAGTGTGGGAGCCATTTCTGATATTTATTATCTCTTATGAAATCACTTATTTCTAGGATTTAGAAGCTCTTCAGGAGAAAAGTGTTCTGGTCCTATAAAGGATAAAAATGTTGAAGGTATGACTGAAAAATTGTTATTCTTCTAAACTGTCCTCTGAAATTCAGAGCTTCTTACACACACACACACACACACACACCCCACACATGTGTGCACACAATCACTCTATTGTGATAGGATCACAAATGATCACACAGCTCCATTAGTATAGCCAACACCTGTCAAGTCCCAAGCCCTACGTATCTCATTGACATTCCACACAGTTAGAAGAGCTATTCTGAAATTGTGGAGCTTTGGTTATGGTTTTAGACTTTCACTGTCAATGACATTTTTATGCACTTATCCACCAAAAAAAATATGATAGGGCAGAAACTACAAAAACAATTGTCTCTATAACCATTTCTCACAACATGCTAGCCCCTTGTTACATCTTGTTCATCCTGGTCACCTTACACCACTTACTTGTTCTCCTGTCTATGTGTTAACCATGCCCACACTCACAGCTGTTCACACTGTACATCACAGGCTGGGATTACATTTGACAGAATACCTGGGTCTCTTTCTTTCTTATTTTGTGTGACCTAACTTGATAGCATACTTTCCTTAAATTACATTTTTCTTTTTGGCTGAATAACATTCTGTTTTGTGTGTATAATACATTTAATTATCTGTTATTTGATGGGTATTAGGAGCAAGTACATTTCGTTACTATTGTAAATAGGGAAGCAATAGCTATGGATGTACAGATATCTCATAGTAGGATGGTGAGTTTGCTCCACATATGCTTAGGAGTGGTATAGCTGTGTCATGTGGTATATTTACTTTAAACTTCTTTGAAAAACCTCCAGCTGGCTATATAAATTTGACTCCCACCAGCAGTTTATGAATGTTAATATTTTTGCACATTTTTTAACATCAGTTATCAGAGTTATCTATGATAGCCTTTCTGAGCAGCTCTATAAGAACCAGTATATATATTTACTTTCAGTGTGGTAGAATTATAAAAGATTTGATATAGAAGATTTATTTTGCCATGCCGATGTTTTATACAATGTCATTTCTCTATAGTAAAATTTAGGCAAGTGAGGTTTTTTGTTGTTGTTGTTTTTTTTTTTTTTTTTTTTTTTTTTTTTTTTTTAGAAATAAGGATGATGTGGAGTATTATGGGAAAAAAGCTATAGGATTTCAGGAATCAGGAATAGTTCTTTAAAGGGTATGAGAATCACTGAATGAAGACCCAGACTCAAATAGTAGACAAAAACAAAGAGCATTTATTTATTCAAGCATGTGGGATCTACCACTTGTACAAATTGACAACCCGGAAGGAACAAAGACCAACAGTTCCTTTTAACCATAGCTAGGGAAATTCCAGGAATTTCTAAGGTTACATTATAATATTTTTGACTTATTTTTCCATATTTGGGCATACTTAGGAAAGTCAAAGTATGTCCTGTTCCAGGTATTATAGGAACTATTCTTTTTTGGTCATTGCTTTGAGATACTGTATTTCTTATTCAGGCCATGAACATGCTCTCTGCTCTTTCCCCCTTGTCTTTGTTGTCAGGGGTGTTGTTGATTATTAGACCTTTGTTTAAGAAACTGAAACATAGACCTAGCTTTTAAAATGGAGGAAGTTTAGATCTCCCACTCCCAAAGTGCTGATGGCCTAGAAATGATTTTTTTGCAAGGCATAGTGTCTTTAGTCCCAGCACTCAGGAGACATACATAGCAGGATTAGTAAAGGCTCCAGACAAATACAATTCACACAGTGAGATCCAGCCCAAGCAGGGGACATAGCAAGATTCTGTCTCAAAACACAAAATACAAAGAAGAAAAATAAAGCATTTCCTTAGAGTCCACTGGAAAGCCCTGGGTTGTGGACCATCATGATATGATGTGTCTTCTATTAATAAATGAGTAGAGCTATAGTACAAGCAAATGCCTCAAAACTGAGATTTGCATGGGTAGCTAAGAGGATATGACATGAAAACTTTTCTTTGTTACATCATTTTGTTGCACTGTCTGCATTTTAGTGAAAAAGGAAAATGCAGTCACTTCAACTCCTGCACCATGCTTTGCCACTTGTCCAAATGACTGGATTGCATATGGAAGCAAATGTATTTATTTTTCTGACGTTGAGAGAAATTGGACATTAAGCCAGAACTACTGCATGGCACATGAGGCCCAACTAGCTGGATTTGAAACTCTGGAGGAGTTGGTAAGAAAGCATCAGGAATTGGTTTGTTGTTTGTTATGTTGAATGTGTATTACTTTGTGATAGGAAGGTTAAAGATGAAGCTTGTGGAGGGATTCTACCCTTCCTCTTTTGTGAAGGACATAGATAACATATTAGTGTATGCAGTTGCTAATGTGGTTGCTTCTGACTGGAGCCCCGCTCCAAAGACATGCTTTCATCCTTATTGTTAACCTGCATGGCCAAACAATCCACTTAGATCCATGATAATCATGGAAGTCTTTATCCATGTTGGCCGGTATTGCATACTGAATGTGGCAACTGTTAATAACTTGAAGACCAGGCTTATTAAGGGATGATTCTAGCCAGAAAAAAAAATGAGAGCCACCAATATATTTTAGATTGTGAGTGTAAAATGCATACACTGAAATCTGATTATTGCGCTGGCTCCAAAGTCTATGACTCTCAGTTATAATCTGCTTCCATCCAGAGAGGAGGCTGTACGTCAGGGAGACTCAAGGGTCATTTGAAACAAAGAGACACATGTGTTTGCTTTTAATGTCTTATGACAGAATTTCCTGAAGACATATGCGTGGAAATTTCAGTACTGGATTGGCTTGCACAGAGAATCATTACAACACCCTTGGAAGTGGACAAACAACACTGAATATAATAACTTGTACGTTTTCAGACCAGTTTTCTTTCTACTGTGTTCCTATATTGTGGTGTTTGAATTGTGCCTATGAGAGATAAAAATCAGTGTCATGTGATGCCAATTGTTCTGGAAACAAAAAACATAAGCCTTTGGTCTTGAGGTTGGCTCTGAGTCATGGTGTATGCTTACATGCAAGAACCAATCCCCAGCAAGCTCCACATCCCTACAAATTTAAATTCTTTGAATTCTTAATGCTTTGGATTATATTCATTGTTAATAAGATACTTTTTGGCCAATAGCAGAGCAAGAAGAGATTTGGGGAGACAGATTGACACAGTGAGATTAATGGGAGGAGGAACAGTTGAGTCAGGGGAGTCTTGAGAGATGCCAGTCAGCTCTTGAGCAAGCAGGATGTGTAAAAAAAATGAGGTAGTAAGTCATGAATTATGTGGCAAAGCATAAATAGAAATATGGGTTAATTAAAATGTAAGAGTTAGCTAGTTATAATCCTGAGCTATTGGCCAAGCATTTATAAATAATATTAAATTTGGAAGCAGTTCCTGGAACAGGGAGTGAGAGGTGAGGACAGGAAAACTTCCAACCTTGATTTCCTATTTATTATCCATCATCTTCAAATCATTTACCTAGTGTGATTTGTCTTGAAATCTTTAACATGATGATGGCATCAGGGGTAATCTTTTCTGTTCCATCACCAACGTATAATATTTCCTACTGAGAAATGACCTTGTGGGCTGTCTACAGAACTGCAGATGTGCAGTGAGTGCTCTGAAACCCTAGAAAGCCTCAGCAGAATGGCTCAAGTAGGACTTGCCAGGCAACTGTTACACAGCTGCACCTGTTCTCAGATACAGAGACTCCTGGGACTTTAGGAACCTCCTCTAAAGTCTCATCATTGAAGAACACTGAGACAGCTCTTGGATACAAGCATAGCTAGTCATTTTGAAAGGAATCATTTCACTGAAATGACAAAAATGACAGAGCCAGTCACTTTTATCATTAAAGCCTTGTTAGTAATTGATTATGAAGGGGGGGTTTCTGCACTTGTATACATGTATAAAATATGTCAAGGTAGAATTTAATATCACCCACAGTGAGGCAAACCATGGTGCCAGTTCTTTTGATTGTGGCAAATGCCTTCTATACACATTACAGGGTTCACCATGGATTAATGGCAATGGTGTAGTGTTCAACCTGACCCCTGGGATGTAAAAGACATTAGGTGAAAAACCAGTGTCACTGATTCCCCATGGATTTTGCCTTTCTTTGTTTCATACTACAAATAACCAGTGAAGTTGGATGCTATTTTATTGTGGGAGTGAATGCACTGCTGCTCTTTGTAGAAATTTTGTTTGTTTTCTGTTTTAGGGAACCTGTCCTAGGAGATGACAACTGGGCCGTACTGTCTACAGATGAGATCTCCAGTAACAAGAGCTTCGTAGAAAAATACTGTATTTGTAGCAAACCCAACAGCTATACATATTAGTATTCAGTGCCTAGTAATTTTTATCTAAGGTAGAGAAATTGTCAAAGTATTTGTGAAAAACCTGTTATATCTTATGTTACATTATATCAAATCAATTCGTAATATGTGATGGCACCAGAGATGAAAACTATCTTAGAGGACTATACTTTCAGATACTTGGGAGAGAGACCATAGATGATTGTACATTAAATAGGTGTTCAGGTATGAGTTGGTACTCATATTTTAAGCCTAAACTACAATAAAATTTTTTGTGACCTCTACTTTTATGGCCACTTATGAACTTTTACTTCATTACTTCCTCTCTGAAATGCCTTGAATATTAAAAAAATGTATGGCAAGTGAAATTCTGGAAATAATTTAATAATCACAAGAAAGATGTTTGTTGTCTCAGTCTCCAAATGTTTTTAGAAACAGTTAACTTTTTTTTATTTTACAAAATTTAATGACCAACATGAATGGAGATCTAGACAGGATTAAAACTAATATCATACACACTGTAATTTTATTCACTAGAAACATTGTCAAAATATTTTTGGAGTTTGCTTCTCAGTTTACAATTTTTTGTTTGTTTGTTTGTTTTTCGAGGCAGGGTTTCTCTGTAGCTTTGGAGCCTGTCCTGGCACTAGCTCTTGTAGACCAGGCTGGCCTCCAACTCTCAGAGATCCGCCTGCCTCTGCCTCCCGAGTGCTGGAATTAAAGGCGTGCGGACGGCTTTAATCCCAGCACTCGGGAGGCAGAGGCAGGCGGATCTCTGTGAGTTCGAGACCAGCCTGGTCTACAGAGCTAGTTCCAGGACAGGCTCCAAAGCCACAGGGAAATCCTGTCTCGAAAAACCAAAAAAAAAAAAAAAAAAAAAAAAAAAAAAAAAAAAAAAAAAATTTAATGGACTAAGAACTATTACAAGGCATGCCATTTTACTTTCTTAATTTAATTTTTGAGAATTGCATACATATGCAAGCCATTTTAATTCATTCTTTATTTCATAAGGAGCCTTCTTAAACATTTGATGCATAGACTTACAATATTTACATACTTTTGAGTTTTAAGAACAAAATATGTAGTGGGGAGCTGTAGGCTGTATTCCTGCCGCCCCAGCTTCTGGTAGCCTGGCTAGCTTATGCCGCAAAATAACAACACACAAACTCTATTCATTTAAACACTGCTTGGCCCATTTCTATTCATGTGTGTAGCACCCCAAGGTGTGCTTACCAGGAAGATTCTAACCTACGTCCATCCTGGGTCGGAGCTTCATCGCATCTGTCCTGGAGAGGAGCAGTGGCATGGTGTCTGGCTCTGAGAGGAGCTGCTCTACATCTGCCCGGGAGAGGGGAACATGGTGTCTGAGCTCACTTCCTCTTCCTCCCAGCATTCTGTTGTGTTTACTCCACCCACCTAAAGGCTGGCCTCTCAAATGGGCCAAAGCAGTTTCTTTATTAGCCAATGACCTTCCTCCATCAAAAATATGTTATTATTTGGTCATTCATAGCACTGCACTAACAAGTCCCCAGAAGAAAAAAATTACAGGTTACAAATATCCATTTTGTTTACACTGTCTTTTTACTGTGTTGATATATAAATTAAACCTACTTTCATATGACTGGCAAGCATTCACTATTAATCTGTACCACCATCCCCTTCTATAATACTTATTTTGTAACTTGGTTTCTCTGTAATTCCAAGATGACTGGAATTATAGTTATATATCACCACACAGGCTATACCATTGCTAATTATTTTTTAAATGTATCATTTCCCCACATAATCTTTTTGTTTGTTTTAAAATTTATTTATTTATGTATACAATTGCTCTGTCTGTATGCCTGCCTGCATGTCAGATTATAGATTGATGTGAGCCACCTTATGGCATGACTGGTTTCTCCTGCTCTTGGATCCCTTCTTTCTCTTTTCTTTCTAACCACCTATATGAGGTAGCCCTTGACTCCTCATATGAACCCTTCTTTTACTGACTATTAACCCTTTTGTAAGTGTCAGCAGAGACTTCTAGCCTGAACCACAAGCTAGTAGGCCAAACTAATGGCTCTTACCCATTCCTCTCAATTAGCAAATGAACAGTATCTAAACCTTAATAAAGACTCCAAATAGGTTTTCATGTTCTTCTCTCATATGTAGCCATCTGGAAGGATCATGAACTACTAACACAAAGAGGGTGTCAATACTCAACTTAGACCAAATTATGGGCCTCCTAAAAGCCTCTCATCTTTCCACAATCATAGGGATTTCCCACTGCCAACTGTACCAAGCACACAATTCTATTATCAATTCCATTATCATTATTATGAAAATAACCAACTCAGCAATGTAGCTAGAGCCATGATTCTCAGGGGACTGGATCCTTCCCACATGTCATCAGCCATCTTTACTTTAGAGTCTACATCTCCATTATCATCTTCAGACCCTCCACAAATTCTATCCTATCTACATGGGCTCTTTCACCTTAATAGCCAGTTTTTATCTCATTTTATTAAAACATATATATGCCCCACCCCTCAGAGTATATATTCCTAAATGCTATCATTGGTTTGTAGTAGGAGGCCACTTGTTTGTTCCTGGCTGCTCATTACCAAAATAACCACACAGAAACTGTATAAATTACATACCGTAAAACACTTTCTTGTACCTGTGGAACATTCTTGAACTTTCTCATTCTCAGACCTTAATACACTTTCTTAGACTCTCATTGCAACTGAGCTACATATTCATCAATAGCCTCTCCTGGCCTCTCTTTAAGAACTTCAGTCCTGCCACACAGTGCTAAGAGTCTCAGTTGCTCTCCGTGACCTGTTCATGTCTCTTAAAACTTATACAAGGTAGGAGACTCATATTGCAAAGTTCAGGTACCATCATGAGCTACATTCTAGTATATGAGTATATACCTGGAGGTGACATTTTAATACAGTATTAAATAAAAATTATTTTTAAAAACCTGCCTTTCATAAACCCTGCTTTTATTATTTATGATTTTGGGACAGGAATTATCATATAAAAATAGAAAAATGGCAATGGGTTAAGCTCAGTAGAAGCAGAAGTGAATAAAGGAGTTGAAGAGAACTGGGTCAGTTGTTGACAGTCTGTTATAGATCAATTTCCTGACATTATTAGAACAGGATGTTGGTTAGAGGGGCAGGTCTCTTGGACAATAAACATCTGTATATAAGAGACACCACAAACAGGTATATATAGGAAGAAATAGAGAAAGAAGGAACAAGTTTGGATATAAGAGATTTTCAAATCAGTTGTTTATGCAATGACATTAGCTGCCATTATTGAAAACTGAGTATGCCAGTTTTGGCCATTGAACTGTACTTAGGTCAAGCTGTTTATAGTTATAGAGTGGGTCTTTAATAAAAATTAAGTTCATGGAGGAATATAAGAAAGATTGCAAAATGAACTCCAACAAAAAGAGTTTCTATTAGCGCCAAGTGGGAGCAGAGAAGCAAGAGAGAAACCCATGATGACACAGAGAACCTGTGAGACTTCCAGGACAGAGCTAGCAGGCATCAGGACATGATCATAAAAACCCAGAAGTTCTTAAAGATGTTGCAAGATTTAGCAGGCAGCTACTAAGGTAAAGAGACAAGGAAACAGGGAGGGTTCTAATAGATGGAGAGGAGCAAGTGTCTTAATGGCTAAAGAGTTGCCCATTTGATGGGGTGCTGGAGGACATATCAGGCTCAAGGACCCAGAAAGAGGACACTTACTGAGTAGGCAAAGAGAGATGAATATTTAAAGCAAGTAGAATGAAGAAAGAGCTGAAAAGGTGAACAATAGAATCTGGAACCAACTTAATGGGTGGAACAAGCCAGCATAAACAAATGATTCCTGTAGTTCTTAAGAGAATCAAATCAGTAGCATAGGTCAAATCTGAATATTGGTTCAGAGTGACTGAGTCTCCATGCTAGTTGAAAGGCATGGGTAAGAGCTGTTCAGCCTTTTGGTTAGAGGTTCATGCTATATGGGTTGGGTACTAGAGGGAAAAAAAAAAAAAACACTTCCAAGTTGGTTAAGTTGGAGATCCTGAGCCAAGTTCCGTTGGGATTTTAACCACAAGTATGGAAGAAGATGTGAAGGCACAGAAGAGTCTTCTTAAGAGATCGGAGATAAGAGATTTAAGTTTCCTAAAACTTTAAAGAGAGAGTGGATGTTGAACCTGAATGATGTAATTGGTAGGAGTTTAAAATAGGATGACAAGGGGGAATGATGATTGGCTATAGAGGGGTTTTGGGTGTCCCATACTTGGGGATACACCTAGGAAGCCAGTGAAGGGTAAGTTGTGTCAGACTGTGTGGTTTGGAGAAGGGGTGAATGACAGAGATCCTGTGGTCATGTAGACAGGGGGGCAAAAGAAACAAATGCTCCCACCCTGGCTAATAGATCAGTACCCAGCAAAAGTATAGGACAGGTTGCTAATACTAGGAAGGAGTGAGCAAAGGGGATACCCCTAAAAATACAACTAAATAGTGGGGTCTGATGAAGTGGGTAAGGCTGTCCCCCTACAGTGATAATAATGGAGCAAGGAGTCTAGCACAAATAATAAAAACCCAGCGACAGATATTGAAGTTCAAGATGAAGTTCAGAAAGCAAAGCAACCAATTACTAGAGTTTTTGTCTTTTCCAAGGCTGGGTAATCCTATCCTCAGTGTGACTGTAAACTGCAGACTGAAACACTGAGCTCCTTCTATCTCCTTCTGTTTCATATTCCTCTGTAGTACTGCGGTTAAAGGTGTGAACTACTACAGTGGGTAAGTATAACTTTCTAGAACTAGAATTTTGCATTACATTGTTAAATGAGCTATATGGAAAAAATAACTTCAATAAGATTAAAAACATATGTTCAGTATGTCTTAACAAAATTTATCTAAAATTTGTATCAATATGCAAAATTTAAATACAAAAGTACAATGTAAACTATTTAAAACCAGTAGTTGCTTTTTAAAATTAGAGTCATTAATCTTTTATATTATCCATCTATATCCTCATTTTATTTCTTTTCAGAGTAGACTCAATAATCTACCGTTTAATTCTATCATTTATATACTCATTTTTCCTTTTCAAAACAAGAACTTTGAATCTAATCTCCTTTGTTCGATATTCCTCCTGACCATAACCAATAACAACTTTTAACCAATTCCCATAAACAATGACAAATATCCATAATCCATTGAATGACCAAAAACTCCCACCCCACTTCTCCGGAATGTGGCCATTGTAATCTTAAATTTACTTCCTGCTATATGGGGGCGATGACATATTTTGAGAACCCTGAAAAGAAAAATTTGGGTTGATTGTCAAGTCCTGGAAGAGGTAGCTGTATCATTTGTTGTCAAGTCTCTTTGTAATGGAAACGTGCAGGGCTTGTCTAAATTTCTGGCTAGAGTAGTCTGTGAGGCCAGATCATCTCAGGAAGACACCTCAAAATAGTTTTGATCTTTTTGTAGTCCAAAACCTATCTTTAGGTGGTGTTTTCTAGTTTAGTGTTGTTATCATAGTCCTGGAGGAATTGTCATTGTTGGGCCCCATCATGGTTTTTGGAAACTTCAAAGGTCATTGTTAGGTATTCTCATGGTTCACTGAAGAAACTGATAGAAATCCTGCCTACATTTCACAACCCCAGAGAACCTAGAAAACAAAGAGGATCCTTAAAGAGACATACATGGATTTAATCTACATGGGAAGTAGAAAAAAACAAGATCTCCTGAGTAAACTGGGAGTATGGGGATCACAAGAGAGTGTAGACAGGGAAGGGAGAGGAAGGCAGGGGAGCAGAGAAAAATATATAGCTCAATAAAAACAATAAAAATATCAATATCAACATAATAATAGTGACAGAAATAAATAACCATTTGATAACCAAAAAACACTTATAGAGACTCAAATCAGATATCTTGTACAGGAATGTAGATGAAACCTTTTCCTTGAATTAATTAGTATTATATATGACCATTAATATCATGACAAAAGTTTAATACATATTATAGTCATATGTATTTTGATAAATAAAGCTTGCCTGAGGATCAGAAAAGTAAAATAATCACATTGTTCAGCCTTAGATACCAGGCAGCAATGACACACACCTTTAATCCTGGGAGGCACACTAGTTTACCATAGAAACCCAACATTAGTGCTGTGCTCCCTTAATCTGAGAACTAGAAAGGGTTATAAGATGGGAGGAGAGTTCTCAGATAATGTCTCATTCTGAGATTCTTGGAGGCAGGTTGTCATTTCAAACTTAGGTAGAGGTAAGAACCAGTGGCTGGCTGCTTTGCTTTTCTGACGTTCAAGTTGAACCTACCCCAAAGCATGGGAGATCTTTCCACTTTCTGGTGTCTTCTTCAATATCTTTCTTTAAAGACTAAAGTTCTTATCATACAGGTCTTGGAGCAGAGAAAAGATAGAGGATGGAGAAGCTATTTCCATTCCCCTGATCATTCACAGTATTTGTAAAGGTCCCACATTATATTGGGGTCTAGGGAACTGTTAGGAAGCCATTTATATTTCTTTTCTAGGGAAAACAAGCACCATAGAGAGTGGCTTTGTTGGAATAGATGTGGCCTTGTTGATGGAAGTATACCATGGTGGGGGTGGGTTTTGAGGTTTTTGAGGTCTCCTGTGCACAAGCTATGCCCAGTATGAAAAACAGCTGCTTCTTCTGACTATGATTTAAGATGTAGAACTCTCAGAACCTTCTCACTCACCATGTCTGCCTTCACATCTCCATGTCTCATCATGAAGATAATGGATTAAACCACTGAAACTGTAAGCCATCCTGCAAGAAATGCTTTCTTTTCTAAGAGTTCTCATGATCATGGTATCACTTCACAGCAAAAAATACTCTAATTAAGACAAGGGCAGTTCCAGGTCGAGAGACTGGAGGATTCTTAAGAGGCGTCCCAAAGGCAAATGTGAGATTATGAAAGACAACATTCCCATGGATAACAGAGGACACATGGAGAAAATGTCCGTTCACTCCATAGTCAAGGACATCCTACGGACTCAGGGATGACTGGAGAAAGACAAAAGCTGTTAAGTGGGTTGTCACAACACTCAACAGAGGTCAGGGTCCTTGCTTGGCTAAACCAGAGGAGAAACTTGGAGCCTGGAACCAGAGCTTTCATGGAGACCAGAAGCTGTGGAGCCCAAAAGACAAGGATGAGAACCAAGCTCTAGGGGAAGGGTCTCATCCACAGGAAAGAGTAGGGGACAGGGTCACAAAAGCCATGAGGGTCTAGAGGAAGCATGAGATTACAAGCAGCTCTGAAGGGCAGGTCAAAATGAAGACAGGAAGAGCGGATATAGCTTAGTTGGGCCTAGGAAGCTGTAGAGTTGAAGATCCAAGTGTGGGGGGATATATTCTGGTAATTAGGCCAACTGTAGTTATAAAATTTGTGTCTAAGGATACTTCATTTCCAAGAGCACCAGGGGACTGTTGTACATTCTACTGATACTTCCTTGAATTTAGCCTTTACACTAACTAAAGGATAAACTTACCTAATTGGTACTGCTAGATTGGCTGTCAAGTAATCAGTGAATTGAAAGGTAAGTTTGTTGTAGGTGGACCAGAGAGGATGGATAGTGTACTATTGCAGCTCAGACCTGAAGGGAAGTACAGGCAACAATATGAGCCTCTCTGAGTCATGACACAGTTAAGTGCTAAAACTCTGAAAGGAAAGGTATCCTGGTAGTTGGGATCTAAGGGACATCAACAAGTCACAGCACGTTACAAGCCTCTCCCAAGAGATTTATTGTGAAGACATGGGAGGTTGGCTGCCTCTGCTCAAGAAAGAAGCAGCCAGAACTGGGTGGGAGACAAGTTTATATACAGTTTTATGGGGATGGAGGTCACCAGGATAGGGTTGAATGTGATTCCAAGTCTTGAACTTGAGGTGAGCTCAGGGATTGATCGGATTTAAGCCCAGGGATTGGTAGGGTTTTGAAACATAGAAGTGAGCTCAGATCTTTTATCCTACATTACCTTCTCTTCCTTTATCTTGGTAGTAGCAAACAGACTCAATGAAGTTCAAGAGACTAACACTCAACAATTCACCTAGACTACTTGGGTGGTAGGGTATGGAGACTTCTCTTTTATTTATTTATTTATTTATTTATTTATTTATTTATTTATTTAAGATTTTTGCCTTCTCCCCCGCCACCACCTCCCATTTCCCTCCCCGTCCCCCATCAAGTCCCCCTCCCTCATCATCCCTAAGAATAATCCAGGTTCCCTGCCCTGTGGGAAGTCCAAGGACCACCCACCTCCATCCAGGTCTAGTAAGGTGAGCATCCAAACTGCCTAGGCTCCCACAAAGCCAGTACGTGCAGTAGGATCAAAAACCCATTGCCATTGTTCTTGAGTTCTCAGTAGTCCTCATTGTCCATTATGTTCAGCAAGTCCAGTTTTATCCCATGCTTTTTCAGACCCAGGCCAGCTGGCCTTGGTGAGTTCCTGATAGAACATCCCCATTGTCTCAGTGTGTGGGTGCACCCCTCGCGGTCCTGAGTTCCTTGCTCGTGCTCTGTCTCCTGCTCTTGATTTGGACCTTGAGATTTCAGTCCGGTGCTCCAATGTGGGTCTTTGTCTCTGTCTCCTTTCATCGCCTAAATGTTTTTCTTTGGGTTCACCTTCTTAATTAGCTTCTCTAGGATCACGCATAATAGGCTCAATGTCCCCTATTCATGGCTAGAAACCAAATATGAGTGAGTACATCCCATGTTCCTCTTTTTGGGTCTGGCTCACCTCACTCAGGATAGTGTTTTCTATTTCCGTCCATTTGCCTGCAAAATTCAGGAAGTCATTGTTTTTTACTGCTGAATAGTACTCTACTATGTACATATTCCACACTTTCTTCATCCATTCTTCCATTGAAGGGCATCTAGGTTGTTTCCAGGTTCTGGCTATTACAAACAATACTGCATATATTTTTGATGTATGATAGGGCATTTCTTGGGTATATTCCCAAGAGTGGTATTGCTGGGTCCAGGGGTAGGTGGATCCCGAAATTCCTGAGAAACCGCCACACTGTTTTCCAAAGTGGTGGCACAAGTTTGCATTCCCACCAGCAATGGATGAGTGTACCCCTTTCTCCACAACCTCTCCAGCAAAGGCTATCATTGGTGTTTTTTATTTTACCCATTCTGACAGGTGTAAGATTGTTGTCTTGATTTGCATTTCCCTGATCGCTAGGGAAGTTGAGCATGACCTTAAATGTCTTTTGGCCATTCGAACTTCTTCTGTTGAGAATTCTCTGTTCAGCTCAGTGCCCCAGTTTTTAATTGGGTTGATTAGCCCTTTACGCTCTACTTTCTTGGGTTCTCTATATATTTTGGAGATCAGACCTTTGTCTGTTGCGGGGTTGGTGAAAATCTTCTCCTAGTCAGAGGGTTGCCTTTTTGTCTTAGTGACAGTGTCCTTTGCTTTACAGAAGCTTCTCAACAACAGGTTTCGAGGATATACTTATCCATTCACCAGTCTCTGTCACATCTCGTTCTTTTGCTCACTTTCTCCAGGACCAAAGTAGAGATTGCTGTTGTTTTCCAGAATTTATGAAGGTTACCTTTATTGTCTTTATAAAGAATAACAGGCATATTCAGGAACGGACTCTAACTATTATGTGGAATGGGTAATTAAAGACCTACAGCAGACCAATGGCACATGGAAGATAAAAGTATCTATTAAGTTTTACTACAATATTTGTCACCATTATTCATGAAGCACAAACAATTTTTTTTTTTTTTTTGGTTTTTCGAGACAGGGTTTCTCTGTGGCTTTGGAGGCTGTCCTGGAACTAGCTCTTGTAGACCAGGCTAGTCTCGAACTCACAGAGATCCGCCTGCCTCTGTCTCCTGAGTGCTGGCATTAAAGGCGTGCACCACCATCACCCAGCTAACACAATTTTTTAAAGAAAAAATATATATCCCACTCTCCCAACCTCTAGGTATTGAAAAAACAGAAGTTGTCATCAATATTAATCAAAGTTACCTCCTAATCCCTTCCCTCTTGGATGACACTTATTCATTTCTTTGTCCTCACGTTCACTTCATCTCTTATTTCACCTTAACCTCCAAATATCAGTTCCCGAATGGCACTCTGCCTGGGATACTTTGGAGAATGCTGATTGTGTGTCCCTTCTGGGTCAAACACATGGACACCATTCATGACCTCATCAGTTTTTCTGTCAAGGATCTCCAAAGGGTAATTCAGACCACATTACTCTCCAGAGTCAAAGAGACTTACTGGCTACCATGGTGCTACAAAATGACAGGGATTACATCTGTTAATATTGGAGAAGAGTGGTGTTTGCCTCTTCCTCAGAAAAAATGTCACTTATATGTCAATCAATTAGGTGTAGTAAAGGAAAAGGTCCAACAACTCCAGATAAGTTTTACAAATGTCAAGGAATAGCTTGATGCCTCTCATCCATAGATCATTAAGAGTCTTAAATGGATTTGGATACTGCTTTTCCTAGCCCCTAACTCCATTTTTTCTTAATCTTACTGTGTTATGAATTTCTTATCTAAATTTATTCAATAACAAACTCAAAGATTTTTAACTATATATTTAAGGGATTATTAGCCTATGGTAACAGGTTAATAAGCCCTGATTATTCCCTAATGATAAATCAAGTGTGCCTCCAAAGACTTCAACACAACCATACAACATGAGTAGCTTAAGGACAATGTCATTACAACTCCTGATCCCAGATTCTTTATTAATACTAAACAATATTTTGTGGAATATTTCCTAAAAGGCAAATGGAAAATTACCTTGCTCCTGCCCTGTCTCTAAGTACATAAACTTAGAAATCTCTTTCCACAATGACTAGTTAATTGACAAACAATGTTTCAAACTTTGTGGCCCAGCAATAATTCTTCTGACAGTATAATTGTCCATTAGCTCACTGTTCATGCTACACTAGATTTCTGAGCATGTTCCAAAATCTCTGTAAAAGTCCTACCCTACACCAGCCCTCTGCTGTCTGTCACTGTATTCGGAGGCAACTGGGATTTTGTGTCTCTCACAAATAGATTTCTTCTGTGAGGTTTGTTGTGTGGTATGTTATTGTGGTACTCCATAAGTCATGCTTGAAGAATACCCTTGCCCATAAAAACCCTTTCATAAATCAGGAGGTGTAATGACAGTGAAGAATTTCACAAGAAAGAGGAGAGAAGGGGGAGCAAGAAGAGTAATGATTCCTTTTATTGATGACAGTTATATGGTTCCCTATATTATATTTTCTCCTAAAATAGTAGAGCTCAAACTATCCCACTGAACCTGGCACAATGGCACACACCTTCACTCCAAAGTCTTGGAAGACAGAGGTAGGTAGATCTCTGAGATCAAGGACAACCATGTCTAAGCAGAGAAAACTTGTCTCAAAAAACCCAAAAACAAAAAAACCAAAATATCCCACTTAATTGTTTCCATCTTAGCAAAGTTGTCTTGAGCTTCTCTCTGATGACGAGTCTTTAGAAGAGGTTGCTGGATATCCTGGAACCTGTTGTTTTTTGAACACATACAGTTTTGACAAGAGTGGATGGACAAGTGTCATGCTCGCATTTCTGCAAAAAATTCTTGGGATTTCTGAACATCAAAATGCCGATCTGAATTTTCTTTCTACATTCAACATAGGGTATTTATCAAGAAAGAGAAGTTTTAAACAGGTGAAAGATTGGGCATTATATATACCAGATACCACCATCACACTAAGGTTTTAAGTGAAGCTATCTTAAGTAAAGGCTTTCTAAGATTGAAACTACTCAGTGGAAAGGCAGAAGAAGCATTCAGATCTGAGGTCATGTGTAGCTTGCTGGAGACTGGATTCTGAGTGTAAGCACACATGTTCCTTCTGAGTCATTTCTGCCCAGGGGTTTATATTTTTTTCTTCCCAGTACAGTTGGCGTCACACGACATTGTCTTTCATCCCTCATAGCCACAACTCACACATATCACAACACACAAAGACAATAGAATGAAAAGCAAACTAAAAATGTAGAGGCTGTTATATTCAGTATTGTCTGACCCATCTAAAACCTGCTCTGATGACTCTCTCTACAGGTTCAACCAATGGTCAGATATGTATCTCTTTAGGAAATACTTTCATAAAACATAGAAAGAAAATGCATATGTTTTATAGTTTCAGGTAGACCTTGAGTATCTTTGCACTACTCCCTGCTCTACAGATGTTCCTATAAAGGTTAACAATACATGTAACATTTTAATTACTATTTTTAAGATATAGGTATATACACACATGCATATACACGTAACACAAATACATAACAAAAATGTTTTTAGCATTAAACCCCTAGCTTGTACAGGCTGCACTCTGTCACTCTATTTCCCCTTTTCTGGGAATAGTTGGGTTATTCTTAAAAACTACCAAGTCTTGGGAAAAATCTCTTGCTGCTTCAGATGTTTTTGCAAGATATTGGAAGTAACATCTTGTTCGTCTTTTGTAAAACTGTTTGATTAGCCAGGATAACAAAAGGGTTCTAGAAACCTCTATTACAAAATAAAGTCCTGCTTAGAAGAAAACAGAATATAAGCTAACTCATTCCCAAACTGTAACTTTGTGTTCTTTGCTTTTATGAGTCCTGGGCTGTTGTGGTTAGATGTGATATCTTGGGATCAGCAGCAGCGTTGTGGTGTGATTTCTGGTGATGCAGCTGATTTTGAGTCATCCCTGCTCTTGTGAATAACCCCTTACTGATCCTCCTGTTGAAGGGCAAAGAAAAACAACAGGTTTTGCAATTAATTATGATTAATCATCTTACTTAGGCAATATTGTTACAAAGAAACGAGCAAGCAATAAAGCAGACAGTGCCTTATCAGTGACAACAGAAGTAACACTACACTGCTTGGTTCTGTTTTTGTAATAGTGCTTATCCCCATCTCTTTGGTGAACATGTGATACATCTGTTCTTCACCTTTAAGAAGCAGCCACTCCTTATGTCTGCTGAGATTGAAAGTTCTTTTTGCTGAAGATAAAACTGTTCTGACTAGAAACTTGTAAATCGCAACTTCTGTAAAATTTGCTTAACTCTGAAAAAAATTTCTTTTGGTGTGCAAATTAAAAGGCTTCTTCTTCGTTGGTATCTTTGTTATGTTCTATTGCTGCCAAGAGACACCATGACCTAGGCCTCAAAAATAAAATACTTAGTTAGGGCCTTATTTATAATTTCGAAGGGTTAATTCATGATCATCATGGAAGAAAGAGTAAGCGGGCAGCATGGCAAGGAGAGAAGAAGCTGAGAAGTATGCAGCCGGAAGATATGGGACAGTGGCATGTAGCGAGGGATATGAGAACGGAGAAGGAGAAAAGGAGGGAGGGAGAGAAAGAGACTGTGCCCCATCTCTAATTACATACCTATACCAGGAATGCCATGTGTCCTTTTCCCAAACAGTTCCAATAACTGGCAACCAAGGTTTTGAATACATGACCCTATGTAGCTTTTCTCATTCAAATTACCACAGGTGGTCATGTAGACAAGAGTATTACAAATGTCTAACCATAAATAAACTATCAAATATTTCTGATGAGGTATAGGCCTATTATGTCATAACTTGAGGCTAAGCAGCATGTTAATTCATGAGGATTCTTTCCCCCTTTATCTCTGAGTGCTAAAAATTTAAGGAAGGGTTAACCTCCTTACCACTGTTAGAAACCCTAAGACAAACTCATTGTATCACCAAACTGAATATTTATGCAATCAGTACTTTGGTCTGATAAGGGATTCATTTTGGGGGTGACTAGAACTGTCTCTGTGTGTGTGTGGTTTTTTTTTTTTTTTGATTGTGTCTGTATGTGAGTCTGCCTGTGTCTCTGTGTACCTATCAATCATATTTCTGTATATGTATCTGTCTGTCTATCTATCTATCTATCTATCGATCTATCTATCTATCTATCCATCTTTCTATCCATCTATCTGTATGTGTGTGTCTGTGTTCTGCATTCTCCCACAAAAATTCTGTAACATAAACAAAAACTTCTATAGTCTTCTATGTCTTAGTAGATAGTAGATTAGGAACACTATCTCTGGCCGTTCACTACAAATATATGTGAGAAGGTTTCTGAAATATCTCAGGGCTTTTGCTAGAAGAGAAACATAAATAAATTTCACTACTCTGCATTGAATGGGATCCTTCAAATGATTTAACTTTAAACTCCCTAATTGAGGACAAAAACAAACAAACAAACAAACAAAAACTTCTTTAACTGACAAAACCAAACAAAACAATGACAAAAATCAATCAAACAAAAACTAGTCCCAGATATTTTGTACCATTTTCTCTGCCTTTTCATGCTGAGTGAGTCTGGCCTATAATGCCATGCACAAAGTCTTGTTGAATGTCTACTTTCTTATGTCTTCAGAAAAATAAAAACAGTTCTTTCCAAATAAAATAAAGTTGCTTGGGCATATGTCACAGATGATTTTTTCTTTCCCACTAAAATATGGATGGTACAATGAAATATAATATAGTATGATTTCAATGTCTTGTCTTTTTGGGGTTTCTCATCCTTAGAGTATTTTTGCTTTTCTTCAAACTGACTAAACTCTTTTTGTTCAGTACTTTAGGGGACATAGATAAGACTTTTTGGCAAAAGTTCACATGATATGTTTTGTTTTTTGTTTTTTATCCTCAATTGAAAAGTTTTTTTAATACCTCTTTGATATACAGAATTTTTTATTGTGGCCTTTGTGAGAAATCCTAAGAAATGTAGAAGTCACCTACACTATAAAATCCATATAATAAAGGTGTTAGATATATACGCAATATATATATATATATATATATATGTACTACAAATAAGGGACCATTATTTTATTATTGATTTACTGGGACAATGTTGTTTTATATAGTCCTGGCAGTACTGGAAATGGTTTTTATAGACCAGGCTGGCCCTGAACTCACAGAGATTGATCTGACTCTGTCTCATTTAAAGGGCTCTAGCAAGCTCAAGCATAGGAAACATGGCAATGGCAGGTCTTACCCTTCACCTATTCACTCTGTCCACTAAACTGTTAGATTACAAAGCTAGCCACAGAGTTCTATTTTCTTATTTGTCCAATTCCTCACCTCTTCCTGAAACTAATCATGAAGATCCAACTATCAGATTATTGAAGCCCAGCAGTCAATGTGCTCTTTTGGCTAATCTAATTAACCAACTATTACAGCCTTGTGGACTGGTAACTTTTTTGAATTTTTAGGATTTCTGTTTATACCCAGTTATTGCTTGATTAGTTGATCTATAGGCTGTAAATAATTCTAATAATAAGGTAAATGTATATTGTATAAAATTATTGCTTGCTTAAATCTCCTTAGTCTAATATTTCTATAGGATTCCATTTAACTTTCTGAAAACTTTGGGGATGTCTATCATCTCCTGGTAGTTCTTGTACAGTAACTGAACAATCTAAGGTTTGTTTTTTAATAACCTTGGACTGCCTTTCTTCAGTTTCATCATGTGGTGATACAGTACTTTCTTTAAATTTCTCTGTCTGTATCTAAGTAGTTTTCTTATTTTCAATTATGAGTTTTTCTAAGACTAGTATATTATCTATAGACTTTTCGTGTTTGGCACATCATCAAATGGATTTTTTATTTGGTACAAAAAATCCTCACGATTTCTATTAGTGATAAAATAGAAATTACCAGACTGAAGGAAATTACAATCAGCACTATGTCAATACTAGTTCAGTCATTTACCCCCTTATTTACTGCTTCCATTTTCAAGCCATCCAAAGTAGCATTATACAGGGTCCTAGTACCCTAAATTGTCATATTTCACACCCTTAACTTTTGAAAGATGTATTACTTACCTCTTTCCTTAAGGACTCCCTAGGTGTCTCTCTTTTTTCTCTTTTATCTTTCTTTCCTTTTTTTTTGTGGTTTTTCAATACAGGGTTTTTGTACTGCCTGGCCTCCCTAGGTGTCTCAACAAATCTTATGACTTCTTAGTTTGTCCACAGCTAGTGTTATTTCTCTGTCTTTGTGATCATATAGCATGTTGGATGACAACTGTTTTTTTTTTAATTTTTTTATTTATTTTATTCTTTTTTAATTAAAATTTCCAACTGCTCCCCGTTTCCCATTCCCCTCCCCCTCCTCCCACACATTGCCCCCTCCCCCCACTCCCCTCCCCCATCCCCACTCCTCTTCTCCTCCCCCCAGTCCATTCCCCCTCCCTCTCGATACTGAAGAGCAGTCCAAATTCCCTGCCCTACAGGAAGACCAAGGTCCTCCCACTTCCATCCAGGCCCAGGAAGGTGAGCATCCAAACAGGCTAAGCTCCCACAAAGCCAGTTCATGTATTAGGATCGAAACCTAGTGCCATTGTCCTTGGCTTCTCATCAGCCTTCATTGACCGCCATGTTCAGAGAGTCCAGTTTCAACCCATGCTTATTCAGTCCCAGTCCAGCTGGCCTTGGAGAGCTCCCAATAGATCAGTTCCACTGTCACAGTGGGTGGGTGCACGCCTCGTGGTCCTGATTTCCTTGCTCATGTTCTCCCTCCTGCTCCTCATTTGGACCTTAAGAGCTCAGACCGTTGCTCCAAATTGGGTCTCTGTCTCTCTCTCGATCTATCGCCAGATGAAAGTTCCTGTGCCATCCTCCTTGGCCTCTCGTCAGCTCTCATTGTCCGCCACATTCAGAGAGTCCGGTTTTATTTCATGTTTTTTCAGTAGCAGTCCAGCTGGCCTTGGTGAGCTCCCAATAGATCGGCCCCACTGTCTCAGTGGTTGGGTGCACCCCTCATGGTCCTGACTCCCTTGTTCATGTTCTCTCTCCTTCTGCTCCTCATTATAACCTTGGGAGCTCAGTCCGGTGCTCCAGTGTGGGTCTCTGGCTCTATCTCCATCCATCGCTAGATGAAGGTTCTATGGCGATATGCAAGATTTTTTGAGATATCATCTTACACCTGTCAGAATGGCTAAAATCAAAAACACCAATGATAGCCTTTGCTGGAGAGGTTGTGGAGAAAGGGGTACCCTCATCCATTGCTGGTGGGACTGCAAACTTGTGCAACCACTTTGGAAATCAGTGTGGCGGTTTCTCAGAAAAATTGGGATCAACCTACCCCTGGACCCAGCAATACCACTCTTGGGAATATACCCAAGAGATGCCCTATCATATGACAAAAGCATTTGTCCAACTATGTTCATAGCAGCATTATTTGTAATAGCCAGAACCTGGAAGCAACCTAGATGCCCTTCAATGGAAGAATGGATGAAGAAAGTGTGGAATATATACACATTAGAGTACTACTCTGCGGTAAAAAACAATGACTTCTCGAATTTTGCATGCAAATGGATGGAAATAGAAAATACGATCCTGAGTGAGGTAACCCAGACCCAAAAAGAAGAACATGGGATGTACTCACTCATAATTGGTTTCTAGCCATGGATAGGGGCCACTGAGTCTATAATTTGTGATCCTAAAGAAGCTAAACAAGAGGGTAAACCCAAGGAAAAACATATAGATATCCTCCCAGCTATGGGAAATAGACATGACTGATGGGCAAAAAATTGGAATCTTGGGGGTGGGGTGGGATGGGATGAGGGGTGATGGGGAGAGAAAAGTGTGAAGGAGAAGATGAGGGGAACTGGGGGAATCGGGGTGATTGGGGAAAAAGGAAGGTTGGATAGGGGAGCAGGGAAACTCATACCTTAGTTAAGGGAGCCACCTAAGGGTTGGCAAGAGACTTGAACTTGGAATGGCTACCAGATGCCCAGGGCAATGTCCCCAGTTAGTTCATTGGGGCACCTGAGGATAGGGAACCTGAAATGAACCTATCCTATAATCATACTGTTTTTTTTTTTTAAGACAGAGTTTGTGTATAACTTTGGAGCCTCTCCTGGCACTTGCTCTGTAGACCAGGCTAGCCTCAAGCTCACAAAGGTCCTCTCCTGCATCTGTCTCATCAGTGCTGGGATTAAAGGTGTGTCACCATGACCCGGCATCAATTGATGCATTATATTTGCAGCACATTGATTACACCTGGTTTTATTGTTGCCTCAGTTGCTGACTGTGCCTCTGAAGGCACTGCCTCATCACCTTCATGTAGGGAGACACATGTTTAAGTCTCTGACTTTTATGGTACTAATAAATATCCATGAACTAGATGCTGGGGTGATAACCTGCTATCTTAGAGAAGCAGAGAAAGCAGCCAGATGACCTTCCTCCTTCACTGATGTCCTAGAAAGAGACTTCTCTTCTGCCATTCTGAACCAAAAAGGACCACCAAACTGAAAATCCCTCCCTTCTATTTCTTTTTTATGTCTCTTTCGATCTTCTTACTCTTTATGACTACTTTCTGTTAACAAGTTGTTTGCTCTGACTCTTAATCTATGGCTGATTTTATTCAATACTGTTTATTATAAGCAGAAATCTCCTTGATTAAGGGTGTGTTCTACGGCTAGGATGCACTGAAGCTAGAGGCAGGTTGTTCTAGTAAATAGCACAATCTTGGAGATTTACAGTGATCAAATATTTTACAACACAGTGGGTAATGCAGGAATGACTATAACTGATCAAAGTGTTGTAATACATAACTGAGTGCTCAGCCTTAAGTCACATATCTGTATAAATTCCAACACAGGAAACACCATGGAAGAGGGTGTGAAATTAATGGGAAAAAAACCTAAAATTCTGTCTTCTGGACACAACTTGGTAATTGCATATGCAAATTAAGTACAATTGTGATTATCTCACAAAATTATGCCTGTCAAATCGTACCATGGGCCAAGTTCACTGGGACATGTCTTTAATTCTAACAGTTTCTAAGTAAAGACAAGAGGTTCTCCTAGAATTCAAGACTAGAAGCCTTGTCTACTCAGTGATTTCTAAAAGAGCCAGGCTCTCAAAATAATAAAAAGAAATATTCCATTATGTTTGGGGAAGGTGCTCATAAGTTGCTACCCCTCACTAAGGAGCTATTACCAGTTGAATAAGTTTTCATTGGGAATGCATGGCTACTAGTGGGTTGCTCCTACTCCAGTAGGTGTCTCTACACCTATGCTTATAACCTATGCTTGATAAGTTAATTTTAGAAAGGGAAAAGCCATAAAATTGAGACAGGGATATGTTGAGGATGGATGTGGGAACAGTTGGAGAAGGTGATATGATGCATATGTATGATCAAAATGCATTATGTGCATATAAAATTCTGAAAGAATAAAAAGAAAAGAGACAGTTGGGATCACATGAATCTAAAGATATTTTTCAATAAAGGTTAGAGTTGGCAAGATAAAAATAATATTTTTTGTGGTAGTTTGAAGGAAAATGACCCTCAGAGGATCATATATTTGAATGCTTGATCCCTAGTTGGTGGAACATTTTAAGGAAGATTACATTGTGTAGCCTAGTAAAGAGGAGGAATATAACTGGGCATGGTTTTTGAGATTTCAAAACCGCATGCTGTTGTCAGTTAGTCCATTTTCTGCCCCCAGTTTGTAACTCAGGATGTAAGTTCTTAACTCTTGTTCCATTAACTTGCCTACCAATCAGCTGCCATGGTTCGCTCAGTGATATTTTGGAACAAGATGGAAGACTTTAGGACCTTGGACTATGGAAGTGATGGAAATGTATAAGAAGAGTAAAATGGGACACCCTAATAGGAAGTTGAAAGACAGTGGTGGTAAAATTGATTGGAAGCTGTAGGACTAGGTCAAGAGGTTTCAAGAGGGTCAATAATAGCAACTGAATTAGAGACCTTTCTTGTGAAGTTTTGATAAAAAATAGGATGCTATGGGATAATTCTCTTGTGCAATGTAAAGATTTGTCATTCCATTGGTTTAGTTAAACACTGATTGGCTGGTAATCAGACAGAAAGTATAAGTGGAGCAACCAGACTAACAGAATTCTGGGAAGATGAAAGGTAGAGATAGTGTCAACATCTATATGCAGAAGAAAAAAGATAATAATGCTGCACTGAGCTAAAATACCAAGCCATGGGACTAACCAAAGAAAGAATTTATGTTGTAAGAGCTAGTTAATGGTAAACCTGAGCTGATAGTCCATACCATGTTGTAATTAATATGGTTTCTGTGTGATTATTTGGTTCTGGGCAGCTGGGAAACAAAAGCACATGTCCATCTACAAATAAAGTTCAAATGTTTGGCAAGATTTTTCACCAAAGACTGAGAAAGGTTTTTTTTTTTTCTTTTTTTTTTTTTGATAAAACAGGGCTTCTAGACAGCCAAGAATAGAGTCAAGCACAGTGCACAGTGTCTTGGTAACTATCTGTTCTTTAGTAGGCTCTGTGTGCTGGCAGTGAACAGAGGTACAATTCCTTTAAGAAAGTCTTCCTGACCCAAAATTAGCAGCAAAAACTTCATGGTGGCTTTTTTAAGAGATCATGCCACTAAACACTTAAATGGTGTTGATAAGCAGCTGGCATCAGGCTTCTTCATGGTGGCATGGACCTAGAAACTCTCCAGAGCTGCGACAATAAACCAGGCTCCCACCCATACTTCCATCACAAAGCTATACTCTTGGGAGGCCAAGAAATGGGGCAGAGCCAGCCATCAAGGTTGCTCTTTAATCCTAGCCATATCACTTAGCAGATTAAATACTGATTTGATCAGAAAAAGAGAGAGACATACAGTAAAGACATTATGATAGAAAACCCCTCTAAACATTTTACAGTGTGTTAAAAAATATATGTATACTTGAGATAGAAAAGAAAATGGGTACAGAAAGTTTATACAAAAAAGTAGAGTAGGCCAGTCATGCTGGTATATCCCTTTAAATCCCAGCACTTGGGAGACAGAAGCAAGCAGATCATTGTGAGTTTGAAGCCAGTCTGGTCTATAGAGTGAGTTCCAGGACAGCCAATGATATATAGAGAAAACCTGTCTCAATAATCCAAAAATTAAAAAATAAAAATAAAAAATGGAGTTTTAAAAAGCCACATAAAGATGGAAAATACATTGAGACACTGAATGCTTTATATTAATATGTTGTCTTTGACATGGTTTACTGCTGAGGAAGGAACAACAGTCACTAAAAGACTTTTGATTATAAGTCTTTCTGTATTCATCCAACCTATATATTGTTAAAATGCCTTGACATTGAAATTTTAGTCAAAAGATATGTTACTTTGGACAAGGGGTTTTTCTTTGGTTTCCACAGGAAATGAAAGGCTGTGGATTCATTCTGGGTTAAGAAAAATTAGGGATAATTGAGGAAGACCCCCTAAAAATTCTGCAGTGTAAAAGGATGGCCCAGGTGACCCAACATTTCAGAGCATTTGTTACAATTTCTTTTTAGTTCATCATCCAGAACAGATTCAAAGCAGCTGATTGAGATGCTCCAGCCTCACAGAATATTGTATTCAGGACTTGACCATATTCCTAATTTTGGGGGGGTTAAACCTAAGATTATCAGTGCACCCAATCAGCAAGAAGTAGCCTAGAAAACTGCGCCTACATTCCATTAAAATGTTTATGGACATTTGTTTTGCTTGAAGTGTTCATTACAAGTTGTTATGAATAATGGTCTTGAAAAAGCTACACAGAGGAGATTATACTCAGTGTTCTTGTTTTTAAAAGACAAAAGGAGATATGATGTGGGATAATCTTCTTGTACACTAGCTTTGTAACTTTATTGGTTTAGTTTGGATGCTCACCTTACTAGACCTGGATGGAGGTGGGTGGTCCTTGGACTTCCCACAGGGCAGGGAACCCGGATTACTCTTAGGGATGATGAGGGAGGGGGCTTGATGGGGGAGGGGGAGGGAAAAGGGAGGTGGTGGCGGGGAGAAGGCAGAAATCTTTAATAAATAAATAAATAAATAAATAAATAAAACAACTTTGAGATACAAAAAAAAAAAAAAAAAACTATTTGGTTGGTCGCCACCCGGGAAGTATAGGTGGAGCAACCAAACTAAGAGAATTCTTGGAAGAGAAAAGGTAGAGATGCTGTCACCATCCACACACAGAGGAAGTACTAAAAAAAAGGTACCAAGCTATGTGACTAAACATAGACAAATATTCTGGGTTAGTTTAAGTTGTAAGAGCTAGTTAATGCTAAGCCTAAGCTAATAGGCCAAGCAAGGTTGTAATTAATATAGTATCTATGTGGCTAACATAGTTCTTGGTGGGTCTGGAATTTACTCTTCTTTGAATTCTGGTTGAATTCTGAAATGAAACTATCTGGGCCTGGGCTTTTTTTTTAAGCTGCAGGTAGGGGGAAAGACTTTTAAAGCATTCTTTTATTTTATTTTCTTAAGGGTTATAGGTCCATTTAAATTGTTTACCTTGGATTGATTTAACTTTGGTATGTGGTACCTATTCAGAAAATTGTCCATTTTTTTTCTTTTTAATTTTACAAATTTGTGGAGTCCATGATTTTGATGGTTCTTTGGATTTCTTCTGTGTTATGGTACCATTTTCCTTTATGGTTTATTAATTTGGGTATTATCTCTCTGCTTTCTAGTTAGTTGGGATAAGGATTTGTCTCATTGTTTTTGTCAAAGAATCTATTCTTTGATTCAATGATTCCTTGTATTGTTCCCTTTGTTTCTATTTTATTGATTTCAGCCCTCAACTTGAAAATTTTTGTCATGTACTCTTCCTTGGTGAGTTTGGTTCTTTTTGTTGTAGAGCTTTCAGGTGTGCTGTTAAGTTGATGGTGTGAGATTTCACCAATTTTTTTATATAGTCAATTTGTGCAAGAAACTATCTTCTTATCATGGCTTTCACAATATCGCATAAATTTTGGGTATGTTAGACATTCATTTTCATTGAATTCTAGAAAGGCTTTAATTTTCTTTATTCCTTCCTTGTTCTTTTAGTAGTGATTCAGTTGGGCATTATTTAGTTTCCATGAGTTTGTAGACTTACTGTAGTTTGTGTTGTTATTGAGTTCTAAGTTTAAGCTATGGTGATCTGATACAAGGGCATATTTCAATTTTTTTATCTATTGAGGTTTGATTTGTGACTGAGTATGCAATCAGTTTTAGAGATGGTTCCATGAGGTGTTGAGTGGAAGGTATATTCTTTTGTGTCTTGGTAGAATATTCTATAGATGTCTGTTAAGTCCATTTGAATCATAACATCTGTTAGTTCCCATTTTTGTCTGTTAATTTTCTGCCTGGTAGAATTATCCATTGGCAAGAGTAGTGTGTTCAAGTCTCTCACTATTAATATGTGAGGTTTGATGTGATATAAGCTTTAGTAGTGTCTCTTTTACATATATGTGTACTCTTTCATTTCTAGCATAAATGTTCAGAGATGAGACTTTACCTTGATGGATTTTTTCTGTGATGAATATGAAATTTCCTTTTTTATGTCTTTTGATGAATTTTACCTTGAAGTATATTTTGTTATATATTAGAATAGCTACTACACAAGCTTGCTTCTTAAGTTGGTTTGACTGGAATGTTTTTTCCCAAACCTTTACTCTGAGGTAATGTCTGTCTTTAAAGTTTAGGTGTTTATCCTCAACTTCAGAAAATGGGAGCAGAAATTCAGATCCTGTGTTCTTATGAATTCTGTTAGCCTGTGTGTTTTTATAGGTAAATTTGGTCCATTGATATTAAGATATATTTGATACAAGGTATTACTAATTTTAATTCCTGTTATATTTTGGTTTTGCTGGTGGTGGTTGTCACGTGCATATGTGTGTGTGTGTGTGTGTTCTCTTCTTTGAGGTTATCATTACTTGTGTTTTTTGTGTGCAGCTAGTGGAATTGTTTTGGAGTTTTTCTTCTAGCACTTTCTGTAGGACTGGATTTGAGAATAGGTATTGTTTAAATCTGGTTTTGTCATGGAATATCTTGTTTTCTCTGTCTATGGTTATTGAGTGTTTTGATTGGTATAATAGTCTGGACTGGCATTCTTGGTCTCTTTTTTTCTGCTTCACATCTGTCCAGGACCACTGGGTTCTGATGATGGCATTTTGTCTTTTATGTCATTGCATGTATTCTTTTTTTTTCTTTTTTTTAATTGAAAAAAAATTTCTTCCTGCCTCCCATTTCCCTCCCCCTCCCCCTCCTCTCCCCCTCCCCCACTTCTCTCCCCCTCCCTCTCCAGTCCAAAGAACAGTCAGGGTTCCCTGCCCTGTGGGAAATCCAAGGTCCTCCCCCCTCCAATCAGGTCTAGGAAGGTGAGCATCCAAACAGGCTAGGCTCCGACAAAGCCAGTGCATGCAGTAGGATCAAAACCCAGTCCCATTGTCCTTGGCTTCTTGTCAGCCCTCATTGTCTGCCATGTTCAGAGAGTCCGGTTTTATCCCATGCTTTTTCAGTCCCAGTCACGCTAACCTTGGTGAGCTCCCAATAGATCAGCCCCACTGTCTCAGTGGGTGGGTGCATCAATCACGGTCCTGACTTCCTTGCTCATATTCTCCCTCCTTCTTCTCCTCATTTGGGCCTTGGGAGCTCAGTCCAGTGCTCTAATGTGGGTCTCTGTCTATCCCCATCCATCGCCAGATGAAGGTTCTATGGTGATATGCAAGATATTCATCAGTATGGCTATAGGATAAGGCCATTTCAGGTTCCCTCTCCTTAGCTGCCCAAGGAACTAACTGGGGACATCTCCCTGGACACCTGGGAGCTGCTGTATAGTTAGATAGCTCGCCAACCCTAAGATGGCACCCTTAATTAAGAAATATACCTTCCTGCTCCCATATCCACCCTTCCATTATCCCAACCATCCCATTCCCCCAAGCTCTCCACATCCTTCCCTTCTCACTTTTCTCTCCCCAATTCCCCTTACACCCATCCCACCCCACCCATGTATTCTTACACAGATTTACTTCCTCTTATAGCTAAGGAAATTAAGTTATAACTATCTAGGCTTCAACTCTATAAAAGTAATCAGAAAATATTATATTATTTATGTAAACAAAAAGTACACTAAAAATGACTCCCAACAACTTTAGGAATGACAGAAACAATTGACTGCCAATGCAACTACCCAAGTTCCTTTACAACACTGGGGCATTCATCTTCAGCCTACAGGCCCATAGTATCTGGCAGACTTTTCAATGAAGCAGAAAATTTGAAAGTCTGTAGTACCCACATTGGCTGTTTGTCAGTCACTTTCCTCTGTGTCCTGGAGAATATCTGGCAGTTCTTTTCAGGAATCAGAACCCAGACAGATCCTTCTGCCTTGTTTTGTCAAAGCTCTGTGGTCACTTTCATGTGGATCCTGTTTGTCAAGTTCTTACAAAATTTTGTAAGAAATGTAAGCAAGAGCATTTTCTTGCCCAAATAACGAACCTTCCCACAATGACAGCAAACGCCATAAGGAGCTTCTTCAATGGTTATCATCTCTGAAGTAAATTGGTACTGCCAGGAGCAGAAGTGTCTCATTGTCATGAGAGACCTTATCTTAATACATTTTAAATGCCATAATGTATAGGTCATGAAGTATTTGTAGACCATTTATCTATCAAAGCTATATCTCTGTATCTTCTAGAAAACCTACCTAACATATCTACAAAACTGACTAAAGCTACTAACCTATGTTTTTGAATATCCTATATAGTTAGTTTATAAGAATAGCTTTTAAAAACTAGAGCTTCACTTTAAATTTCTAAGTGAATTTCATAGATTCAATACCTCAAACAAAATTAGAAACCTATTTACAATGTGTTATAAAAAGAACACACTTAAATTCTTACCTACATACAAAAATCCTTTTAACAAGACTAGAGACATATATACAGAGTGCTATAACAAAAATTACCTTACACTTGTATTAATATAGAAAAATCCATGCCAATAAAAATATTTGAAGTTTTTTAAAGTAGTTTGAAGTAGATTCAATAATCTATCCCTTCTTCTTATTATTATTCCTGTATTCCTATATTCTTCTAAATATAAGAAACATCCCTTACCCACCAAATAACCAAAAACTTTCCACAATCCAGCTCTTGTGTGTGCGGACATGTTGTTCTCTTGACTGCTTATTGCTGAATGTAGGGAAAGTCTCTGTAAAGGTCGCCAAGATAATTTTGAGATCATGATCAAGTTCTTGGAAGGCCAGCTATAATCTTTGTTGATAGCTATCACTTGTCAAATTTCAGGCAGTCTCCCTGCATCGAGGCAGATCTATACCAACCTGGAACAAATCCACAGCCTCTTTCTTCTTGTGAAACAAGTAAAATCTCTCCTTCAAAGCTTTTTGATTTCTATTTAATAAATATTTTCTTTACTTTTTTAAAGTTAAGGAATTCCTAAAGTATCTGGATTTGGGATGTCATTCTGTATATGTGTTGCTCTTATTGGTTGATAAATAATGCTGTTTCAATCAATGACTTAGCAGAGTAAAGTCAGGTAAGAAATCTTAATAACAGAGATGTAGAAAGAGAGTAGGCAGAGTAAAAGAGACACCATATATAGAGAGAGAATAAGAAGAATCAAAGAGACACCCTGTAGCTACTGATGGAGAAAGATGCCATAATCTGTACCACCAAAAACCAGCTTTTTGGTGATACGTAGATTACTAGAAATGGGTTAAATTAATATACAAAAGCTAGCTAGGAATATACCTGAGCTTTTGGCCAAACGGTGTTGTAATTAATAAGAGTTTTGTGTTATTATTCATGTCTGGGTGGCCCTAGTGAAAAACCTATAGTTTCTGTAATTGCATAGAATAACATGCCTTCTCCTGAGATTGTTGTAAATATGCATTGTCAGTATGAAAAACTTAGGTATTCCCTAAAAAGTATGAAATATAGTTTATTCTAGAACCAAATATGAATGCACATGGCCCAGTAACACAAATTCAAGTTACTCCAAACTCAATGATCCAGTATGGTGAGAGTTTCATGAAGACTTTATGGGAATAGAACATAAAATGTCTTGAATCAAGAAACTTTTCAAATATGGTAGAAACATTAGATGAGCAGGTTCCAGCAACATGGGGAAACCTCTGCTGTGCATCTCATCTGCTATGTGATGGCAGGTTTTTTTTTTTTTTTTTTTGCATCATATTTGGGGAAAGCTAGTAGGCTGGTACGACTTTCCAAATATGTTTTTTTTTTTCTGTCAGCTACAAATATATCAAGTCAGAACCAGAGGTAGCCAATGAGTGGATATCATTTTAAAGATAAATCATTACTGGGCTCTGGACTGCCACATCCCTGCCTCTCCACAATCACTCAAGTTCTAATAAGGCAATCAGTTTGTACAAGGTTCAAAGTAGGATACAATTTTCATTGCATAGTACTTAGTAAGTTCTTAACAGGAACTGATGACCATTCATACATGTGTCTAAGACTTGTACAGGCATAAGAATATGATTTGTGAACTGACTTCCCAGAAAGGACACACACTAGACATTTATTTCTAGTCATTGAGGTGACTGTGAGAAAGTCTGAACAGTGTTTTGTGTTTTCACTGGTCTAAACTCAATCAGTCCTTATAAAAGTGAGGTTCTTTATAGACAAAAGATTCTGTTCCACTTACTCCCACAGTTGTTCAATACCAAAGAAATACACAGAGGTTTATATTAACCATAAATTGTTTGGCTTATTACCTTAGGATTATTATTAACTAACTCTTTTTCTTTCTTATTTCTTTTTTAAAAGAAAACAAACTATCTTTTTTGTTTGACAAACCAATCCTAGTTCCCACTCCCTTCACTCCTCCCATTCCCTCAACCTACATCCCCACCACAACCCCCATCCTCTCTTCAGAGAGGGTAATGCACATTGTTTTGGGGAAGGTCCAAGGAACTCCCTACTATATCTAGGTTGAGCAAGTTATCCATCCAAACAAAATGGGTTACAAAAAAGATAATACAAGCAGGAGGGATATATCCCAGTGCCACCATCAGTGGCCCAGCAGTCTGAACCAGCCATACAATTATCACACACTTTCATGGGGACTACTTTGGACCTATGCTTTTCCTTCCCTGTATGGTTAATGGTGAGCTCTTATTAGTTTCAGTGGGTGTCTTCTCCAGCATGTTCACATTATGATCTTGATCTCTTTGTTTATATTCTCATTCCTCCCACTCTTTAGCTGGACTTTGGAAGCTCAGTTCAGTGTTCCAAGGCAGGTCTCTGCTTCTGTTTTCATCAGATGCTGGATGAAGATTCTATTATTTAAGATATTCATTAGTCTAACTACAGGGCAAGGCCAGTTCAGGTACCCTCTCCTTTATTGCTTAAGGTCTTAGATGGGGTCATCATTATGGATTCCTCAGAATGGCCCTAGTGCCAGTTTTTTTGCTAGCCCCATAATTGCTCCCTCAATAAAATTATCTTTTTTCTTGTTCTCATTTCTGACTATCCTATCCCTCAAGTTCTCCTCCCCCTCCCCTTGTCCTGTAGTCTGCTACTTATGCCCTCCCTACTCAGCCCATACCTACAATCCCTAATTTTTCAGGTGATCTTGTTTATTTACCCTTTCCAGGTGGATCTATGTATGTTTTTCTTAGGGTTCATCTTGTTACTTACATTCTCTAGGATCACAAGCTATATGCTCAATATCCTTTGCTTTACACCTACTATTCACTTATCAGTGAGTACATACCATGATCATCTTTCTGGGTCTATGTTAGTTCACTTACTTCACTTAGAATTTTTTTCTAGTTCCATCCATTTGCATGCAAATTTCAAGATGACATTTTTTTTAACCACTGAGTAGTGCTCTAATGTGTAAATGTGCCACATTTTCTTTATCCATTCTTTGGTTGTTTCTAGCGGCTAGCTATTACAAATAATGCTGCCATGAATATAGATAAACAAATCGGTGTTTTGGATCTTAGCCATTCTGACTGGCATAAGATAGTATCTCAGAATTGTTTTGATTTGCAATTCCCTGATGTTGAAGATGTTGAACATTCTCTTAAGTGTTTTCTTGCCATATGAGATTTTTGTTCTTATTATTGAGAATTCTCTGTTTAGTTCTGTACCCAATTTTTAAATTGTGTTATTTAAAATGTTGGTGTATAATTTCTTGGGTTCTTTATATGTTTTGGAGTTAGTTCTCTGTCTGATATGAGGTTAGTGAAGATCTTTTCACATTCTTTAGGCTACCATTTTGTCTTATTAACTGTGTCCTTTGCTTTACAGAAGCTTCTCAGTTTCAGGAAATCGCGTTTATTTATTGTTGCTCTCAGTGTCTGTGCTACTGGTAGAATACAAAAAGGCACAAATTAGGAGAGACTGGCTACAGATTCTTAATGACTTTCTAAGAGGAAACATTTCGAGTCTATGACTGGCTGTTGGGATAATGCCTGATCTAATAATCCATTTAAACAAAACCTTAGATGGTGATAAAGACTTGAATAGTCCCAGAGAATTAATAGCTGTAGCAGAAAAGGAATTGACATTTGTTAAGGAGAAATTTCAGGAGGCACATGTGGATAGGGTGAATTCAAATCTTAATTGTATTTTAGTCAGATTGCCTTCCAGAATTTCTCCTACACTAATTTTAATGCAGAGGGACAATATTATTTTAGAATTAATCTTTTTACATATAAACCAAGTAAAAATTAAAAGTTATATGGAAAAAACCTCTGAATAAATTATAAAAGGTAAATTAAGACTTCATCAATTAGCAGGTATAGACACAGCAAAGGTGGTAGTACCTTTACTGCTGATGAATAAGAAAAGTTATTGGAAGACAATGAATACTGGCAAAGGGCTTCTGCTAATTTTTTGAAGGAATTAATAGCAATTTTGCCAAAAGCAATAGACCAATAGATAACCTTATAAAGAGAAATTCTTGGATTTTCACTGAGTTGCCAGTGATGCATCAATAACTGGAGCCCATATATTTCATATTGATGCAAATATATCAGGGAAGGCAAGTTACAAATCGGGAGAATTAAGTAAGTTGGAACAAAGCCCTTATAATTCTTCTCAAAAGGCATTATTATATGCTATTCTCATGGTGCAATGGGATATTAAGAACATCTTAATATAGTTACTGATTCACAATATGCAGAAAGAGTTGTTTTGCATATTGAAACAACTGAATTTATACCAGAGCATGAAGAATTGACTTTATCATTCATACAGTTTCAAGATATAATTGGGATTAGGTCTTTTCCCATATAAATAACACACATCCAATCCCATATGGATCTACAAGGTCTTCTATCACAAGATAATACAGAAATTGATCAATTATTGACTGTAAGTATGTTGCAGGCCTCAGAATTTCATAAAAAAGCATCATGTCAATAGCAAATGTTTAAAGAAAGAGTTTTCTATTACACGGCAACAAGCCAAAGAGATTATAAAGAGATGTCCTATTTGCTCTTTCTATAACCAAACACCATTGCTTTTAGAGACTAACCCAATGGGTACTCAAAGAAATGAAATCTGGCACATGAATGTGTTCCACTTTGCAGAATTTGGAATATTAAAATATGTGAACCACACCATTGACACTTACTCAGGTTTTCAGTGGACAACAGTTTTAAACTCAGAAAAGGCTCATTTAGTAATCACACATTTATTAGAAATGATGGCCATCATAGGTATACCTGTACAAATAAAGACAGATAATCATCTAGCATATATCTTTTAAGATAATGAAATATTTTTGCTTATTGTAATATTAAGCATATTACAGATATACCACAGAATCCTACACTTCAGGCAGTTATAGAAAGATCAAGTTGAACTATAAAGGATATGTTAAACAACAAAAAGGTATGGAAAATAACCCCAGAAATAGATTACATAATGCTTTATTAACCTGAATTTCTTTCTTTCTTTCTTTTTTTTTGGTTTCTCGAGACAGGGTTTCTCTGTGGTTTTGGAGCCTGTCCTGGAACTAGCTCTTGTAGACCAGGCTGGTCTCGAACTCACAGAGATCCGCCTGCCTCTGCCTCCCGAGTGCTGGGATTAAAGGCGTGCGCCACCACCGCCGGGCACTTTCTTTTCTTTTTTATTGAAAAAATTCCCGCCTCCTCCCCACCTCCCATTTCCCTCCCCTTACTCCTCTCCTCCTACCCCCATTCCTTTCCCCCTCCCTTTCCAGTAAGAAGAGCAATCAGGGTTCCCTGCCCTGTGAGAAATCCAAGGTCTTCCCCCCTCCATCCAGGAACCTTTAATTTCTTAACACTAAAGAGAACTGGACAACAGCAGCAGAGAGACATTGGATAATAGAAAAGTCTTCTGAATTAAATCAGCCAGTGTATTTCAAGGATGTATTGACCTCACAATAGAAACCAAGAGATGTTCTATGTTGGGGGAGGGGCTTTGCTCTTGTTTCCACAGCAGAAAAAAAAACGATGAATACCATCAAAATTAATTAAGATTCACCTTGAAGAAAAGGTAACCTCTTGAAAAAAGAAATAACAGCAGTAACAACCATACTGGTGGTAAGGAAACCTAATAAGGGTTGGGATAGGGTTATGTTCTTGTCTTTGCAGAAAAATAAACATATTCAAAAATTCAAGAGACCCTAGATGTTTGGATACTGACAGAAGGAAAAATAGCTATCCAATAAGGATCATCAAGAAAAAGAAATATGACTAGTAAGGACATGTGATCAAAGCATACACTTAAATTTATACCTATATAGATCTGGCTTTGGAGTTGGACAAGGGCTCGGTCCTTTTCTAAATTCAAGCATGATGTTAAAATAAATATTCAGAGTTCCTGACTCGTGTGATGAGAGGTCTGGTATGGGACAGAAAGAAGAAAGAATTTAGAAAATAATTTACATTTCTTCATACCTATTTTTGTCTCTATCATATATTTCATTGAATATATATGTCTGTATAAGTGATGTTTAAGTTTTCCATAATAAACAATGAATTTTTCTACAGTAATCTTTGAGGTTTCCAGGAAAAAGATGGGGTCCACAACAACAACTCCACCTGGTTGATATGATGTCATGATGCTGATAGTGCGGCTATAAGACCTGTTTTGGGTACTAGCTGCTCAAGATGATTTCAACTTGGTTAGTTGAAATGGTGCACTTTTTTACAATGTTCTGACCAGAAATTTAAATAGGAACCTCATAGAAACCCTACCAAATATTCATAAACTATTTGCAATTATATCAGATGGTAATATTAGAATTTAATCATCATTTTACTTTCAGAGGATTCCATAGATAGTTTCATGAAGTTTTTATTGGAATAGAACAAAGAATGCCATGAATCAAGAAATTTTTCAAATATGGTAGAAACATGAAATGGGCAGTTTCCAGCAGCATGGGGAAACCCAAGCTATAAGTCTCATATGCTACCTGGTAACATTCTTTTCATGTTGGTTGGTGGAAGCTAGGAGTCTGTTAACACTTTCAAAACATGTTCTGTATGTCAGTTACGAATATATCAAGTCAGACACAGAAGTAGGCAGTGAGTGGATAACATTTTAAAGATAAATTATAACAGGGCTATGCCATATCCCTACTCTCCACTATCACAAAAGTTCTAATCAGGTAATCAGGGTTTGTAGAAGTTCCAAAGTGGGATACAATTTTTATTGCATAGCACTTAGTAAGTTCTTTACAGAAAGCGATGACCACTAATACATGTGTCTAAGATGTGCACAGGCATAAGAACATGGCTTGCTCACTGACTCTCCTCAGAGGACACACACTATACTTTTACTACTAGTCCTTGAGGTAACTGTGACAGAGTTTGAATCAGGTCTGGTGTTTTCACTAGTCTCATCTCAATCAGTACTTATATAGAAATTGAGGTCCTTTGCAGTCATAAGATTCTGTCTCACTCATTCCCACAGCTGTTCAGTCACAAAGAAACATACAGAGGGTAATATTATTAATAAACTGTTTTACCAATTACCTCAGGCTTATTATTGACTAGCTCTTCTAGCTTAAATTAACACATAGTCTTTGACTATGTTTAGCCATGTGGCATGGTGCCTTTTCGCAGTGCAACATTATCACCCTGCTTCTTCCGCACCAGGCTGGTGACTAACTCTGCCTTTCTTCTTCCCAAAATTCTCCAAGTGTAGTTGTCCTGCATATATTTCCTGCCTTGTTACTGGTCAATAAGTATTTTATTAATACAATCAGAGTGATAAATCATTAAGGTATATAAGAGCATTTTCCACAGCAGTTCTTGATGAGGCTTCTCTGGTAATCCTGGAATTGTTCTGACTTATCTGTCATTTCCAGAAAGTTTGCTGTATTAAAATTCAGCTTCTTTCATTGTCCCATCTCCTTACTATTATTTGGAATATCATCAATATCTCTTAATTCTTCCAACAATTACCCTTTTCATTATTTTAGCTTAACTGGCTGGATGAATTTCATATTCATCATTTTTTAATGGAGTCCTCCTTTAATCTTTTCATTCTTTCATGTCTCTGCTGACCAATGGAAACTCACTTATTCCCTCTACCATTTTACTTTAATGCCTTAATTTAAGCTACTATGGGTGCTTTTATTGAAGTTGTCTCTAATTCATTGATGTATGGAGAGATTTCCACATCAGTATATTTTATTTATCCTAAAATGTTTATTCTAATATAAATTTTTGTTTACTTTTAGATTTGTTTCCCCAGATTCTGGTGTAGTTTGTGGTAAAGGAATGTCAGAACACAGCCTTTATGAAGTGTCCAAGTAAGTTTTTCTTTTAATTACACAATTTATGCATAGTATGTGAAAATGTCAGAAACTAGCAGGCTGAAGTTTCCTTGCTCCACTGGATGACAATAAGTTCTTCCATTTCTTTTGTAGGAGTGAGCAACAGCAGCTGTGTGGGAATCAGCAGCAACTGGTGTCCTTAAGTGTTCAGTCCTTGTACAGTCCTCAATAATCATGGCCCTCAGCACTCAAAGGTTCAGTTCCTAGGACTCTACAACCTTCCTCAATCTTTATTATAAGCCTGTGTTACCGCTTTCAACACCAGGCCTTGGGTACTTGTCCATCAGTATAGCTCTTGGGATCCTTCCCATCGCAAATACGTTTAGTGTCTCCTCTCTCTCTCCTTACTGCACTTTATCCTTATTCAGGCTTGGTTGCTGCGATGTTTGTCCCCCTTTTCCTCTTTTTCTTCTTTCTCTTTACATGGATGCTAGAAAATGATTAAATTTATTCTTCTTCAGATGTTTCTGACCAGTCACAGCACTTTGTGTAGATACATCACAACCTTGATTTTGTACCTTCCATGTTCTGAGAGACTTATGTTTGGAATTATAGGCTGAATTCTTAACATCAATCATAGAAGTGTTTTTGTTAGACTATCAGTGAATGTATTCCCCTTTGAACTTGGTGTAAACCATTGCGAAGACATGTAGAGCTAAGTGAACCTTCTGCTAGCAAATAGTCGGGTTAAAACTGTTCCCAACAGCTAAACCAAGTTTAACGAATGTATTAAACAAATGCAGTGTGTGTATGTGTGTAAGTACGTGTGCATGCCTCAATGTGTGTGTGTGTGGTATGTAGGAGTGAAGGTGCATCTGCTTTTTTGATTATGATTGTGAGAACATGTGTGCCAGAGTACACCTATGACTATGGTGTTCAGAGGACAACTGTGAGCATGAATCCTCTCACCTTTCTTCATTGTTGGGTGCAGTGTCTTATTGCTGCTCCATTTGTCTGAATTGCCTGTCCAGGATCACCTGAAAACTGTTCTGTCTCTGACTCCATTTACCTTTTAGGACCACACAGGGATGACAAATGTTTTCTTACTGTCATTTCCCAAAGCCCCCAACCACACATACACACACACACACACACACACACACACACACACACACACACACACAAGCCAGAAATGCTAGTAGGTTAGGAGAGGGTCCAGAGATAAACCCCTCTGGAGAAAGTTACAGGGAACAGCTTTTGCTTTATTGTACTTTAACAACTAAAAATATAGTGGAATCTTATGGACTGTGATTAGTTAGCACACTATCTCAGATTTGACAGTGAGCACATATGCCACTTTTGTCTTTTTACTGAAGAAGCACCAAAAGGAGACCTAGAATGCAGTCTGTTCATCAGGACAACTGCTATCTACTCACAGTGTTTCAGAATTCAGTGTTCTAACTTCTGGATATACACAGGAGTATGGTGTTCTATGCTACTTATTTATTAACCCAATGAAGAGGTGGGTTGATTCCTGGGTTGATTCCCTGGCCGTACCTGCATTTTCTCCTACAGTTCTCTCCTCTATGCCATTTTGCTTTCCTGAGAGCAGAGCATCCTCATCCAGGGATAAAATATGCTACCGAAAGTATTACAACTAAAGACTTATTTTCATAGGTATATATATTAGAAAAGTTGTGAAAGCAAGGAGGGTATCTGGGAGAAGCAATAGTGTCATTTCAAAGTTTGAATCTTCTTTTATAGGACCCATATCAAAAATATGTTGAAACCATTAGCAAAGAGCTGAAGGCAAGGTCCTCTGATCTTCACCCAAGTAACAAGGGAGAGCTAGGTACCAATGCCCAATACATTTAGGAATTGGCATTATTTGGACTTATTTCAGTAAGCAAATGCATAAGTATGATAGGTGCTTGCTGCCTTCTCTTGCATCTTTTCAATGTTATCAGCTTCATTGCTTATATCAGCTGTCCACGATCTGTTCAGCTGGGCAGGGTTACAGATTCCTGCAGTATATTTACTGAAAAGACACAAGGAAAACTCTTGCAATGATAAGTAATGGGGCTAGTGATTACCATTATCTATTATTATATCTTTCCAAGTAACCAGAAATAAACTCATAGGCCTTGACTAAGTTTTGCAATATAATGAGCTGTCATTTGTTTTCGATAAATTAAAGTAAATAATGTGACTGGAGACAAATTGTTTTAAGGCAGGTATCACTTATAATTGTCTGAGGCATTTGAAAAGCTTCCTGTAATTTGGTAAAATCATACCGAGCATGCAAAATATCATCTATATGATGAATAAATATAATAGATGGGCCATTTAACAGGGGATTTAAGGCTTGAAACAAGTGATCAAAACAGATAGTAGGAATATGTTTCATTCTTCAAGGGAAAAAGTTCCACTAATGTCTTTGATCAGTATATACATTTTTAGCACTGGTATGGAAAAAGCAAACCTTTCTCTATCCCCTTTTTATATATAATACTGAAATATAATTATTAATAGGGATAGCAGTGCCTCATGAAGGCCATGTTGTAAGACCCCCATCTTTTTCATTTGTAAATTAATAGATCTTAAGTCACGTAATAATTTCCCTTTGCCTTTAGATTTTTTCCTGAATGACATCCAGGGATGAAAGGTGAGTTCAACATGTCCCATTTGTATTTGTTCTACTAACTCCTGAGCACGTCACAGTTTCCTTTTACTTAGAGGCTATTGTTCGACCCATAAGGGTTCACTTATTTCCTTTTAAATTTTATGAATGAGAAAGTAAAAAAATAGCCCTTTTGTTGGGGCTGGGGATTCAGTTCCTCTAATGAGCTCTTAGCTATCATAAATCAGGGAAAAGCATCGCTCCAGTCATTTCCCATATAACTCTTCCCCAGAGATTATTATTAGGCAAACCTTAAAGAATTAAGGGTTGAGCTTTTTCAGTGTGCCTGTCAGAGTACTTCCAAGTAAGAAAGGGCAAGGCTGTATTAGAATGAAGGGAATTTGATTAAAGTTCTCATGTTTGAGTGTCTGTCCAATGTTGAGGTCCTGAGTTTGAGTTACAGAGCAAGAGAGAAGAAGAGAAGGAGAAGTGGGAAAGATGAGAATGGAGGGAATGGAGGAGAATGGGGGGGAGAAGACAGAAGAGCCATTTCTGGTCATAAATTTGAGAATCACAATATACACTGCATTCTCCTGCTTTGCCTCGGTTTTACTCCCTGATCCACAGGCAGATTATAGCATTGGCAAAAAGTCTCAAATTAAACCTGGTTCTTTTATATTTTGCTTTTCTTTTTTTATTGATTTTTATTGAGCTCTATATTTTTCTCTGCTCCCCTCCCCACCTATCTTCTCCCTCCTTCCACCCTCCCCCAAGGTCCACATGCTCCCAATTTATTTAGCAGATCTTGTCTTTTTCTACTTCCCATGTAGATTAGATCTATATGTTTCTCTTAGTGTCCTCATTGTTGTCTAGGGTCTCTGGTATTGTAATTTGTTGACTGATTATCTTTGTTTTATGTTTAAAAATCACTTATGAGTGAGTACATGTGATAATTGTCTTTCTGTTTCTGAGTTACCTCACTCAAAATAATGTTTTCCAGTTCATCTTTTTGCCTGGAAAATTCACAATTTCATTTTTTTCCTACTGTGTAGTACTCCATTGTGTAAATGTACCACATTTTCCTTATCCATTCTTTGGTTGAGGGGTATTTAAGTTGCTTCCAGGTTCTGGTTATGACAAAAAAAAGCTACTATGAACATAGTTGAGCACATATCTTTGTGGCATGATTTAGCATCCTTTGGATATATACCCAAACGTGGTATCAATGCGTCTTGTGGAAGGTTGTTTCCTGATTTTCTGAGAAATTGCCACACTGACATCCAAAGGGGCTATACGAACTTTCATTCCCACCAGCAATGCAGAAGTATTCCCTGTACCTTTCAACCTCTCCAGCATAAGTTGTCATCAATGTGTTTGATCTTGGCCATTCTTACCTGGTTCTTAAGACTCTAACATATATTTTAGACATTCATTGGACTGTAGTAGTCCAGTGGCCAAGACTTGATTCAAGGAAGCACAGTGTAATCCTATCACAGTCTTTCTTATATTTTAGATAGGAAGTGCCCTGTGAAATAGGGTCATGTGCTGATGTCTTGATCTCCATACTAACTACAGATGCAGTCACTGAAAAGTTAGAGAATGAGGGCTTTGCCTAATTTTAATACACTGATTAGGTTATAACTTGATAATCAAACTGGGGGATGAGGGAAGCTCTGAGATCAGGTTTGGAGAGAGGTAGACTCTGGAAATGTGTCATTGGTGGCTCTAGTTTGTTCTTGGTCCTGCTTTGGCCAAGCTTTTCTAAATCCAAGGTGACATACGGTCTCTACCATCCTATTCTGCATTCCATGGAACCAGAAAAACATACCAGAGCTGAAAATTCTAAAACTGGGACAGATAAATTTTTCCTGCTTCAAGTTATTTTCTTGGCTAAACTTGAATATAGATATAAAGTCCAACGAAGACACACTGGATGCCACATCCACGGCTGTCCCGCCTGTGTGACAAAATGCCTCTCAGGTGGTGTCCGTCTCAAAATGAGGGGCTCGTGCTTCCCGGAGCTTGGCCCCCAGTGGTTCCCTGGCAGTCTGCTCGAGTTGAGGTGCCTCAACGATCTCATTCACTTTGTTCCTGGCGATGGTTTCTTGCATTGACTCTGCTTCTGTTCTATTTTTCTCTTGACAAAAACTTAATCTGTTCAAGGAACCAGGAAGCATTTCCAACGGCTCCTTGAATACGGAGGACTTGATTCAGGCCATTAATGTTATGATTAAAACTCCAGCTCGCTCTCTGGGGGAATTTATAGATACCCTAGAACAGAAAGAGTCCATGATAGGAGATTTGGTAGAATATGGGTAAATTATGAAGGAAAATGTATGGAATGGCATGAGTTACCATTTATGGAGAGGCTAGCCAGAATAAGAAACCCCTGGTGCATTTTAGATAGGAAAGAAAGGCAGGCTATTCTTGATAACATGAAGTCAGTCATTCAATATTGGAACAAACCCTGGGGGTGGAATCCTGAAGAATGGTGTTTGGGTTACCTTGGTTACCTTGAGGGCAGATATGATTTAGGGCCATGAGAAAGCACAGTTAGTTAGTGGTGTGAGACGAATTTCAAAGAAAAGCTCTGCCCACCTGGCCCTGACCACAAGACTTGCTGAGAATAATCAATTGTTTGTAATCATTTTTCTATGGAAACTTTTATGTCTGCCAACTTCCTTCTGTAATCTCTTAAAAGTGATGCTTGAATTTTAGTAAAGTTGCAGCAGATTCAAATCTCATTAGAGTTGTGTCTGTCTGTCATTCGCTGAATCCTGGGTTCTCCTAAGCCTTCTCCCCTGTTCTCCCTCGGTCTTCAATCTCCAAGAGATTCAGTCCGCGGAAACTGGATAGAAGGAAAATACCCACAGAGAATAAGTTCCTAATAACTAGTAATATTCCTTCAAAGCATTCCAGAATTGAGAATATAGTAGTGACATTTTAGAATGTATGACCAATAAACAAGGTTTTAGAACTTTCAGGTACCACAACCTATGTGTTCCCTGTGAAATAATCAGGATATATGCAATTGGATGTTGCATATATAATTTATCTTTTGGTTTTAAATCTCTGGAATTTGTAAGTTTGTGTGTGTGTGTGTCTGCATGTGTATGTGTGTGAGTGGAGGGTATGTAAGTATGTACTCCTATTATCCTGCAATTTACTATGTAGACCATTATGGAGTAGGGTTCAGAGACCCACCCGTCTCTTGAGTGCTAGGAATAGAGATGTACACCATAAGGACCAACATAATTTAGCACTCTTGACATCTTTTTTTTTTTTTTTTTTTTTTTTTTTTTTTTTTGGGTTTTTCGAGACAGGGTTTCTCTGTGGTTTTGGAGCCTGTCCTGGAACTAGCTCTGTAGACCAGGCTGGTCTCGAACTCACAGAGATCCGCCTGCCTCTGCCTCCCGAGTGCTGGGATTAAAGGCGTGCGCCACCACCACCACATCTTTTAAAAGCTGCATGATTTAATCAGATTCCTAATTTATCACAATGGCAATTCACTTTTTTTTCTATTTACTTTATTACAGGAGTCCAACTCAACATTTATCTTTAAAGATTTTTAAAGTGCCATTTTTATGTGTAAGTGAGTTTCTCTGCATGTGCACCACTTTCAAGCCTTGTACCCAAGAAGGCCAGAAGAGAGTCTCAGGTTTCATTAAAGCAGATTTAGAGGTGGCTGTGGGATGCTATGTAGGTGCTGGGAACTTATCCTGGATCTTTGTAACAACTGAGCTATCTCTCCAACCCACTCTATTTTGAAACTTTCTGTACCCAGTCTATGACTGGGGATGACAGGTGCAATGAAGTACAGCAGGTCTCTAGTTTACTGAACCTGGTTGAGTTTCTGCACATACTTAGTTATACCCCAACCATCCCTATTCTCTGGTGAACATCTCTCTTTTCTTTGAAATTCACATTTGACTACTGCAGGTGTTTCCTGTATGTGGAATCAGGCAAAGTATGTTTCCCTTAGTCACTTATTTGTATTGTGTAAAGTCCTCCAGGTTCACATTAGGTTCCTGATCCATATGTCCCCTTTCCTCTAAAGTCTGAATATCATTCCAATGTACAAATATACCAAACTCAGATGTTAACAGGAATCTAGGCTGGTTGTGCATCATGCAACTTTGTTATAGTAGTACTTTAATGAAAAAAAAAAATGGTCATATCTCTTAAAGTTATGGTATATTGTCCTTTGTGTAAACAACTCCAAGAAAGATTGATGGATCAAACTGCAGTCCCTCTTAAATTTATTGTGGAATTTCTATTGTTTCTCAGGGTCTTTAGAATTTCCATAGTGTTCTTGGACTCCATCTTTCTCTCTTCTCTGATACTTGTGATTTATTTATTTTGGTTTTTCGAGACAGGGTTTCTCTGTAGCTTTGGAGCCTGTCCTGGAACTCCCTATGTAACTTGTGATTTTTTTGTTGTTGTTGTTGTTGATAGGCAGGAAACGATTTCCCATGAGGCTCTGATCTTTACTTCCTTCAAGATTGTGTGTTCAATATTCCTGTTTTCAAATAATGATTGGCCGTATATGAATTTTTTTTATCTGTAGTGCTTATTAAAATCGTATGCCCATTTTGCTTCATTATTAAATTTTTACTTGTGTTTTCTTTCTTTTTATGAATTCTGTGTGTTTTCCCCATCATGCATCATGATCCCATTCATTTCTCTGTCCTCTCAAATCTGCCCTCCGCCCTTGCAACAGTCCCTACATAATACAAAATTAAATTTGTTATAAAAGAGAAAAGAAATAAAGCCTCATCATGGAAGCTGCAGTGTGACACTTGAGGTTGCACAGTAACTTTTTACATATGTCTTCATTTGCAAGTGTTCATTGCAAAGAGCAATTGGTCTGTGGCCTCTGTCATATGAGTAATGGGTATATCTCCACCTTGCTCCCAACATGGGGACTAGGTCACTCACAAATCTGACAACAGGGCTATCTTTGCTGTGCTGCCTATGTAAGGAACAGGGCCCATTTTCCTGAGTGCTGCACATGATAATCACTTGGGTCTGATCTCTGTTGCAGGACACTAGGGGAAAGAGTTAAGGGGCGTTTGTCTTCCCCACTTACACTGCTTTGTGACAGAAAAGTAGTGGGGATAGCTCTCCCACATTTAAAACTTTGGTGCTTGCTTAACCACACCTCTGACAAAAGGGCTGGTTATATTGTGACCAAATCTGCCATCTGCCCCAGCTTCTTTGCTCACTATACAGAGCAGGTTCACCCATAATTTCTCCACTACAGTTGGATCTGTTCCTGCACTGGCAAGGTGTAGGATCTTCTTTCCCGGGAGTTGCAGCTAGTAGAGATCTGGGATAATGGGATAGCTCTCCCATAATTACTACATTAAAACACTTTGAATCAATCATGACCTATCATTTTATATGTTGGACATTCATGTAAGAGGACAGGAGCCTCCACAGCTGTCAAGGAAATTTGTTTTTGTTTTGTTTTAGATTTTTGTTTGTTTGATTTGTTTTGTTCTTCAAGACAGGGCTACTCTGTGTTTCCCTGACTGTCCTCTTGTAGAACAATGTGGCCTCTGACTCACAAAGATCTGCCTGCCTCTGCTCCCGAGTTCTAGGATTAAAAGGTTTGCCAACAATGCCCATGTCAAGGAAATTTCTAAACCATTAATAGCATGAAACGAACTACCCAGTTGCCCTTCACAGAAGATAGCCAAGTCCAGGGCACACATAGTCCATGGCACAGAGACAAATGGAAATCCTGAAGTGAATCCCGACAAAGAAATGTGAAGTTGGAATGAGACACATATTATGCCCCCAGCATCTTTGAAGGAGGTGTTTATAGCTGAGGGAGGGCAAGTGCTCTGGTGGTAGAAAGACCATTAGGCATGAACCAGGGGTGTCCATGCACTAGTCCTGTGACGTTCTCATCCCACCCTGACCAGGTATCTCTGGGTGTCTTGGAACTTAGAAGTTAGTGTAAAGTGTCAAGGGTTCAAGTGCTCAAGGCCACAGCAACACTTGAAATAGGATTGGGTTTTGAATTTTGAGGCTGGCCTATCACTACTAAGGGAGACCACCTGCCCATGCCGCCTCTGCCTCTATCTGGGTGCTGATGTTCTGCTGTGAATGATGAGCCCCAGGGCAGAGGAAAAGAGTATGGAGGTTCCATGAATGGGTTGCTCAGCAGAGCTCACATGCCTAAGGAGTAGGGAGGTGCATTTTTCATAGTGACCAGCAGAAGGCTTTGGGGAAATAAGGGTCTCCAAGCCTAGGGAATCTGGTTCCCTGAAGTGAGGAGGGATTGCTTGATCCACTCCATGAACTTGGGATTGGAGCAGGGTAGACAGGCTATTTTACATTTCAAACTCTGAGCTCCTTCCATCCTGGTGGGCCCTGTGATGTTACAGGATAGCTTCCTGAAGTAGACCTCTAACTCACATTGTTTGCCTCAGTTGAGATGTGCTACAGGAGGATTCACTGAAGAGGCAGAGCAAGGAGGATCTGAAGTTTAAGCCCAGCTTGGGATTTTTTTTTATTATTATTCCAAACATTTTCAGCATAAAAAATGTGAATCCAAAGCATCCTTCCAAAAGCCACAAAGCTCCTCCTTGCACTGCAGCTGTGCTCAGCTAACTTTACCCTGCTCTAATCAGCTGCTCCATTCCCACAAGCTCCATTCTACAGTGGAAATGTCCTTGCGCATGTCCAGAGGGTACAGCAGACACCCTCCCACATCCGTGACTGCAGGCCACATTCCTCCCCTGGCAAACTAGGTTTCCTCATATCTGCCTTATCAGCCACCTGCCCCTCTGGTTCTTGGTTTCTTATTCCTCATGGTGAGAAGCAGAGAACAGGCATCCCCAAGATCAGATGTGATCACTGCAAATACTTATGACTTATCCAGTCTTTGTTTTTACCTCCAACCCAGGAAAAGTTCGTCGTCAGGGATCATAAATGTGAATAAGCTCAACAGAAAGGTTATTTCGCAATGGCAGCCCTTATGTGCTTCAGGGAAGCACAGGAAGGCCTTGAGCAGAATGATGGATGGGCTACAGAGATGATTCAGGCTTTAGAGTCCAGGCTCAAAAAAAAGAGTAAGATCTTGGTTTCCTGCACCCACAGCTGTTGCTCCTGATGCTTTATTTCTCATTTCTTAGTGAGATTTTAAAAAAAACAAAAAAGGACTCTTTTTATTTTAAATTTATTTAAAATTCATCTTTTAAGCCTAACCTAATTCTACTGAGCTACCTTTAGAACATTAAATTCATATCTATTAATTAACTTTAAATTCCGGTTGAAACAGAGAATAGTCTTGGGAGTGACATATTTTGAATAGTGTTCCATTTCCGTGTGTGCTGTGCATCATCCTTGTACTGGAGGTACAGACCCTTGGTGCTCTTTGCATCAGCTTTAGGTTTCAGAGCAGTGTGGGGCTACAGGAAATGTCCAGCCACAAGGAGCATGCTTACCATAGGCCTTCTGCCCAAATCCTATAAAGGGCCCACACCTCATTTTACATAGGATTAAAACACACTGTTCTACATCCTACATAGGACCCAAACATGTATCTTTTTTTGTTGTTGTACTTCATTTGCCATAAAAACCTAGTTTCGTCCTTATATATATGTTGCATTTTCCTACTTCCCTCTCTCCTTTCTCCTTCTGCTCCCCTCACCCATGAGCCTTTCTCAAGCTACCAGGACACAGACACTACTAACACCTTTCATCTGTCCAAGGATTTGTGCTGAGTTGTTCACAACACAACATGTCCATAGGGATCTCTCTACCAGAGACTCCTGTAGCAGTTTCCAGATTTACACATAGGTAGGTAGGGAAGCCTTCCTGTCATGACAGCTATTAAGCTTGTCTGCTTACAAGCCAAGTCCTCATGTATCAGGACTGATGTTTAAGCAGAAACTCTTAACTTGTCGTAGAGAAATCCAGCCTCCTGGTTACTTCCTAAGGTCAATGATGATGCCTAGATCTAGCTCTCTGTACTTCTGCCTCTTGGAGAGGGGATGGAGATGGCAGAGGTTCAGACAGATCTACAGTTTGAAGTATTTATCAGCATGGATAGCATGTGGGCTGCAAAACCTACTTGGTCATTCCTCTTTGAGGCTGACGAATGTGATCTATGCACGCGACACTCACTGTGTCACTGTTCTTTGGGAAGCAAACCTGCATGCTGCTACCTTTTGACTGTTGTGAATCCTGTGGTGATGGCCACGGTCCCTGACTTCTCACCTAGGATACACACACAGTGCCAGACTGCTGGATCCTTTAATGTTCTTGATCACTGACTCGTTCATTGCATCAGTCACTGGCTGAGTGGGTATTCAGTAATCCATTCATTTCTTTGCTTCCACTACAGTTCAGCCATTATATCCCTGTGTATACCAGCTTCAAGTTCACCAACAGGCATGGCAAACAACTCTCCTTTCTCCTCTTCCCATCCAGGCAATCCCTCTGACCACCTTTGTGTATAACAGACCAAATGGAGTAAAAGTGCTCTTGTAAGTTAGGAGTGGCAGCGCATGCTTTGGGTGAATGTGTTTGAGGCCAGCCTGGTCTATAGAATGAATTCCAGGACAGTCAGGACTATAGAGAAAAACCCTGACTCAAACAAACAAATAAAACAAGCAAACAGCAGCGTTCTCTACACATTTCTAATCAAGTGTAATGCAGCCATAAGTGGTAACCCCATGATGAAAAGGATGCAATGTGCCCTTTACCAGTATTGAGAAGAAGATTTCCCTTGATAACAAAGTGGAGGTAAATAACTGGTCTGATATGAAGTCATTCACCAGAAAGGTAAGAGCCTTTTGATGTATCCCCAGTGTCTTAAGGAAGTATTTCATACATGAATTTTTCCTGGACTCATGAAGGGAAGCAGTGCTCAGGACTTTGATTTTCTTTAAAGGTGAAATGTCCTCTCCAGGATAATGTTCTTAAACACTATGTCTCCATCTCATGGTGCTGTCTGGAGAATTTTTGAACCTTTGGGTGAGTCTTCTAGAGCTGATTGAAGCAGGTGAGGCCTGAGGTTCATCTTCCAACATCAGGTTCCTCTCTCTGCATTCCTGACTGGTGTCAGTCAATAAGCAGTTTCTGTACAGTCCTGTCACCACAGGCTGGTACAGTGTTTCTGCTAAGGTTCCCACATCATGATTCACTCTATTCTTTCATCTGTGAGCCAGAAAGACTTCTCCCAAATGTTGCATCTGTCATTTGTATTTCCATACAGAGAAAAAAAGATCAACAATAAAGATCAGAATGTTTACGAGGTCACAGATAGTGAATCCCTCATCAAATCTATGGGGTTCCCTGTCAAGTGCTTTTATATTTACTTAATTTTCCATGATTTAATAGATGACATCATATTTAATAATGTTTGCATTTCAGTACATTGACTCATGGAATTGTTTTCCATGTCCAGTCAAAGCCATGCATACTTTTGACTAGAATAGACTAGGGCAGTCTAGGCAGGAGAAGTTGCCAGCAGGGCATAGGGCCTATACTTCTGTGCTTGTTTTCTATGAAATAGAGTCCAAGTTTTCCTAATTACTTATTCTGGGAACTTGGACATAACTTTTAAGTATACTTAAAGTGTGTTTATCAATCAGTCCTATATGTAGATAAGAGCGCTCTGTAGAGAATGTACTGGTATTTGCAATAAAATAAACAGGCTTCTGGCTTAAAGTGTGACAGGGCACCCTCTGGAAGGCCAAATTTTTCAAGTTGCATTGTCTACTTTAGGCAGTCACTGTTAAGATACAGTGTAAGTAGGGCCCTGATAGATCCCACCACTGGTTCGAACCACAGTAGGTGACAGATCACCCCATTCAGAGAGAGCTTGAGTGTGGAGTTGCATTGAGAAGAGGGAATTTGGAGAGAAAGGGGAAGGAGCAAAGGGAAAGACACAGAACAAAGCATAGGAGGAGAGAGAAGATAAGAAAGGGAAAGGCCGAGACCAGCTTGCCTTGGCTGGAAGAAAGAGTTCTGGAGTGGTCAGGACGTTTCCCTTAAATGGACCTTTGCAAATGTATACATACTAGGACCCTGGGCTGATGAGGGTACAGCCTGTGTATATCCTGCCACAGACAGGGTAGGCCAGCATAATGCCTGAATCCTAGCAGTCACAGCCACATTATGGAGGTTTCTTCCCACACTTCCATGGCTTTCCAAAACATAGAATCGTCTTCTTCCCGTATCCAAGCCACGCCCAGGAAAGTCAAGTTATAGGATGAAAAGAATCCCTTGGACTTTGAAGATATCTGAAACAAGGTGTGCTGGTGTTTATCTAAATGGTGAGAATAGGAGACCACCTCCACCATTTGAGCCAAATTCCAAGCATTCTTGATTTTTATTGGAGTGCAATTGAGTATTCACCAGCCACTGCCTTTAAAGTTGAGTAAAGAGAGCAAGCAGTCAAATTCACCTTTTTGCCCCTTTTAAGGAGTAAAATCACTAGTAGTTTTACAGAATTGAGAAATTTGGCAAGAGGAAATAAAAAAAAATACTTTAAAAAGACATAGTGTTATTCCACCCCCATGTCATTTGGAGGATCAGGGGAGGTCAGGAAGACTCAGGGAGGGACAGGAGAGATAAGCATTTTCTCAGAAACAAATCTAAGGCTTGGGAATGTGAGGTTCCAGGAAACAGTGCTACTTAACTCTCACAGTAAATAGAAAATTATTTTTAAAATACAGCGTAATGGATCCTGCCTTTAAATGGATTCAGGCAGATTCCTGCTGGTTTGAATAGAAATGTACCCATAGGCTCATAAATTTGAATATTTGATCTTTAGGGAGTGGATCTACTTGCAAGGGATTTGAGGGGTATTGCCCTGTAGAAAGAAATGTATCAGTGGGGGTGGTCTTTGGGGTTTCAGAAGTCCAAGGCAGACCTAGTGGCTTCCTCTCACTCTCTTCTTCTCTCTCTTCATGCGGTCTGCAGACCTGGATTTAGAACCCTCCGATTCCCTAACACCATGTCTAAATGCATATCTCCATATTCCCCATCACAACGACAATGGAAGTTCAGTGAAATGCTGTCCTTTATATGGTCGTGGTGTCTCTTCATGGCATTAGAATACTAAGACACAAGGATATGAAATCTGCCTCATTCCACATCTCTATGGGCCCAAATCCTCCACATCCCATTCCTGGCCTCTTGCCTGAGAATATTAGAACCTGACTGTAGGCTGATAAATTGAAATCTCCCCTATCTTGAGAAGGCAGAGGCTCAGGACTCAGTGTGCATTTCCTTGATTGAACACTTATTCTTCTTACCATCATGTTTCTTTGCTCCTTCTGACTTCAGGCTGTCTTCTGGTTGTAAGAAAAGATTTTGACCCTGTCACAGATAGGAGGTCATTAAACTTGGAAACCCCTAATATTTTAGTCAAAGCATAGCATCAAGTACTGACCAGAAAAGTTTTAAAAGAGTAAGAGCATATCAAAGACTTAGGAGAGGAAATGGTGGCACTTCCCCCTTCTTCAAAATGCGACAGTTACCAGGGAACAGAAAGTGGGATCCACAGCTGATTGAGGTAAGAGTTCATTCTTTATGATGTCTTGGTATGTGCATTTTTTTAATAACTGGTTAAATGTAAGAAATGTAGGAACTGACCTCTGTACAACAGATGTGAGTGGCTCTGTCTGTTTCCTCAGGAAGGAGTGTTTCTGGAAAGGCTTCACAGCAATGCAGATGTCACCTGGAGATTGTTACCAAGTGCAGTCAATATGGATCTGCATGTTAACAGGGTTCTTGGGTGATGGTTGGGACATTATTCTTTCTGATCCAATGGAACACAGTCTTGGCAAACTATGCTCAGGTTTTACATAGTGAAGAGCCTTATGGGGTTTCATAGTGGGAGGGAAAGAGATTTGAGTCTTGGTGTGTAGTGTAGTAATATGATCAGTGGGGTTGTGTCCCACCACCCAGGTCCTGGACTCCAGTTAGCTTATACCCCAAAATAATTACGTGGAAACTATATTCTTTTGAACACTGCCTGGCCCATTAGTTCCAGCCTCTTATTGGCTAGCTCTTACATATTGATCTAACCCATTTCTAATAATCTGTGTAGCCCACGAGGTGGCTTACCAGGAAGATCTTAACCCGCGGCTATGTCTGGTGAAAGAATCATGGCAATGACCTACTTGGCTTCTTTCTCCCAGCATTCTGTTTTGTCTACTCTGCCTACCTAATTTTCTGTCCTATCAGGCCAAGCAGTTTTCTCTATTAGTTAACCAATGAAAGCAACAGATAAGATACAAGAACCACCTTTATCATTGGTGCTTCTCCCAAAGTGTTTGTGATTTATATTTGACAACACATTTTAAGATGTGTGTACAGATTAATGGAAGTGTAATTTTTAGTGTCTGTTGCCTAACTCCAGAATTCAGATTTGCTTTGCAGCCCACAAGATATTTGTTTAGTTTCATCAGCCATGTAGAGAAAGAGGTAAAGATAGACACCCCCTAATCACAGTTGACTGAAGCCAGAGCAGGAATTAACATATGCAGCTGGTGAAACTTCTACCTAACTTCAGGGATGTTGGTCTTTTTTACTCTTCTTGCTGGGATTTTTCATCTATAATGACCTCAGGCACAAGTATCTCTGACTCCAGCAGTTTGTCATTTTGCCCTTTAATTCTATGCCACTTTCCTCTCTGCCTTTCTGTCCAGGTCTGATCTGCCTTCACCTATATGATCTGGAATTTCAGGACTTACAGCAATTCTGATCTTTAAATATAGGACATAGGGCAAGAGATGTAGGTCCAATGTGGGTCTATTTGAAGCTAGACTGAGCTACATACTGAAACCCTAATTCAATCAGTCAGACAATCAATCAATCAACAAACATTTCCCCACTGAATAACGGTGGCTTTCATCGAAGTAATACTTTTCTTAAAGTAGTAGTGATAAATCTGAAACGTTTACTGTCCTATAGTCCACTTAATTTCACTTCACATAGTCCTACTTTGTAATTCTGTTTCCTCTAGGAACAAAACGCTATGTGCTGAGAGGTGATGTGTTCAGAACTGGTAGGGAGTAGCTAATGAGTCACACAGACAGCTGGGTTGTGCTTGCAGAGTGCTTATTAGGAAACAGAGAAATCAATGCTTTGTCTCCCTCCCCAGGGTTTCAGGTTTCATCCCTCCTCCTTAGTTCAGGAAAGATTCTTCCTCTCAGTTCAGAGATGCCTGCTGAAAAGGTTGAAGAGACTTCCATGGGCATGGTAAAAGCAGAAATGTCTGCCCCAGACCACCTTCCAGAGGGAGACATGGGTATGTATTTGATACAATTTGAGCAAACTGAAAGGGCAGAGAGGAGCTTTCCCAGGGCTTGAGAGGAACTGAATCCCCAGTCTGTTAAGTCTGCCATGGCAGGGCTTTGTAGAAGTGGAAATGCTTGGAGGCCTCTAGTACCTTACTTACTCTATCGAGTGTATAGTATTCAAATAGGCAAGACAAAAATGAATGATGAGTTAATTTTTAGAGCCTGAGGCATAGTTTTTGTTTGATTGTTTTTAGGGAATTGGACTTTTTGTTGTTGTTTGCTTTTTCATTTGTTATTTGTTTTGTTCTTCATTTTGTTGTGTTTGTCTGTGTGTGTGTTTGTGTGTGTGTGTGTAGGTTTCCAGTCACCTCCTGATCCCATAATATGCATTCTTGTGAGTTACAGGAAGTTGTTATAAACAATACTTTTTATGTCCCAGATGGAACAAATTTCAAACACAATACCTTTCCTAAATGTCTACAATTTAACCCTTCCCCTTAACTATACCATTGCATTCATGTACATGTTCATAAACTTTTAGAACTTGGGTAACTATGAAGTCTTCATCATAGTCACATTATAGACTCAGGCTCCACCCCAGTACCCCAGTGCCCTTCTCTAGACACTCCTTTCCTCCGTACTCAGCCTATGGCATCTTTGCTTTTTCAGTGCTGAAACACTTGCTTTTCAAGAATGTCATATAGTTGAATGCCTGCTTTAATCATACATTTGAGATTAATCCACAGTGCATTCCAGTCATATGTCAACTATGAACACAGTAGCTACAGTAGAAGAGGTTCGATAACATGATTGATTGAGGTGTGAGATATAAATTCAGAGTAGGTATTTCAAACATGAACACAAAAAGAATTTTCAAACAGGTCAGGGAAACCTTTCAGGAAACTTGCGGGTAAGAAAATGAGCAAAAAGAGAGCAGGTAATTGAAATTTATCAGCAGAAAACTAGTGACCTGTCATCAGATTCTCCAAGTAAACTGCACATGGACTAGGTGAGATTTTGTTGCTGTTTGGGATTTGGTGGTGATGGTAGTAGGGGTGATTTCACACATTAGCCTTAACTCACATCTAAAGTCAATAAAACAGCTACCTGTATTTGGTTATTTCCTGCTTTTGTGCATGTTCCAGGGATTAAATCCAGGATATCAGGCTTGAATGTAATACATTTTTTTTCCACTTAGCCACCTTGCTGGCCCATGGATGACTGCCTTTGTTGCCAACTACTTAAGGGTTACTAAAATGGGCATCAAGTTTTTGCTTTAGGATATCTGGGAACAGAAAGCTGAAGAACAATTGGGCATCACAAAAAAATGGACAAATTCAAGCCTGAGGTACAGTTTATCTTTTCAATCACTTCCTCAGGTTTGAGTAATATTGTTTCACTTTGTCTCAAACTCAGGGATATTTGAGTTGTTGCAAACACAGACTAAATTCATAAAGCTGCTAGAATACAGACAGGCTTCTTTATGTAAACCCAGGCATTTCCCTTAGATCTAGGTTATGAGGGAAATGATTTCAAATTTTAGCAAACCACTAAACTATGTTTTCTCCATACATTGGCAATATTGAGCATTTTAAACAGATGTAGTTATTTCAGTTTGTCACTTTTGGTATATTTTTAAAAATCAATGTTTGTTTTATTAAATTGTGTGTCTATGAACTGTAAACTAGGCAAGTTGGACAGTTTCTTAGGTAGAGAATGGAAGGTATCTCTTCTACATATGATGCTAAGACAGTTTCTTCCAATAGTGATGATTCATACATCATTTATTGAACAATAAATGATGCAACATGGATAAAGATGTAAATATGAAGTCTGTTGTATGCTATGAATATGTTTTATTACCATTGGTTAACAAAGAATCTGCTTTGACCTATGGCAGTATAGAATATAGCAAATCAGGAAATCCAAGCAGAGATAGAGGAGGAAAAAAGGTAGAGTTAGCCAATTGCCATGTAGCTGTCAATATAGAAAGATACAAGAAACTTACCAAGGCCTCACGGTGGTACAGAAATAAAAATGGGTTAATTTAAGATATAAGAGCTAACTAGGAAAATGATTGAGCCATTGACCAAACAGTGTTGTAATTAATATAGTTTCTGTGTGATTATTAGAGTATGGACGACCTGGAAACGAAAAAGCAGCTCAGTTTGCAAGTTTCATGGGTAAAGAAAGGATGATATTTCTTCTGCATATCATGCTAAGCGCTAAGACAGCTGGTTCCCATGATGATGGCTCAACCTCATTCATTTTATAATAAATGACTCAAAATGAACAACTACACAAACATGAAGACTAGAACTTACATCTATTTGAAGAAGAAACTTGTCAGTGCACTTGTCTCAGGCAGAGATTTTTTAACCTACACACAGAAAAATAAAATAGATTTAGTATTTCTGATCCCTGACAAAAGAATCAAAAGATAAAAAATGTACTGACAAGAGTTTTATATTTTCTTGTTGATGTTTATTTTTTCATTTTCTCAAAAGAAATTGTACCTACAATATATTGAGATCTTTAGGAACTCAATGAAAGGGGACTGAGAATTGACTCAGAGGTTAAAAACCCTTGTTGCTCTGCCAACAACTGAATATAAGCATGTTCTATGTCATGTACAATTTTGTGTTTCGCAGTTCTGTGAAAGCTGCAGTACTTTTTTGTTTACATTTGACAACTGCTAGTATATAAAAATGCAAATTATTTTAAGCATTGATAATGTGTCCTGCCTCATTATAAACTCATTCATTCCTTTTAGAGCTCTTCTAAAAGACTCCTTAGAACTTTGTATGTAGATCTATCCATGTTGTCTGAATAGTAACACTTTCATCTCTCTTTGTGGAACATGACTCTTATTTTTCTTTCTCATCCTTATGTCCTGGATATGAACCCAAGAGTCATACTAGAATAGTTAGCAGACATCCTTGCCTTGCTCTGGGTGACTGGGGGAGAGTATTCATGCTGACTTTAGTTGTAGTTTTGTTTTCATTTATTCTGGATAGCTCCTGTTAGGTTCAAAAATTTCATTTAATTACTAATATGCTGAAAGTTCTTATTATAGATTTACAGTAACTTGTTTTGTGTACTTTGCTGAAATGCTCCTTTTATATTTTCTTATTCTGATTATATGTCAAATTGCATTTAGTTAGTTCATTATAGTAAAATAGAAGATACATTGATAGAAAGATAGATAGATAGATACATAGATAGATAGATAGATAGATAGATAGATAGATAGATAGATAGATAGATGAATAGACAGACATATGGTGGATGGATGGATAGATAAATAAATAGATGATAGATAAATGATAGACAGAAAGAAAGACAGATATATAGAATGAGGTCTATTTTAGTCCATCTAAGTTTGAAACTCAATATTTAGCCGAGAATAATGTCAAACTCCTGACTCTCCTCCCTACCTCCCATGTGGCAGAAGAACACTCCTGTGTCACCCCAGCTTACACACTGATTTTCTTTTCATTAACATTATTATTAGAGACCCATCCGTCCTAACCTGGTCTCTTCTTATAGTACTAAAAGTAAATTTGTTGTAATTTTCTTTTCACCATTATCTTCACTGTTTCTGTCTATTGTTCTTTCATTCGTGCCTAATTCAATAACTATTGAGTGAGATTTCTGTCCTGCCCTGTTTTGCAGCCATTTAGGACCAAAGAAAACACAGAGGTCTACATTAACCATAAAGTGGTTGGCCTATTATCTCAGACTTCTTATTAACTCTTATAACTTATAGTAGCCCATAATTCTTGTCTGTGTTAGCCATGTGGCTTTGTACATTTATCAGTAAGGCATTCTCATCTTGTTTCCTCTGTGGCTAGGTCATGACTACAGACTGAGCTTTCCTGTTTCCAGAAATCTCCCTTTTTGCTGCCCCACCTCTATTTTCTGCCTGGTCTCCCTGCCACTACTTCCTGCCTGGTCACTCCACCTATATTTCCTGTATGGCTACTGGCAATCAATATTTCATTAAAATACAAGTGACAAATGTTTACAAAGTACAAGACCATAGTCCTAGAGAAAATAAGTAGAAAATGGTGGGGAAAAGGTGCTTCTCTTTTCTCTAGTGTTTTGGAAGCCAAGGACATCACTTATGGACCAGGAACTTTTGTGAAGGGCATTTGCTCAAGTGGAGTAGAAGTGAAATTTACAATGGATTCTGGGTATATTTTTTTCCTGAAAGTTTCCTGAGGTTGATATTCTGATATTTATATTTTCAGGTAAAAAGCAGCAAGGAAAATGTCTCAGAATCATCTCTACCGAGTTTCCTGTTAAGCTTTACTGCTTCTGTGTAGTAATTATGGTTCTCACTGTAGCTGTAATTGTGCTTTCTGTTACCTTGTCAGGTATGTGACTCATTGTCCAAATTCTGCAACATTCTATACATTGATGTGGAGACCCAAAAAATGTCAGCCTATTTCTATCCTGGCTGAAGCTCAGAGAGTTTCACCTTGTTGATAGTTGTTGACAAAGCGTGTGGCTATACACCCTAACCTAGGGTGTAGCTATTTGGCCTTTTTGACATTAAGATATATTATAGAAGTAGATCTACTCCGTCTGACCAATGGTCAGGAAATTCAAGCATACTTTTGCTCCTTCTTCTGAAATAGGAGCTTTGGCCTTGGGAGTCGCTACCTTCAAGATACTTGGTCTACGGGATGGAGGTGGGTGGTCCTTGGACTTCCCACAGGGCAGGGAACCCTGATTGCTCTTAGGGCTGACGAGGGAGGGGACTTGATTGGGGGAGGGGGAGGGAAATGGGAGGTGGTGGTGGGGAGGAGGCAAAAATCTTTAATAAATAAATTAATTAATTAATTTAAAAAAGATACTTGGTCTAAGGTGGTTTCACTGCATAAGCCACAGAATGTTATTGGATTAATGACTTGATGGCTCAAAGTATTGAAGCAAATAACTGTTTTAGTTGTCCTTTTTATCATGTTATAGAAGTTTTTTGTCTTCTTATCCCTATTGTTTTGGGATATAAAATTGTATGGAATATTGAATGTGGATGATTTCAGTATTCACTGGAACTCCCTCTCCGTAGTATCCTAAGTTTTCTATTTTATTATTTTCACGCATGTCTTCATACCTTTTAACACCTTTTCTAGTCACCATGCTGCTATCCCTGTAAGTGGTATTATTGTCAAAACTGGTCTCTGATACACTCACATTTTTCAGTCATTCCTAGTGATCACTGTGAGCCAAGCATTGTGAAAAAGGCTCTAGAGGTAACATACTGGAAATTCCTCTTCTCTGGCAATTTAGGGTCTAGCAGAAAGATGCAGTGAAGGAACAGCACAGGCTGTGGTTTGCACAAGAGGCCAGGCTCAGCATCCCTGGGAAGAGGTCATTCAGCAACCTTTAGACAGAGGTGCAGCAGAACTATTCAATTCAGTGAGCAAGAAAGCTCAAGGAGGCTGATGTACCTGAGAGAAGTGAGGGCAATGAAGAGTGTTTGGTTGGATGAATGCACAGAACTCCATGCCACCTGACTCTCGGTTTCAGTGAATGTCTTCAGCCACGGTCTGAAAATACTGAACAGACAGTCCTAGAATTATGCTTTTCCTAAGCTTTTAGTTGTGGACTCTTCAGAATTATCTGATAAAAATTTATACAGCTTTTTGTCATAGCTCACATAAATGTTTTGTGATATTGTTTTTTAAAATCAACTTTAACCCTGTCAGTGAATAATACAGCAGCCTAAACATCAACAATTTCCAAAAAGTCTTAGTCAGGGTAACCTAAGCTATTACATAGCTCTGAAAGGAATCTTATAAAAAGAAGTTACAGTCGTGTTGTCCTCACTGCCTGTTGCATTTGTCCCTTTCACTGAAGCCTTGATGTATGTGGTGTGAGAACTGGGAACAGTGACAACAAATTCCCTTCTGCTAAAAATTAGTAGGGGAGCCATTTCTGATATTTAATATCTTTTATGAAATCACTTATTTCTAGGATTCAGGAGACTGTTGGAAGAACAGTGCCTTCCTTCTGATCCTATAAAGGATGAAAAAGTTGAAGGTATGACAAAAAAATGTTGTTCTTCTAAGCTGTTCTCTGAAATTCAGAGTTTCTTAAACAACCCCCCCCAACACACACACACACACACAAAGAGAGAGAGAGAGACACCCAATCACTCTATTTTGATAGACTCACAAATGGACACATTACACAGCTCCATTATCACAGCCACTCCAACACCTGTCAAGTCCCAAACCCTATGTATCTCACTGAACCTTCACACACTTAGAATAGCCATTCTGATTACATGGAGCTTTGGTTATGGTTTTAGACTTTAACTGTCAGTCACTTTTTTATTAATTTATCCACAAAAAACATGGTAGAGTTGAAACTATATATACAATTATCTTTATAATCCCTTCTCAGAACTACAGGCCTCTTGCTGCATCCCATCCTTACTTGTCACCTCGCACTACTCTTCCTTCTTCTCCTTACAATGTATTAAAATGTTCACACTCACAGCTATTTACACTGTACATCACAAAACAGGACTCCTTGTAATAGAGTACAAGGGTCTTTTTCTCTTTGAGTTTGTGTTACCAGACTTGATATCAAATTTTTGCAATACATTCATTTTCCCTAAATTTCATTTTTCCGTTATGGAGAAATAGCATTCTGTTTTGTATGTGTAACACATTTAATTATCTTTTTAGCTGATGGCTATTTAGGTCATGTCTATATCATTATTGTTGTAAATAGGCAAACAATAAACGTGGATATACAAGTATCTCTGTGGTAGGATGTTGTGGGGAGCTGCGGGCTGCGTTCCTGCCACCCAGCTCCCAGCTGCCTGGCTAGCTTATGCCCCAAAATAACGACACACATACTGTATTCTTTTAAACACTGCCTGGCCCATTATATCTAGCCTCTTCTTGGCTAATTCTCACATATTAATTTAGCCCATTTCTAATAATCTGTGTAGCACCCCAAGGTGTGCTTACCGGGAAGATTCTAGCCTATGTCCAACCTGGGTCGGAGCTTCACAGAGTCTGCCTCTGAGAGGAGCTGCCCTGCATCTGAGCTCACTTCCTCTTCCTCCCAGCATTCTGTTCTGTTTACTCCACCCACCTATGTTCTAACCTATGAGGGCCAAGCAGTTTATTTATTAGCCAATGACCTTCCTCCATCAGTAGGATGTCAAGTTCTCTCCATATATGCCCTGAAGTGGCAAAGCTGTGAGACATAATATGTATACTTCAAATTTCTTTGAGGAACTTGTAGCTGACTGTATAAATTTGTAATCATACCATCAGAGAATTAATATACATGTTTCTGTTCACTTTTCTAACATCAGTTGTCAGATTTCTTTAAGATAGCCATTCTGTGTTGCTTTCACAAAGGCCAGTGTGTACACATACACACACACACACACACAGACACACACACAAACAATTCTGGTGTGAAAGAATTATAAAGGAACTTGATATAAAAGATCTATTTTTGCTATGCCCATGTTTTATACACTGTCATTTCTTCTATTATAAAATTCAGGCAAGGCAAAGATTTTTTTTAAAGAAAAACGAGAAAATAAAGTATTATGGAAAAGAAATCTGTAGGGTTCCAGGAATCAGGAATAGTCTGTGTAAGGGTATGAGAATCACTGAAGGAAGGCCCAGACTCAAGCAGTAGGCAAAGACAAAGAGCACTTACTTCAAGATGCAGGATCTACAATTTATATAAAATGGCAACCCGGAACAAAGGACCCACAGGTCCTTTTTAGCATAGCTAGGTAAATTCCAAGAAAAAGGCTATGTCATTTCTAATGTTACTTTATGAGATTTTTGAATTTTGTTTTTCCATATTTGGGCATCCTTGGGCCAGTCCAGGCTTGTTTTAGGGGATTACAGGAATTGTCCTTTTATTTTTGTCATTGCTTTGAGGTACTGTGGGGCTGATTCAGGTCATGTACATGCCCTGTGCTCTCTCCCTTTTCCTTGTTGTCAGCTGTGTTATTTATCAATAGCTCATTTTGTAAGATACTGAAACTTAACTTTTACAATGGAGGAAGTTTAGACTTCTCAGTCCTAAGGGGGTGATGGCCTAGAAATGATTTTCGTAGCACTCAGGAGGCACAGACAGCAGGATAAATACAAGCTCCAGACAAGTGCAGTCCACACAGTGAGATCCATGCCAGGTAGTAGATATAACAAGATTCTTTCTTAAAACTCAAAATATAAAGAAGGAAAATAAAACATTTCTACAGAGCCCACTGGAAGGCTTTGGATTTGGGACCATCACGCTAGAATGGGTCTTCTAGTGATAAATTGGAGTTACAGTATAAGTACATAAATCACAACTGAGATTTGCATGGCTATCAAAATAGATGTGCTGTGAAAGTGTTTCTTTGTTTTATTTCATTGCACTGTCTGCATTTTAGTGAGAAAAGAAAACCAAGTCGTTTTGACCCCTGGATCTTGCTATGCCAACTGCCCAAATGGCTGGATTGGATTTGGAAACAAATGTTTTTATTTTTCTGAAGATAGGAGAAACAGGACACTCAGCCAGGCGTACTGTGAGGCACAGGCTTCCCAACTAGCTCGATTTGATAGCCTGGAAGAGCTGGTAAGAAAGATAAGGGATTGGTTTGTTGTTTGTTCTATTGAATGTGTATTATTTCTAATGTTGTTGCTTCTTTCTGGATCCCTGAGATATCCCAGAGACATGTTCTCATGTAGTGCTCATAAGCAATCTACATGGCCAGACAATCCACTTAGATACAATATAATCATGGAAGTCTTTATCCAAGTTGGCAGTTATTGCATACTGAATGTGGCAACTGTTAAGAACAAGAAGACTCTGTTTAATGAGGGGTGATTTTAGTCACAGAAAAATGAGAGGCCTCCAATATACTTTGAATTATTAATACAAAATGCATACAGTGGGAACTGACTGTTATGATGGCTACAAAGTTGATGACCCTCAGGTACAACCTGCTTTTTTCAGAGTGGAGGCTGTAGGGCAGATAAATTCAAGGGTCGTTTGAAACAGAGGGACACATGTATTTACTTTTAATGTTTTATGACAGAATTTCATGAAGAGATATGCATCATATCCTATCCGTTGGATTGGCTTGTATAGAGAGTCATCGCAACACCCTTGGAAGTGGACAGACAACACTGAATATAATCACTTGTACGGTTTCAGATTACTTTTCTTTCTACTGCTCTCCTGTGTTGTTGTGTTTGAATTGTGACTATGAGAGATCAAGTCAGTGTCATGTGAAACCAATTGTTCTGTAAAGCAAGAAACATAAGCCTTTGTTCATGAGGTTGGCTCTGAGGAAGGGTGTATGCTTACATGCAGGAGCCAATCCCTGGCAAGCTCCACAGCCCCCAAAATTTACATCCTTTGGATATTCAATGCTTTGTATTATATTTATTGTTAATAAGAAATTGATTGGCAGATAGCAGAACAAGAAGAGTTTGGGCAAGACAGACTGACACAAAGAGAATGATGGGAGAAGGAAGGGAGGAGTCAGGGGAGTCTCCAAAGATGCCAGCCAGCCCCCTGCAAGCAGGATGTATAAAAAATGGGGTAGTAAACTATGAGATTTTTGACAAAGCATAAATAAAATATGGGTTAATATAAGTGTAAGAGTTAGCTCATAGTAAGCCTGAGCGTTTATAAATAATATTAATTCTCTGTGTGGTAATTTGTAAGCAGTTGCTGGAAAAGGGAGTGGAGGTGAGGGCAGGAAAACTTCCTACTACTTGCTCTATTTATTATCCATCATCTTCAAAGAATTTACCTCATGTTATTTGATGTGAAATCCTTAACATGTTGATAGGATCAGGGGTAATCATTTCTGTTCCATCACCAATATAAAATATTTTCTGCTGAGAAATGACCTTGTGGGCTGTCTTCAGAATTTCAGATAGGCAGTGAGGGGTCTGAAACTGCAAAAGCCAATGCAGAATGGTTGGGGTGTGACTTGCCATACAACTGTTTACTCAGCTGTACCTGTTCTCAGATGCAGATACACCTGGGACAATAGAAACCTCTTCTAAAGTCTCATCCTTGAAGAGCACTGAGACAGATTTTGGATATGAGCATAGCTAGCCATTTTGAATGGAGCCATTTCACTGAAATGGCAAAACACAGACCCAGTCATTTCCACTATTAAAGCCCTGTTAGTAATTTACTATGATGGGGGTTTCCACACTTGTATTCATGTAGAATTTAATTCAAGGTAAATTTTAATATCACTCTCAGTGAGGCAAACCATTGTTGCAATTCCTTTGAGCATGGCAGCAGACACCTGTCAAATGCTTTAAATAATCAGATGGTGTTCAATGTGGATCAATGGCAGTGGTGAAGTGTTCAGTTTGAACTCTGGGATGTAAAAGAATCTACGTGAAAAGCCAGTTTGGTGATTCCTCATGGACTCTGCCTTTCTTTGATTCATTCTGGAAAAAAACAATGGAGGTGGGTAAAATTTCATTGCAGAAGTGCTGACCTCTGTAGAAATTTTGTTTGTTTTTTGTTTTAGGGAACGTATTTTTGGAGGTGCACATATGGGTGCTCTGTCTGACTATATGATCACCAATCACGGGAGCCATACAAAGCAATTTTGGATTTGTAGCAAGTTCAACAGCCGTACTTTACAGTATTCAATGTCCACTACTCTTTAATTTAAGGTAAGGAAAGTGTCAAAGCTTTGTAAGATGGATGTTACCTGTTAACCATGGTGATTCTCCATTTTTGATCTGCTAATACCATTATTCAAAATCAGTTTGTAATGTGTGATAACCTCAAGAATGAAAGCTACCTTAGAGTGCAACCCTCAGAGGTGCTTGGGAGACCATAAATGATTCTAAATTAAATAGGTGTTCAGGTAGAAGTTGGTACTCATATCTTAAAGCTAAAGTACAATAACACTATTAGTGACCTCTACTTCTTGACCACTTAATGAATATTTTTCATTAATTCCTCTTTTCAAGGCCTGGCACCTTAAAAAAAAATGAAGGACAAGTGAAACCATGGAAAAAGTCAATAATCACAGAAAAAAATGATTGGTTTGTGATCCTCAAATATTTTTGGAACATTCACCATATTTTTTAAAAACATTTATTTATTTATTATGTATACAATATTCTGTTGTGTGTATGCCTGCAGGCCAGAAGAGTGCACCATACCTCTTTACAGATGGTTGTGAGCCACCATGTGGTTGCTGGGAATTGAACCCAGAACCTTTGGAAGAGCAGGCAATGCTCTTAACCGCTGAGCCATCTCTCCAGCCCCATATTTTATTAAATTAAGTGACCAACATGAAAGAAAATCAAGAGAGGATTAAAACCAATACCATACAGACAATAATTTAAATTATTCAGATTATGGCCAAAATATTTTTAGAGTTTGCTTCTCGGTTTATATTTTTTAATTACAAGGGACTAAGAATTGTTACAAGAATTGCCATTTTACTTCATTTAATTTTTGAAAATTCTATATGTAAGTGTACCATTTTAATGTATTCTTTATTTGATACTGAAACTTAATAAACATTTGATTTCTAATCTTAACATATTCTTGAGTTCTAAGAACAAAATACTTAAGTTTTTGTTTGATCTTTCACAGCATTGCACTGACAAGTTCCGAAAAGGACAAAATTATGAGTCACAAACATCCGTTTTGTTAACACTGTCTTTTGACTGTGTAAATATATTAAACCTAATCACACATATGTGTCAAGCATACACTATTTATCTGTTCCACCACTCCCTTCTATAATCTTTATTTTGTAACATGGTCTCTCTTTAATTCCCATATGCAGGAATTATTGCTATGTATCACCTCAGAGGCTTTATATTTTCTATTTATTTTTTTAAATTCATCTTATTTTCATATTGATTTTGGTTTGATTTAAAATTTATTTATTAACATATATGATTGCTCTGTCTGCATGTATGCCTGCATGTCAGAAAAGGGCATTATAGATTGTTGTGGGCTACCATATGTGATGGCTGGTCTCTTATGCTCTGGGAACCCTTCTTTCTCCCTTCTTTCTCATCACCTATATGAGGCAGCCCTGCCTGGACCCCTCACATGAACTCCTTGCACTGATTATTAATCACTTTTGTAAGTTTCAGCAAACCTTTCTAGCGTAAACTGCAAGCAAGTTGGCCAAATTAATGCCTCTTGCTTGTGACTCTCAATTAGCAAAAGGACAGCCTCTAAACCTTAATAAAGATTCCAAAAATATCTTCCATATTCTCCTATCACATACAGTTATCTGGAATAAACATGGACTAACAACAAACAGCAGGTCAGTAACCAGCTTGGACCAAATTATGGGCCTGCTAAAGACCTCTCATCTTCCCACAGTCATAGAAATTATCCACTGCAAAAAGTACCAACCACAAAATCCCATTACCTCTAACAGAAATAACCAAGCCATGGCTCTCACAAGCCTGGATCCCTCTCACACCCCACAAGACATCTTTACTTTACAGCCCACACCTATACTATCATCCTCAGATGCTCCATAGATTCTCCCTTATCTGCATGAGTTCTTTCACCCTAACAGCCAGGATTTGTCTCATTTCATTAAAACCTATTAACAGCTCAAACCTGAGAATCTAACTTTCCTAAATGCTATCACCTCTTCTTATAAAATTTGTTAGTTGCTATAAATAAGGAACATTTCTTTTAAATCCTATCTTTAAAATACTTTGCTTTTATCATTTATGGTTTGGGGACAGGAATTATCATACAAAAATAGAGAAAATATCCATGGGGGGGGGCGCGGTAAGCTCAGTTGAAGTAGAGGTGAATAAAAGAGTTGTAGTGAACTGGATCAGTCATTGACAGCCTTCTATAGAACAATTTCCTGACTTTATTGTTACTATGACACCAAGATGTAAGTCTGTTCTAGTTGTCTTTCAGTTGTCATCAGGTTTCTGGAAAAAAGTCCCAGTGCTGTTTCAAAAAATCAGGTCTGGTAAAAACTAAGTCTCTGGAGTCTATTTTAACCTCACCCATTTTTCAGGCATATTTTACAGGTCACTCCTGCTGTCTGGGCCAAGACCAACTTACAGAGTGCCTTCTAGATAATGCCAAAACCTGAACCAGCTCCTGGAACTTCATTGAACATTTGTACCACCTCTCCTGGCTCAAATGGACACTTAATAACTAAACTCTGGTCATATCTGTTCTTATGTCTCACTTATTCATCCCAGTCTCTCCTATACATCCTGGGAACTTCTTTGCCCCATTCTTTCTATCATTTAATGACCCTTCCCATAGCTAGCCCTATTCACAGTGCCATATATTTTCTTTCTCCTAGCAAGATGCCTTCTCATATCTCTCAAGGAAAAGGTGCCCATGGTCTCCAGGATAACAATAAACTGAATGTCTCTCCAACCACACCTACTGCTGAGTATAAGCCCACCAACTCTCCCATGTCACCCCATGCCCACAGGAATTAACCAGAATTGAGCCAGGACCCCTATGCCAAAAGACTCTGCGATGTTTGGTTGGAAGTTTCACCTCAGCCGCTGACATCCTTATACCTAAAGAGTCTAGAATATTTGGGTCCAGGCTTCACCTCATCCTCTGGCATCCATATAGTCAAGGATTCTGGAATGTCTGGGTAAAAAGTTCCATTTCAAGCCCCATCTCCCCTGGAAGTTGCCTCAATCCAGATTCCACGTAAGAGAAATTCCATGAAACAGTGACCCCTCCTCAGAGATGCTCAAGACCACTCACACAGGGTATTTAAACTGCCTGCCAAAAAATGAACACATGGTCTTTGTGGTCTTGCTTTCCCCTCTCCCTGGTTTGCTGGTCTTCCTTCCCGGCCACAAGGAAGCATTGGCATCCATTAAACCTTGTTTTTTTCTAATTCAGTTTGATTTGTTCTGATTTAGATCACTTCAGCGGCAGAGAGGCCACAAAAAGTTTTCACTACTTAGAATAGGTTGTTTAGAAGGGAGAGTCCCTTGGACAATAAACATTTATATATAAGAGACACTGCAAACATTTGTATATAAGAGACACTGCAAACATTTGTATATAAGAGACACTGCAAACAGGTATAGATAGGAAGAAATAGAGGAGGATGGAGCTAGTTTAGATTTAAGAGATTCTCAAATCAGTTTTTATGCATTGACAAAAGTTGCCATCATTCAAAATTGAGCATGCCAGTTTTGGCCATTGAGTTGTACTTAGATCAAGCTGTTTGTAGTTATAGTGTGGGATTTTAAAAAATTCAAGTTCATGGAGGAAGAGAAGAAAGATTGTAAAATGAACTCCAGCAGAGGGAGTTTCTATAAGCTCCAAGTGGGATCTGAGGGGCAAGAGAGAAGGCCATGATGAGACAGAAAAACTGTGAGACTTCCAGGACAGAGCTGACAGACAGGAGGACAAGATTACAAAGACCCATAAGTGTTTACAGGCTGCAGAATTCAGCAGGAAATCACTAAGGTGAGGAGACAAGGAACCAGGGAGGATTCTAATAGAGGGAGAGGAACAAGTGTCTTAATAACTAGAGAGGTGCCCATGTGGTCAGGCACTGGAGGGCATAACAGGCTCAAGGAAACAGAGAGGACACTTACTGAGTAAGCAAAGAAAGACAGGTGGTTAAGACATATAGAGGGAAGAAACAGCTCAAGAGGCAGACACTAGAATTTGGAACCAAATATAATGTGTAGAATAAGCCATCAGAAACAAATGGTCTCTATGCTCCTTACAAGAATCAAATCAGCAACTTGAGTCAAATCTTGGTTTGATTCAACTTGAGTCTGAATCTTGGTTCTGAGTGACCATGTCTTCATGCTAGTTGAAAGACATGGGTGAGAGATATTTACCCTTTAGGTTAGGTTCATGCTGGGAGAGTCAATGAAGCTTATATGGGTTGACTACTATAGGGTGAAGGGAAACCAGTTCCAAATTGATTACATTGGAGACCCTGAGCAACATAGGTTGTTCCTTTGGGGTTTTTAACTGTAAGTATTGGGAAAGATGTGGGAGGACAGAAGAACCTTTCTTAAGAAGTCAAAGGTAAGAGACTTAAGTTCCCTAAAATTTTGGAGAGAAAGTGGATATTGAGCCTGGATGATGTACCGGGTAGTATTTTGTAATTGGATGGCATGAGGGGAACAGGCAGGAAGTGAAGGTAGCAGAGAAAATATAGAACTGAATAAAAGCAAGAAGAATACCAACATCAACATAATAATAGTGTCTGGAATAAATATCCTTTTGTTAACCAAAAGAGAGAGACAGAGAGATAGAGAGATAGAGAGATAGAGAGAGAGAGAGAGAGAGAGAGAGAGAGAGAGAGAGAGAGAGAGAGAGAATGAAATCTGATAGAGACTGAAATAAAAAAATAATGTACAGGAATATAGATAATATCATTTCATCAAACTAGTTAGTATTTTATATGACCATTAACATTATGATAAAAATTTGGAAAGTATTGTATTGGAATTTCATTTGTATTTTAATAAATAAAACTTGCCTGCAGATCAGAAAAGCAAAACAGCCACACTGTCCATCTGTGAAGACCAGGGAGCAATAATCCCAGTAACCACACTAGCTTGCTGTAGAAACCAGATGGTAGTGGTGCACAACCTTAATCTCAGAACTAGAGAGAGTTATAAAATGGGAGAAGACAGCTCTCAGACACAGGCTCATTCTGAGATTTTTGGAGGTAGGATTGTCATTTCAGACTGAGGTAGAGATAAGAACCATTGGCTGACTGTTTTGCTTTGCTGACCTTCAGGTTGAACCCCAATTTCTGTCTCAGAATTTTTATTAATTGTATATGTGTGTATGCATATATATATATAGTAATCTCATATAATTTGAGATATTAAATATTAAAAAAGCTTTTAAAGAGTTGATATAAAGCCAAAGGATTATAAGAGTAGTGACAGTAAATTAGTTGTTCAAGATTTTGTTTGTATTCTGTCCCACATCACTGGGTCCTCTGTGATATAGATATGAATAATTTACATTGGTATAAATTTTACTCTATTGATATAAATTTAAAGTCAATTTTGTTATATGTACATGTATTTCTGATCTTTATTAAGGTAATGTGATTGCGTAATTCATTTAAAAATGTAATGTATAATTAGGAAATATAGGTTGTTAATGGATAATCATCAATAATAGTCAAGCTTGTAGTCATGTTAGTTAGATTTTCTGGATATATAGAGATATATTTCAGTTAGATAGGCATTCTTCATATCTTTCAAAGACTACAGAATATGGCATTTAAATGTTGTAATAACTTAGGACTTTTCATGACAATGAGACACATCTGCTCCTGGCAGTGCCAATCTACTTCAAGAGGAAGATGGGCATTGAAGAGGCTCCTTAAGGAGTTTGATAGCCATTTGGGCAAAAAACTGCTCTTGTCTGGACTGTTGCATAAACTGGATGCAGAGAACCCACAGAGAGAGAACTGCTAAACTTGCCTAAAGGTGAGATGGTCTTTTGGAGTTCCTGATTCATGAAGGAGTCTGCGAGACATTTTGCAGGACACAGCAGATAGGGACTGAACTGTCTTTGGAGTTTTCCTGCTTCATGGAAATGTCTGCTGGAAACTATGGGCCTGTAGGCCTAAGATGGATGCCCCAACGGTACAGAGGAACTTTGGGTGACTGTCCAGGCAGCAAGATGTCTCTGTCATTTCTAGAGTTTTGGATTTCTTGTTTGCTTAGGTAATATTATATCCTTCTGGAGTCTTTGAAGGAGTTAAAGAATGGATAGATAGTTATAATTTTTCTTAGTTATGATAAAAGATAAAATAGATATAAATATTGTAACTGTAATTCTTACTTGATAACCGTTTTGTTATATGTAATTTTACTATGTTAAAGTTAAAGCCTTCTTTTTTGTTTAAGCAGAAAAGGGGGAAATGATGTGGAAGTGTCATCTATGTTGCTTTCATTGGTTAATTAATAAAGAAACTGCTTGGCCTTTGAAAGGCCAGACCTTAGGTGGGCAGAGTAGACAGAACAGAGTTTTGGGAGAAAGAAGCCGAGTCAGGCAGTCACCATGATTCTCCCACCCGAGACGGATGTAGGCTAGAATCCTTCTTGGTAAGCCACACCTCGTGATGTTACACAGATTATTAGAAATGGGTTAAGCAAGGCTGGAACTAATGGGCCAGGCAGTGTTTAAAAGAATACAGTTTCCGTGTTATTATTATATTATAGATCTATGTATGTCCCTCTTAGTGTCCTCATTGTTGTCTAAATTCTCTGGAATTGTGATTTGTGGACTCATTTTCTTTGGTTTATGTTTAAAAACCACTTATAAGTGAGTACATGTGATAACTGTGTTTCTGTATGTGGGTCATTTCACTCAAAATAATGTTTTCTAGCTCCATCCTTTTGCCTGCAAAATTCACGATTTCATTATTTTTTCTGCTGTGTAGTACTCCATTGTGTAAATGTACCACATTTTCCTTATCCATTCTTCGGTCGAGAGGCATTTAGGTTGTTTCCAGGTTCTGGCTATGACAAAGTTGTCATGAACATGGTTGAGCACATATCTTTGTGGCACGATTTAGCATCTTTTGGATATATATACCCAAATGTGATGTTAATGGGTCTTGAGGAAGGTTGTTTCCTGATTTTCTAAGAAATTGCCATATGAACATCCAAAGGGACTGTACCAACTTTCATTCCCACCAGTAATGCAGAAGCATTCCCTGTACCTTTCAACCTCTCCAGCATAAGTTGACACCAGTGTTTTTGATCTTGGCTATTCTTACCTGGTTCTTAAGACTCTAACACTAACATATATTTTAGACATTCATTGGACTGTAGCAGTCAAGTGGCCAAGACTGGATTCAAGGAAGCACAGTGTAATCCTATCACAGTCTTTCTTATATTTTAGAAAGTGCCCTGTTAAGTAGGGTCATGTGTTGATGTCTTGATCTCCAGACTGATTACAGATGCAGTCACTGAGAAGTTGTTAGAGAATGAGGGCTCTGACTCATTTTAATACACTGATTAGGTTATAACTTGATGATCAAACTGGTGGATGAAGGAAGCTCTGAGATCAGGTTTGGAGAGAGATAGACTCTGGAAATGTGTCATTGGTGGCTCTAGTTCGCTCTTGGTCCTGCTTTGCCCAAGCTTTTCTAAATCCAACTTGACATACGGTCTCTACCATCATATTCTGCATTCCATGGAACCAGAAAAACATACCAGAGCTGAAAATTCTAAAACTGGCACAGTAAATTTTTTTCTGCTTCAAGTTATTTTCTTGGCTATTTTTGAATATAGATATAAAGTCCAATGAAGACACCCTGGATAAAAGGAAAATACCCAAAAAGAACAAGTTTCTAAATACTAGCAGTATTTCTTCAAAGCATTTCAGAATTGAGAAACATATAGTGTTGAAATTTTAGAATGTATGACCAATAAATAAGATTTTAGAACTTACAGGTACCATAATCTATATGCTTCCTTTGAAATAATCAGGAGTATTGGATATTGTCTGTATAATTTATCTTTTGTCTTTAAATCTCTGGAATTTCTCTCTCTCTCTTTCTCTCTCTCTCTCTGTGTGTGTGTGTGTGTGTGTGGGTTTGTGTATGTGTGTGAGTGGGGGGTATGTAAGTATGTACTCCTATTATCCTGCAACTAACTAGGTAGACCATTATGGAGTAGGGCTCAGAGACCCACCGGCCTCTTGATTGCTAGGAATAGAGATGTACACCACAATGTCCAACACATAGCTCTCTTGATATCTTCCTAACTACTTTTAAAAGCTGCATTATTTAATCAGATTCCTAATATATCACAATGCCAATTCACTTTTTTCTATTTACTTTATTACAGGAATCCAATTCAACATTTATCTGTAAAGATTTTTAGAGTGCATTTTTATGTGTATGTGAGTTTCTCTGTTTGCATGTGCACCACTTTCAAGTCTGGTACCCAATAAGCCCAAAAGAGAGTGCCGGATTCCATTAAAGAACCCGGCAGAGTTAGAGGTGGCTGTGAGCTGCCATGTAGGTGCTGGAAGCTTATTCTTGATCTTTTTAACAACTGAGCTATCTCTCCAGCCCACTGTATTTTGAGACTTCCAGTATCCAATCTATAACTGGGAATAATAGGTGCAATGCAGTACAGCATGTCTCTAGTTTACTGAAAATGCTTGAGTTTCTGCACGTACTTCGTTAGTCCCCATCCATCCCTATTCCGTGGTGACCATGTCTCTTTTCTTTGAAGTTCACATTTGACTACTGCAGGTGTTTCCTGTGTGTGGAATCAGGAAACGTATGTTACCCTGAGTCACTTATTTATTTTGTGTAAAGTCCTTCAGGTTCACCTAGGTTCCTGATCCACATGTCCCCTTCTCCCTAAAGTCTGACTATCATTCCACTATACAAATATACCACACTCAGCTGTTAACAAGGATCTAGGCTGGTTGTGCATCATGCAACTTTCTTATGAATACTGCTTTAATGAAAAATAAATGCTCATATCTCTTAAAGTTATGGTATATTGTCCTTTGAAAAAATCTCGAAGAAAGATTGGTGGGTCAAACTGGAATCCTCTTAAATTTTTTGAGGAATTTCTATTGTTTCCCAGGGTCTTTAGAATTCCCATAGTGTTCTTGGGCTCCATGCTCTCTCTCTTCTCTGAGAATTGTGATTTTTTTTATTGTTGTTGATAGGCAGTAAGCGATTTCCCATGAGGCTCTGATCTATACTTCCTTTAGGATTGTGTGTTCAGTATTCCTACTTTCAAATAATGATTGGCCATATGTGAATCTTTTGTTCTGTAGTACTTATTAAAGTCATATGCCCACTTTTATTCATTATTAAAGTTTTACTCACGTTTTTTTTCTTTTTATGTATTCTGTGTGTTTTTCCCATCATGCATCATGATCCCATTCATTTCTCTATCCTCTCAAATCTGCCCTCTGCCCTTCCAACAGCCCCTACTTAATACAAAATTGCATTTGTTTTAAAAGAAAAAAATTAAAACCTCATCATGGAAGCTGCAGTGTGACACATGGAGTTACACAGAAAACCCCTTTAACATATATCTTTATTTGCAAGTGTTCATTGCTAAGAGTAATTGGTCTGGATTGAGGCCTCTGTCATGTGAGTAATGGGGATATTCCCACCTTGCTTCCAACATGGGGACTGGGTCACTAACAAGTCTGACAACAGGGCCATCTTTGTTGTGATGTCCATGTGAGAAACAGGGCCCACTTTCCTGAGTGCTGCACCTGGTAATGACTTGGGTCTGATCTCTCCTCTGTTGCAAGACAGTAAGGGCAAGTGTTAAGGGGCATTTGTATTCACCACTTATACTGTTTTGTGACTGAAAAGTAGTGAGGATAGCTCTCCCACATTTAAAACTTTAGGACTGGCTTAACCACACCTCTGACAAGAAGGCTGGCTATATTGTGACCAAGTCTCCCATCTGCCCCAGCTTCCTTGCTCACTATGCGGGGCAGGTTCACCACACCGTCTCCAGTATAGTTGGATCTCTTGCTGCCCTGGCAAGGTACAGGATCTTCTTTCTTGGGAGTTGTAGCTGGTAGAAGTCTGGAAAAAAAATGAGATAGCTCTCCCATAATTGCTACATTTTAAAACAATTTAAATCAATCATGAACTATCCTTTTTATTTTGGACATTCATGTAAGAGGGCAGGAGCCTCCACAGCTGTCAAGGAAATTTATTTTTGTTTTGTTTTAGATTCTTGTTTCTTTGGTTTGTTTTTGTTCTTCAAGACTGGGCTACTCTGTGTTGCCCTGACAGTTCTCTTGTAGAACAATGTGGCCTCTGACACACAAACATCTGCCTGCCTCTGCTCCTGAGACTAAGTTTTAAAGGTGTGCCACCAATGCCCATCTCAAGGAAATTTCTAAACCATTAATAGCATGAAACGAATTACCAAGTTGCCCTTCACAGAAGATAACCAAGTCCAGGGCACACATAGTCCCTGGCACACAGAGATCAAAATCCTTCACCGAATCCTGACAAAGAAATGTGAAGTTGGGATGAGACACATACTATGTCCCCAGCATCTTTGAAGGAGGTGTTTACAGCTGAGGGAGGGCAAGTGTTCTGGTGGTGGGAAGACCACTAGGCATGAACCAGGGGTGTGCACGCACTAGTCCTGTGGCGTTCTCTTCCCACCCTGACCAGGTTTCTCTGGGTGTCTTAGAACTTAGTGTAAAGTGTCAAGGGTTCAAGTGCTCATAGCCACAGCAGCACTTGAAATATGATTGGGTTTTGAATTTTGAGGCTGGCCAATCACCACTAAGGGAGGCCACTTTTGTGTGGCCCCTCCATCTGGGTGCTGATGTTCTGCTGTGAATGATGAGCCCCAGGGCAGAGGAAGAGTATGGAGGTTCCATGAATGTGATGTTCAGCAGAGCTCACATGCCTAAGGAGTAGGGAGATGCATTTTTCATAATGATCAGAAGAAGGCATGGGGAAATAAGGGTCTCCAAGCCTAGGGAATCTGGTTCCCTGAAGTGAGGAGGGATTGCTTGATCCACTCCATGAGCAGGTTAGACAGGCTATTTTATATTTCAAACTCTGAGCTCCTGCCATCCTGATGGGTTCTGTAATGTTACAGGATAGCTTCCTCAACTAGACCTCTAACTCACATTGTTTCCTTCAGTTGAGATGTGCTACAGGAGGATTCACTGAAGAGGCAGAGCGAGGAGGATCTGAAGTTCAAGGCTAGCCTGGGACTTTTTATTATTCCAAACATTTTCAGCATAAAAACGTGAATCCAAACCATCCTTCCAAAAGCCACAAAGCCCCTCTTTGTACTCCAGCTGTGTTCAGCTACCTTTACCCTGCTCTAATCAGCTGCTCCAGTCCCATAAACACCATTCTACACCTCAAATGTCCTTGCTAATGTCCAGAGGGCACATCAAACACCCTTGCCTTTCCAAGTATGCAGGCCACACTCCTCTCCTAACAAACTAGGTTTCCTCAGAACTGTGTTCCCAGACCCCTGACCCTTTGGTTCTTTATCTCCTATTCCTTATGGTGAGAAGAAGAGAGCAAATATCCCCTAGATCAAATGTGATCACTGCAATGACTCATGACTTTTCTACTCTTTGTTTTTACCTCCAACTCAGGAAACAGTTGGCCAGGGATCAGCAATGTGAATATGATCAACAGAAGTGTTGTTTTGCAATGGCAGCCCTTATGTGCTTCAGGGAATGGCCCTGAGGAGAATGGGAAATGGGCTATGGAGATGATTCAGCCTTTAGAGGCCAGGCTCAACACCAAACATTAAGAGCTTGGTTTCCTGTACTCACAGCTGTTGCTCCAGGTGCTGTATTTCTCATTTCCTTTTGGAATCTTTACAAAACAAAACAAAACAAAACAAAACAAAAAAACCTCTTTTCATTTTGAATTTATTTTAAATGAATCTTTTAAGTTTTACCTAGTTCTACTGAGTTCCCTTTAGAACATCAAATTCATTTCAACTAATTAACTTTAAAGTTCAGCTTGAAACAGAGAATATTCTTACAAGTGACATATTTTGAAAAACATATCTTGCTCCATTTATGTCTGTGGTCTGCACCATCCTTGTACTGGTACACCTTGGTGGTCTTAGCATCAGTTTTAGACTTCAGAGCAGTGTGGGGCTACAGGAAATATTCAGCCAAAGGGAAGCATGCTTACCACAGGCTTTCTGCTCAATATCTTATATTAGGCTCACACCACCTATCCCTCATCCTGCATAGGACCCAAACCTACAGTCTCAAATTCTACATAGGACCCAAACATTTATTTTTTTTCCTTGTTGTACATCATTTGGCATAAATTTAGACCTGGTTTCATCTTAATTATATCTGTTGCATTTCCCCAGTTCCATCATCTCTTCTGCCTCCTTCTGCTCCCCTCACACATGAACTTTTCTCAAGCTACCAGGGCACAGGCACTCCTAACACCTTTCATCTGTCCAAGGATTTGTGATGAGCTGTACCCACAATGCAGCATGTCCTTATGGATACCCTGTAACAGTTTCCAGATTTACACATAGGTAGGCAGAGAAGCCTTCCTTTCAGGACAGCTTTGAACTTGTACTCTCACAGAAAAGTCCTCATGTATCAGGGCTGATTTTTAAGCAGTAACTCTTAACTTGTCTTAGAGCTACCTAGCCTCCTGCCTATTTTCCTAAGGTCAAAAATGATGCATAGATCTAGGACCCCAGCTCTCTGTTCTTGGAGACAGGATAGAGTTGTCAGAGGTTCAGACAGATCTACAGTTTGAAGTCCTCATCAGCATGGATGGCATGTGGACTACAAAACCTACCTGGTCATTTTTCTTTGAGGCTGACGAATGTGATCTATGCACATGACACTCACTGTGTCTCTGTTCCTGCCTGCTGCTGCCTTTTGACGGTTGTGAATCCTGTGGTGATGGCCACAGTCTCTGACTTCTCACCTAGGATGCACACCCAGTGCTAGACTGCTGGATCCTTTAATGTTCTTTATCACTGACTCATTGCATCAATCATTGGCTGAATGGATATTCAATAATCCATTCATTTCTTTGCTTTTTTTAAAGTAGGAGCTCCACTGTATCCACGACAATGAAGACATTTTTATCCCTGTGTATACCAGCTTCAAGTTCACCAACAGGCATGGCAAACACTCTCCTTTCTCCCTTTACCATCCAGACAGTCCCTCTGAATACCTTTGTGTATAACATATCCAACTGAGAAAAAGTGCTCTTGAAAGTTAGGAGTGGTAGCACATGCCTTAGGTGAATGTGTTTGCGGCCAGCCTGGTCTATAGAATGAATTTCAGGACAGTCAGACTATAGGGAGAAACCCTGACTAAAACAAATAAGAAAACAACAGTGTGCTCTATACATTTCTAATCAACTTTAGTCCAGCCATTACTGGTCAATCCAATGGTGAATAGGATGCAATAGGACCTTGACCTCTCACAACACCAGTGTTGACAAAGAGAAGATTTTCCTTGAACAGAGTGGAGGTAAATAATTGGTCTGATTTCAAGTCATTCTCCAGAAAGGCAAGAGCCTTTTGGTGAGTCTCCAGTGTCTCATGAAAGAATTTGTATATGAATTCTTCCTGGACTCATGAAGGGAACAGTGCTCAGGACTGTTTTTCTTTAAAGGTGAAATGTTCCCTACAGGCTACTATGTCTCCATTTTGTGGTGCTGTCTGAGAGTTTTGAGACCTTTGCGCATGTCTTCTAGTGCTAATGGAGACAGGTGGGGGCTTCCACCTTGGGCCTATCTCACTCCATTCCAATAAGCAGTTTCTGTACAGTCCTGTCACAACAGGCAGGTACAGTGTTTCTGCTAAGGTTGTCATACCATGATGGACTGTATTCTTTCATCTGTGAGCCAGAATGAATTTACCCAAACATAGTATCTGTCAGTTATATGGAAACAGAGAGAAAAAAATTAACAATAGAGATTTTGACTTTACTATGTCACTGATACTGTATCCCTCCTCTCAATTATGAGGTTCACTAACAAATGCTTTTTATTTCCCCAATTTTCCTTGATTTAATAGATGACATCATATGTACTAATGTTTGCATTTAAGTACTTTGACTTGTGTAGTTGTTTTCTATGTCCAGTCAAGGCCGTGCATACTTTTGACTAGAGTAGACTAGGCCTGTCCAGGCAGGAGAAGATGCCAGCAGGGCATAGGGCCTATACTTCTGTGCTTGTTTTCTATGAAATTGAGTCCAAGGTTTCCCAATTAGTTATTCTGGGAACTTGGACATGATTTTTAAATACTTAAAGTGTATTTGTTAATCAGTCCTTGATGAAGATTAGAGTGCGCTATGGAGTGTGTAGTGGTATCTCCAATAAGATGAACAGGCTTCTGGCTTAATATCAGGTTGAAAACCCTCTGGCAGGCCCAATTTTTCAAGTTACATTTTCTACTTTAGACAGGGACTATTAATATACAGCGTGAGTAGAGACCTGATAGGTCCCACCATTGGTGAGAATCACAGTGGGTGACAGAATACTCCATGCAAAGAGAGCTTGAGTGTGGAGTTTCATTAAGAAGAGGGTATTAGGAGTTTAGGGGGAAGAAGAAAAAGGTAGACACAGAGACAGAGGGGAAGAGAAGAGAGAGAAGATCAAAGAGAGAGAGACAGAGAGAGAAAGAGAGAGAGAAAGAGAGAGAGAGAGAGAGAGAGAGAGAGAGAGAGAGAGAGAGAGAGACCAAGACCTGCTTGCCTTGGTGAGAAGAGAGAGGTCTAAAGCAGGCAGGAGGACCTCTACAACTGAGTACCTATTAGGACCTTGTGTTGACGAGAGTACAACTTGTGTACATCCTGTCAGATGACGGCGCAGGCCAGCATAATGCTTTAATATTAACAGTCACAGCAAATAAAAAGATGACCATGTATACAAAATGTATGTGGCATACTTCAGTTATTCTAAACCTGTTGCTTCTTTTAAGTAATTTAAGAAGGAAAAGAATATCAGTATTCTATGTGTCCATTTCATTTCTATCCTGGAATGGGCTCTTACTTTGAGTTTTACACAGGAAACACTTGTAATGGGGAATAAATCCTGTTCTGACCATCAGTGACATGACTGTTGAAGATATGATATGAATTCAGGTGGTGAGACACATGCAGTCTTGACCACAGGAACCCATAAGTTCATCTCTAACCAGATCCCTGGAAATCTCATCCATTTAGCTCGGGTCTACAAACTCCTAATTAATTAACTTTGTTTTTCTGAGGTAGAACTTTCTCTGTAGCCTAATCTCATGAGAAACTCACAGCAATCCTCCTTCCTCAGTTTCACCAGTGCTGTGATTATGGGTGTAAACCATCATGCCTATCTCTGGTTATTTAACATTCAACTAATTAATTTTTTGAAAGAAAATGTCACTATATAGGCGGTGGTGGCACACGCTTTGAATCCCAGCACTTGGGAGGCAGAGGCAGGTGGATCTCTGAGTTCGAGACCAGCCTGGTCTACAGAGCTAGTTCCAGGACAGACTCCAAAACCACAGAGAAACCCTGTCTCGAAAAACCAAAAAAAAAAAAAAAAAATAACCCAAGCTGTGGCCTTACTAGCTCTCTGCCTGCCTGCATTGACCACTTCAATGCTTGGATACTTTCAATCAGCTCATGAAGTTAATTCCATGTGTCCTCCTTTAACTCTAACATAGGCGGGATTGAACAGCCCAGTACAGCCAATAATTTTGAAAGACCCTCGGGGAGGACCTTCCCTCAGGAGGAGACCCCTGAACCCAAGGAACAGTCCGAGACCACTGGCTGCAAATAGCAAGAGGTTTATTGGGTGTACACAGGTACCTGTGGGCAGCAAAATCTTTCGAAGGACTTGTGCCCTACAGTCTGGGAGAAGGTCTTTTTATAGGAAAAGGGCAGCAGAGGCAGGCATATAGAAGCAGATGGATGGTTACAGGGATCCCATTGGTCAGTTCGAATGAGGCTATGGGTTCACTTGGGGACAAGCTCCTTGGGGACATGTAGATCTGATAATAGCTGACTTGGCCCTATCTAGAGCACATGTAGTTTTTCCCAGAACTTTTCGTTCCCCTCCTAGGCCTGATGTATCCTGTTTGGCAGCCTAGGAGTACCGACTTTACCTTGAACTTACATTTGTTTGTGTGAAAGCCTTGCAAAATGACACTACAGCAGCTAAGCTGGGGTCTTTCAATTTCTCCTGGCCCACCCTAACTCCATCAAAGACTCCTTCCATATCATGGAGGTTTCTTCCCACATTTCCTTGGCTTTCCAAACCACAGAGTCTACTTCTTCCCTTCTCCAGAGTTACATCCAGGGAAGTCAAGTTATAGGATGAAAAAAAAAATCTCTTGAACTTTGTTCATATCTGAAACAAGGGGTGCTGGTGTTTATCTGAATGATGAGAATAAGAGACCACCTCCACAATTTGAGCCAAATTTCAAGCAAGCTTGAATTTGATTGGGGTACAACTGTAGGCTGACCAGCCTCTGCCTCCTAAAATGGGTTAAAGAGAGAGCAAACAGGCCAAATTCATCTCTTTGCCCCTTTTAAGGAGTAAAATCACTAGTAGTTTTATAGAATTGAGACAAAGGGGCAAGAGACAATTAAAAAAATACTTTAAAAAACATAGTGTAATTCCCTCCCCCATGTGGTTAGGAGAGATCAGGGGAGGTCAGGGAGACTCAGAGAGAAAGAAGGATATTCAGGATATTCTCAAAAGCAAATCAAGATAATGGGCTTGGGATGGATAAGTTCCAGGAAACAGAGCAACTCATTTCACACTGTAAAAAGAAACTTATTTTTAAAATATAGCATAATGAATCCTGCATTTAAAATGGAGTCAGGTAGATTCCTGTTGGCTTGAATAGAAATAGCCTCCATAGGTTCATATATTTGAATATTTGATCTTTAGGGAGTGGAGCTACTTGCAAGGGATCAAGGAGCTCTGCCTTGTTGGAGGAAGTATATCTTTCGGGGTGGTCTTTGGGGTTTCAGAAGTCCAAGGCAGACTTAGTGGCTTCCTCTCACTCACTTCTTCTCTCTCTTCATACTGTCTGCAAATCTGGATTTAGAACTCTCAGCTTCTGTAACACCATGTCTACATGCATACCTCCATATTCCCCACCATGAGGACAATGGACTAGACATCTGAAATTGTAAGCAGAGTCCAGATAAATGCTGTCCTTTTTAAGAGATCCCGTGGTCAAGGTGTCTCTTTATGGCATTAGAATACTAAGACATAAGGATATTAAATCTGCGATAGCTCACTTCTCTGTGGCCACAATTCCTCCCCATTCCATTCCCTGCCTCTTTCCTAAGACACTTAGAGACTGGCTGTAGGCTCATAACTGCAGTCCACCCTATCTTGAGAAAGCAGAGGTTCAGGCCTGGGTAAGTGTGCTTTTCATTGAGTGAATACTTATTCTTACCATCATGTTTCTTTCCTCCTTCTGACTTCAACCTGTCTTTTGGATGTAAGAAAATATTTTTCTCCCTCCTTCTGCTCTTTGGACATTGGGACCTCAGTCCAGTGCTCCAATGTGGGTATGTGGGTCTCTGTTTCTATCTCCATCCATCGCCAATGAAGGCTCTATGGCGATATGCAAGATATTCATCAGTGTGGATATGGGATAAGGCCAGTTCAGGCACCCTCTCCTATGCTGCCAAGGAACAAGGTGGGGACATCTCCTTGGACACCTGGGAACTCCTCTAGAGTCAAGTCTCTTGCCAAGCCTAGAATGGCTCCCTTAATTAAGATATCTACTTCCCTGCTCCCATATCCACCCTTCCTCAATCTCAACCATCCCATTTCCCCAAGCTCTCCCCAATCCTCCCCTTCTCACGTCTCTCTCCCCATCTCCTCTTTTCCCCACCCCAGCCCCACCCCCGTGCTCTCAACTTTTGCCTGGCAATCTTGTCTACTTCCAATATTCAGAAGGATAACTATATGTTTTTCTTTGGGTTCACCTTCTTATTTAGCTTCTCTAGGATCACAAATTATAGGCTCTATGTCCTTTATTTATGGCTAGAATCCACTTATTTATGGCTAGAGTACATACCATATTCATCTTTTTTGGTCTGGGCTATCTAAGTCAGGATGGTGAGGGATTCATCCACCAACAGAGACGGTGGGACTAATCTAATGGGAGCTCACCAAGGCCAGCTGGACTGAGACTGAATGAGCATGTGATCAATCTGGATTCACTATTGTGGCTCACAATGAGGGCTGACTGAGAAGCCAAGGACAATGGCACTGGGTTTTGATTCTACTGCATGGACTGGCTTTGTGGGAGCCTAGTTTGTTTGGATGCTCTCCTTCCTAGACCTGGATGGAGGGGTGAGGACCTTGGACTTCCCACAGGGCAGGGAACCCTAACTGCTCTTAGGACTGGAGTGGGAGGGGGAAGGGAAGTGGGGGGAGGGGGAGGAAAATGGGAGGAGGGGAGGAGGTTGAAATTTTTAATAAATAAATAAATAAAAAGAAAGAAAATATTTTTCTATCACAGGAAGGAGGTCATTAAATTTGGAAGCCCCTGCTGCTTTAGTCAAAGCTTATCTTCAAGTACTAACAGGGGAGTTGTAAAAGAGTAAGAGCATATCAAAGGCTTAGGAGTGGAAATGCTGGCACTTACCACTTTTTCAAAATGGGACAATTGCCAGGGAATAGAAAGTGGGATCCACTGCTGATTGAGATAAGAGTTCATCCTTTATGATGTCTTGGTATGTACGTTTTTTTTTTAATAACTGCTTAAATGTAAAAAAATCTAGGAACTGACCTTTGTAAAACAGATGTGAGTAGCTCTGTTTCCTCAGGAAGGAGTGTTTCTGGAAAGGCCTCTTAGCAATGCAGATTTCACCTGGAGATTGTTAAGAAGTGCAGTCAATATGGATCTGCATGTCAACAAGGTTCCTGGGTAATGGCTGGGCCATTAATCTTCCCAATCCAATGCAACACAGTCTCTGGCAAACTATGCTGAGGTTTTACATAGTGAGGAGCCTTATGGGGTGACATAGTGCGAGGGAAAGACATTTGAGTTTTGGTGCTTCTCCCAAAGTGTTTGTGATTTATATTTGACAATACATTTTAAGATGTGTGTACAGATAAATGGAAGTGTAGTTTTTAGTGTCTGATCCCTAACTCCAGAATTCAGATTTGCTTTGCAGCCCACAACATCATCCGTTAGTGTCTTCAGCCATGTAGAGAATGGTGAGGTCAAGAAAGACACCCCCTCATCACAGTTGACTGAAGCCAGAGCAGGAAACAATACATGCAGCTGGTGAAGCTTCTACCTAACTTCAGGGATGTTGGGTTTTTTTTACTCTTTTTGCTGGGATTTTTCATCTATAATGACCTCAGGCACAAGTATCTCTGACTCCAGAAGTTTGTCATTTTGTCCTTTAATTCGATGCCACTTTCCTCTCTGCCTCCCTGTCCAAGTCTGATCTGCCTTCACCTATATGATCTGGAATTTCAGGACTTACAGCAATGCTGATCTTTAAATATAGGACATAGACAAGAAATGCAGGTCCAATGTGGGTCTATTTGAGGCTAGACTGAGCTACATAGTGAAACCCTGATTCAATCAGTCAGACACTCAATAAATCAACAAACATTTCCCCACTGAATAACGGTGGCTTTCATCGAAGTAATACTTTTCTTAAAGTAGTAGTGATGAATCTGAAACGTTAACTGTCCTATAGTCCACTTAATTTCACTTCACATAGTCCTACTTTGTAATTCTGTTTCCTCCAGGAACAAAACGCTATGTGCTGAGAGGTGATGTGTTCAGAACTGTTAAGGAGTAGCTAATGAGTCACACAGACAGCTGGGTTGTGCTTGCAGAGTGCTTATTAGGAAACACAGAAATCAATGCTTTGTCTCCCTCCCCAGGGTTTCAGGTTTCATCCCTCCTCCTTAGTTCAGGAAAGATTCTTCCTCTCAGTTCAGAGATGCCTGCTGAAAAGGTTGAAGAGACTTCCATGGGCATGGTAAAAGCAGAAATGTCTGCCCCAGACCACCTTCCAGAGGGAGACATGGGTATGTATTTGATACAATTTGAGTAAACTGAAAGGGCAGAGAGGAGCTTTCCCAGGGCTTGAGAGGAACTGAATCCCCAGTCTGTTAAGTCGGCCATGGCAGGGCTTTGTAGAAGTGGAAATGCTTGGAGGCCTCTAGTACCTTACTTACTCTATCGAGTGTATAGTATTCAAATAGGCAAGACAAAAATGAATGATGAGTTAATTTTTAGAGCCTGAGGCATAGTTTTTGTTTGATTGTTTTTAGGGAATTGGACTTTTTGTTGTTGTTTGCTTTTTCATTTGTTATTTGTTTTGTTCTTCATTTTGTTGTGTTTGTCTGTGTGTGTGTGTGTGTGTGTGTGTGTGTGTAGGTTTCCAGTCATATCCTGATCCCATAATATGCATTCTTGTGAGTTACAGGAAGTTGCTATAAACCATACTTTTTATGTCCCAGATGAAATGAATTTCAAACACAATACCTTTCTTAAATGTCTACAATTTAACCCTTCCCCTTAACTATACCATTGCATTCATGTACATGTTCATAAACTTTTAGAACTTGGGTAACTATGAAGTCTTCATCATAGTCACATTATAGACTCAGGCTCCACCCCAGTACCCCAGTGCCCTTCTCTAGACACTCCTTTCCTCTGTACTCAGCCTATGGCATCTTTGCTTTTTCAGTGCTGAAACACTTGCTTTTCAAGAATGTCATATAGTTGAATGCCTGCTTTAATCATACATTTGAGATTAATCCACAGTGCATTCCAGTCATATGTCAACTATGAACACAGTAGCTACAGTAGAAGAGGTTCGATAACATGATTGATTGAGGTGTGAGATGTAAATTCAGAGTAGGTATTTCAAACATGAACACAAAAAGAATTTTCAAACAGGTCAGGGAAACCTTTCAGGAAACTTGCGGGTAAGAGAATGAGCAAAAAGAGAGCAGGTAATTGAAATTTATCAGCAGAAAACTAGTGACCTGTCATCAGATTCTCCAAGTAAACTGCACATGGACTGGGTGAGATTTTGTTGCTGTTTGGGATTTGGTGGTGATGGTAGTAGGGGTGATTTCACACATTAGCCTTAACTCACATCTAAAGTCAATAAAACAGCTACCTGTATTTGGTTATTTCCTGCTTTTGTGCATGTTCCAGGGATTAAATCCAGGATATCAGGCTTGAATGTAATACATTTTTTTTCCACTAAGCCACCTTGCTGGCCCATGAATGACTGCCTTTGTTGCCAACTACTTAAGGGTTACTAAAATGGGCATCAAGTTTTTGCTTTAGGATCTCTGGGAACAGAAAGCTGAAGAAAATTGGGCAGCACAAAAAAATGGACAAATGCAAGCCTGAGGTCCAGTTTTTCTTTTCAATCACTTCCTCAGGTCTGAGTAATATTGTTTCATTTTGTCTCAAACTCAGGGATATTTGAGTTGTTGCAAACACAGACTAAATTCATAAAGCTGCTAGAATACAGACAGGCTTCTTTATGTAAACACAGGCATTTCCCTTAGATCTAGGTTATGAGGGAAATGAATTCAAATTTTAGCAAACCACTAAACTATGTTTTTCCCAAACATTGGCAATATTGAGCATTTTAAACAGATGTATTTACTGCAGTTTGTCACTTTTAGCATATTTTTATTTTTAAAAATCAATGTTTGTTTTATTAAATGTGTGTGTCTATGAACTGTAAACTAGGCAAGGTGGACAATTTCTTAGGTAGAGAATGGAAGGTATCTCTTCTATATATGATGCTAAGACAGTTTCTTCCAATAGTGATGATTCATACATCATTTATTGAACAATAAATAATGCAACATGGATAAAGATGTAAATATGAAGTCTGTTATATGCTATGAATGTTTATTACCGTTGGTTAATAAAGAATCTGCTTTGACCTATGGCAGTATAGAATATAGAAAATCAGGAAATCCAAGCAGAGATACAAGAGGAAAAAAAGGTAGAGTTAGCCAATTGCCATGTAGCTGTCAATATAGAAAGATACAAGAAACTAACTGGTAGACCATGGCCTCACGGTGGTACAGAAATAAAAATGGGTTAATTAAGATATAAGAGCTAACTAGGAAAATGATTGAGCCATTGACCAAACAGTGTTGTAATTAATATAGTTTCTGTGTGATTATTAGAGTATGGACAGCCGGGAAACGAAAAAGCAGCTCAGTTTGCAAGTTTCATGGGTAAAGAAAGGATGATATTTCTTCTGCATATCATGCTAAGACAGCTGGTTGCCATGATGATGGCTCAACCTCATTCATTTTATAATAAATGACTCAAAATGAGCAACTACACAAACATGAAGACTAGAACTTTACATCTATTTGAAGAAGAAACTTGTCAGTGCACTTGTCTCAGGCAGAGATTTTTTAACCTACACACAGAAAAATAAAATAGATTTAGTATTTCTGATCCCTGACAAAAGAATCAAAAGATAAAAAATGTACTGACAAGAGTTTTATATTTTCTTGTTGATGTTTATTTTTTCATTTTCTCAAAAGAAATTGTATCTACAATATATTGAGATCTTTAGGAACTCAATGAAAGGGGACAGAGAATTGACTCAGAGGTTAAAAGCTCTTGTTGCTGTGCCAACAACTGAATATGAGCATGTTCTACGTCATGTACAATTTTGTGTTTTGCAGTACTATGAGAGCTGCAGTACTTATATTTGTTTACATTTGACAATTGCTAGTGTATAAAAATGCAAATTATTTTAAGCACTGATATTGTGCCCTGTCACATTGTAAACTCATTCATTCCTTTTAGGGCTCTTCTAAAAGAATCCTTAGAACTTTGTATGTAGATCCATCCATGTTGTCTGAATAGCAACACTTTGTGGAGCATGACTCTTATTTCACTTTCTCATCCTTATGTCCTCTATAGGAGCCCAAGTGTCATACTAGAATGATTAGCAGACATCCTTGCCTTGCTCTGGGTGACTGGGGGAGAGTATTCAAGCTGACTTTAGTTGTAGTTTTGTTTTCATTTATTCTGGATAGCTCCTGTTAGGTTCAAAAAATTCATTCAATTACTAATATGCTAAAAGTTCTTATTATGGATTTACAGTAACTTGTGTGTGTACTTTGCTGAAATGTTCCTTTTTTATTTTCTTATTCTGATTATATGTCAAATTGCATTTTGTTCATTATAGTGAAACAGAAGATACATTGATAGATAGATAGATAGATAGATAGATAGATAGATAGATAGATAGAAGATAGATAGACAAATGATAGATGGATGGATAGATAAATAAAGAGATAAAAAGATGATAGATAGATAGATAGATAGATAGATAGATAGATAGATAGATAAGTGATAGACAAACAGAAAGACAGATATATAGAATGGGGTCAATTTTTGTTCATCTAAATTTGAAACTCAATATTTAGCCGAGAATAATGTCAAACTCCTGACTCTCCTCCCTCCACCTCCCATGTGCCAATAGAACACTCCTGTGTCACCCCAGCTTACACACTGATTTTCTTTTCATTAATATTATTATTACAAACCCATCCGTCCTAACCTGGTCTCTTCTTATAGTATTAAAAGTGTTTTTTTGTTGTTATTTTCTTTTCACCATTATCTTCACTGTTTCTGTTTATTGCTCTTTCATTCGTGCCTAATTCAACAACTATTGACTGAGAATTCTGTTCTGCCCAGTTTTGCAGCCATCTAGTACCAAGAAAACACAGAGATCTACATTAACCATAAACTGTTTGGCCTATTATCTCAGGCTTCTTATTAACTCTTATAACTTATAGTAGCCCATAATTCTTGCCTGTGTTAGCCATGTGGCTTTGTACATTTATCAGTAAGGCATTCTCATCTTGCTTCCTCTGTGGTTAGATCATGACTACAGACTGAGCTTTCCTCTTCGCTGGAAATCTCCCTTTTTGCTGCTTCACCTCTATTTTCTGCCTGGTCTCCCCGCCACTACTTCCTGCCTGGTCACCCCACATATACTTCGTGCATGGCTACTGGCCAATCAGCATTACATTAAAATACAAGTGACAAATCTTTACAAAGTACAAGACCATTGTCCTAAAGCAAATAACTAGAAAATGGTGGCAAATAAGTACTTCTCTTTTCTCTAGTGTTTTCCAAGCCAAGGACATCATTTATGGACCAGGAACTTTTGTGAAGGGCATTTGCTCAAGTGAAGTAGAAGTGAAATTTACAATTGATTCTGGGTAATTTTTTTTCCTGAAAGTTTCCTGAGGTTGATATTCTGATAATTATATTTTCAGGTAAAAAGCATCAAGGAAAATGTCTCAGAATCATCTCCACTGAGCCTCCTGCTAAGCTTTACTGCTGCTATGTAGTGATCATGGTTCTCACTGTAGCTGTAATTGCACTTTCTGTTGCCTTGTCAGGTATGTGACTTGTTGTCCAAATTCTGCAACATTCTATACATTGATGTGGAGACCCAAAAATGTGAGCCTATTTCTACCCTGGCTGAAGCTCAGAGAGTTTCACCTTGTTGATAGTTGTTGACAAAGTGTGTGGCTACACACCCTGACCTAGGTGTGGCTACTTGGCCTTTTTGACATTAAGATATAGTATACAAGTAGGTCTACTCCCCTGGACTAATGGTCAGGAAATTCAAACATGCTTTTGCTCCTTCTTCTGAAATAGGAGGTTTGGCCTTGGCAGTTGCTGCCTTCAAGATACTTTGTCTAGGGTGGTTTCACTGCATAAACCTCAAAATGCTAATTGGATTAATGGCTTGATGGCTCAAAGTATTGAAGCAAATAACTGTTCTAGTTGTCCTTTTGACCATGTTAAAGATGTCTTTTGTCTTCTTATCCCTGTTATATTGGGATATAAAATATATAGAATATTGAATGTGGATGATTTCAGTATTCACTGAAACTCCCTCCCAGTACTACCCTATGTTTTCTGTTTTATTATTTTCACTCATGTCTTTGTACCCTTTATCAACTTTTCTAATCCCCATGTCCCTAACCTTGTAAGTGGTATTATTGTCAAAGCTGGTCTCTGATACACTTGCATTTTCAGTCATTCTTACTGATCCCTGTGAGCCAAGCATTGTGTGAAAGGCTCTAGAGGTAACATACTGGAAATTCCTCTTTTCTGGAAATTTAGAATCTAGCAGAAAGATGCAGTGAAGGAACAGCTTAGGTGGTGGTGTGCACAAGAGGCCAGGCTCAGCATCCCAGGGAAGAGGACATTCAGCAACCTTTAAGCAGAGGTGCAGCAAAACTATTCAATTCAGTGAGCAAGAAAGCTCAAGAAGGCTGTTGCACCTGAGAGAAGTGAGGCAGTGAAGAGTGTTTGGTTGGAAGAATGCACAGAACCCCACACCACATTACTTTTGGTTTCGGTTAATGTCTTCAACCACGGTTTGAAAATATTAAACAGACAGTTGTAGAAATATGCTTTTCATAAGCTTTAGGAGTGAACTGTTCAGAATTATCTGATAAAATTTTGTACAGCTTTTTGTCATAGCTCAAATAAATGTTTTGTGATATTGTTTCATAAAATCAACGTTAACCAACTCATTGAATAATAGACAGGCCTAAAAATCTACAAACAACTTCCAAAAAGTCTTACTCAGTATAACATAAACTATTACTCAGCTCTGAAAAGAGTCAAATCAAAAGAAGAAACATTCCTGTCATCCTCACTGCCTGTTACATTTGTCACTTTCACTGAAGCCTTTGTGTATGTGGTATGAGAACTGGGGACAAAGACAGAAAATTCCCTTTTGCTAAAAATTAGTGAGGGTGTCATTTCTGATATTTAATATCTCTTATGAAATCACTTATTTCTAGGATTTAGAAGACCTTTAGAAGAACAGTGCTTTCCTTCTGCTCATTTAAAGGATGAAAAAGTTGAAGGTATGACAGAAAAATGTTATTCTTCTAAGCAGTTCTCTGAAATTCAGTTTCTTATACACACACACATGCACATACACAATCACTCTATTGTGATAGACTTACAAATAAACACATCACACAGCTCCATTAGCGTAGCCACTCCAAGACCTATCAAGTACCAAACCCTATGTATCTCACTGAACTCCCACACAGAATAGCAATTCTGATGCTATGGAGCTTTGGCTATTGTTTTAGACTTTCACGGTTAATCACATTTTTATTCACTTATTCACACAAAAAGACATGGTAGAGTTGAAATTACAAATACAATTCTCTTTATAACTTTCTTACAACTACAAGCCATTTGATGCCTCCTGTCATTACTTGTCACTTTACACTACGCTTCCTTGTTCTCCTTACAATGTATTAAAAGTACTCACACTCACAGCTGTTTACACTGTACATCACAGGCTGGTATTGCTTGTTATAGAGTACATGCATTTCTTTATTTTTGAGTTTGGGTGACCTCACTTGATATTAAACTTTTGAAATACATTCACTTTCCCCAAATTTCATTTTTCTTTATGGATGAGTAACATTATGTTTTGTATGTGTAACACATTTAATGATCTTTTTAGCTGATGGCTATTGAGTTCAGGTCTATATCATTACTATTGTAAATAAGGACACAGTAAACATGGATGTACAAATATCTCTGTGGTGGGATGTCGGATTCTTTCTCTATACACCAGGAATGGCAAAGCTTTGACACATAATATGTTTACTTCAAATTTCTTTGAGGAACCTGCAGCTGACTGTATCAATTTGTACTACTACCAGCAGAGAATTAATATACATATTTCTGCACACTTTTCTAACATCAATTGTCAGATTTCTTTAAGATAGTCATTCTGTGTTGTTCTAACAAAAGCCAGCATGTGTACACACACACACACACACACACACACAAACCACACATTAACACACACAATGATAGTGTGGAAGAATTATAGGGGAACTTGATATAAAAGATCTATTTTGCTATGCCCATGTTCTACACACTGTCGTTTCTTCTATAATAAAATTTAGGCAGGTGAGGAGGTTTTTTTTTTTTTTTTTTTGTAAAAAGAGGAAATGAAGTATGATGGGAAAGAAACATATAGGGTCCAGGAATAAGGAACAGTCTTTTTAAGGGTATGAGAAGCACTGAAGGAAGGTTCAGACTCAAACAGTAGACAAAGACAAAGAGCACTTATTCCAGGATGCAAGATCTACTACGTGTACAAAATGGTAAACCTGCAACAAAGACCCACAGGTCCTTTTTAGAATAGCTAAATAAATTCTAGAAAAAAAAGCTATATCATTTCTCATGTTACATTAAGAGATTTTTTTACTACTGTTTTTCCATATTTGGGCATACTTGGGCAAGTCTTGTTTCAGGGGTTACATGAATTGTACCTTTTTAGTCATTGCTTTGAGGTACTGTGGGGTTGATTCAGGCCATGGACATGCTCTATGCTCTCTCCCTAGCCCTTGTGTTCAGGGGCATTGTTTATCAATAGCCAATTTTGTAAATTACTGCATCTTAACTTTTATTTACTTATTTTTTTAATTAAAATTTCCTCCTCCTCCCTGCCTCCGAATTCCCTCCCCCTCCCCCCACTCTTCCCCACCCTCTCCAGTCCAAAGGGCCCTCAGGGTTCCCTGCCCTGTAGGGAGTCCAAGGTCCTCCCCCCTCCATCCAGGTCTAGGAAGGTAAACATCCAAACAGGCTAGGCTCCCACAAAGCCAGTACATGCAGTAGGATCAAAACCCAGTGCCCTTGTTCTTGACTTCTCAGCAGTCCTCATTGTCTGCTATGTTCAGCAAGTCCAGTTTTAGCCCATGCATTTTCAGACACAGTCCAGCTGGCCTTGGTGAGATCCCCATAGAACAACCCCATTGTCTCAGTGTGTGGATGCACCCCTCACTGTCCTGAGTTCCTTGCTCGTGCTCTCTTTTTCTGCTCCTGATTTGGACCTTGGGGTTTCAGTCCGGTGCTCCAATGTGGGACTCTGTCTCTGTCTCTGTCTCCTTTCATTGCCTTATAAAGGTTAATATCCAGGAGGATGACCATATGTTTTTCTTTGGGTTCACCTTCTTATTTAGCTTCTCTAGGATCATGAATTATAGGCTCAATGTCCTTTATTTATGGCTAGAAAACAATTATGAGTGAGTACATCCCATGTTCCTCTTTTTATGTCTGGCTTACCTCACTCAGGATAGTGTTTTCTATTTCCGTCCATTTGCATGCAAAATTCAAGAAGTCATTGTTTTTAATGATGAGTAGTACCCTAATATGTATATATTCTATACTTTCTTCATCCATTCTTCCATTGAAGGGAATCTAGGTTGTTTCCAGGTTCTGGCTTACAAACAATGCTGCTATGAACATAGTTAGCATATACTTTGGTTGTATGATAGGGTATCTCTTGGGTATATTCCCATGAGTGGTATTGCTGGGTCCATGGGTAGGTTGATCCCGAATTTCCAGAGAAACTGCCACACTGCTTTCCAAAGTGGTTGCACAAGTTTGCATTCCCACCAGCAATGGATGAGTGTACCCCTTTCTCCACAACCTCTCCAGCAAAAGCTATCATTGGTGTTTTTGATTTTAGCCATTCTGACAGTTGTAAGATGGTACCTTAAAGTTGTCTTGATTTGCATTTCCTTGATCACTAAAGAGGTTGAGCATGACCTTAAGTGTCTTTTGGCCATTTAAACTTCTTCAGTTGAGAATTCTCTGTTCAGCTCGGTGCCCCATTTTATAATTGGGTTGATTAGTTTTTTACAGTCTAATTTCTTGAGTTCTTCATATATTTTAGAGACCAGACCTTTGTCAGTTGCAGGGTTGGTGAAGATCTTCTCCCAGTCAGTGGGTTGCCTTTTTGTCTTAGTGACAGTGTCCTTTGCTTTACAGAAGCTTCTCAGTTTCAGGAGGTCCCATTTATTCAATGATGCCCTTAATGACTGTGCTGCTGGGATTATAGGTAGAAAGTGGTCTCCTGTGCCCATGTCTTGTAGAGTACTTCTCACTTTCTCTTCTATCAGGATCAGTGTGTTCAGACTGATATTGAGGTCTTTAATCCATTTGGACTTGAGTTTTGTGCATGGCAATAGATATGGATCTATTTTCATTCTTCTACAGATTGACATCCAGTTTTGCCAGCACAATTTGTTGAAGATACTCTCTTTTTTCCATTGTATACTTTTAGCTCCTTTATAGAAAATCAGGTGTTCATAGGTTTGTGGGTTAAAGTCCATGTCTTCTATTCGATTCCATTGATCGACTGCTCTGTTTTCATGCGAATACCAAGCTGTTTTCAATACTGTAGCTCTGTAATAGAGTTTGAAATCAGGGATGGTAATGCCCCCAGATGATCCTTTATTGTATAAGATTGTTTTGGCTATCCTGGTTTTTTGTTTTTCCATATAAAGTTGTTTATTGTCTTCTCAAGGTCTGTGAAGAATTTTGGTGGGATTTTGATGGGGATTGCATTAAATCTAGAGATTGCTTTTGGTATAATTGCCATTTTTACTATGTTGATCCTCTCAATCAAAGAACAAGGGAGAGCCTTCCATTTTCTGTTCTTCTCTTCAATTACTTTCTTCAAAGATTTAAATTTCTTGTCAGATAGATCTTTCACTTCCTTGGTCAGAGTTACCCCAAGATATTTTATGCTATTTGTGGCTATCGTCAAAGGTGATGCTTCTCTGGTTTCCCTGTCTGCTTCCTTATCCTTAGTGTATAGGAAGGCAACTGATTTTTTGGAGTTGATCTTGTATCCTGCCACATTACTAAAGGTGTTTATCAGCTGTAGGAGTTCTTTGGTAGAGTTTTGGGGGTCGCTTATGTATACTATCCTATCATCTGCAAATAACGAAAGTTTAACTTCTTCCTTTCCAATACGAATTCTCTTGATCCCCTTATGTTGTCTTATTGCTATTGCTAGAACTTCAAGCACTATATTGAAGAGGTATGGAGAGAGTGGACATCCTTGTCGTGTTCCTGATTTTAGTGGGATGGCTTTGAGTTTTTTTCCGTTTAATTTAATGTTGGCTGTCAGCTTGCTGTAAATAGCTTTAATTATATTTAGGTATGACCCTTGTATCCCTAATCTCTCCAAGACCTTTATCATAAAGGGGTGTTGAATTTTGTCCAATGCTTTTTTAGCATCTAATGAAATAATCGTATGTTTTTTTTTATTTTATTTATATGATGGATTACATTGATAGATTTGCGTGTGTTGAACCCATCCTGCATCTCTGGGGTGAAGCCTACTTTATTATAATGGATAATTTTTCTAATGTGTTCTTGGATTTGGTTTGCCAGTATTTTATTGAGAATTTTTGCATCGATGTTCATGAGTGAGATTGGCCTGTAATTCTCTTTCTTGGTTAAGTCTTTGTGAGGTTTTGGTATCAGGGTGATTGTAGCTTCATAAAAGGAATTTGGCAATGACTTTTCTGTTTCTATATTGTGAAATACCTTAAGGAGTATAGGTATTAGCTCTTCTTGGAAGTTCTGGTAGAATTCTGCATTGAAACCATCTGGTCCTGGGCGTTTTTTGGCAGGGAGGATTTGATAACACTTTCTAATTCTTCCTGACTAACAGGTCTATTTAGATTGTTCACCTGGTCTTGGTTTAACTTTGGTATATGGTACTTATCTAAAAAAATGTTCATTTCTTTTTCTTTTTCCAGTTTTATGGCACACAGTCTTTTGTAGTAAGATCTAATGATTCTCTGAATTTCCTCTGTGTCTGTGGTTACGTCCCCCTTTTCATTTCTGATCTTATTTATTTGTGTGTTCTCTCTCTGTCGTTTAATTAATTTGGATAGGGGTTTGTCGATCTTGTTGATTTTCTCCAAGAACCAACTTTTTGTTTCATTGATTCTTTGGATTGTTTTCTGTGTTTCTATTTTGTTGATTTCAGCCCTCAGTTTAATTATTTCCAGTCTTCTACTCCCCCTGGGCATGTCTGCTTCTTTTTTTTCTAGAGCTTTCAGGTGTCTGTTAAGACTCCAATGTATGCTTTCTCCATTTTCTTTAAGTGGGCACTTAGTGCTATGAACTTTCCTCTTAGCACTGCTTTCATTGTGTCCCAAAGGTTTGAGTATGTTGTCTCTTTATTTTCATTAATTTCAAGGAAGACTTTAATTTCTTTCTTAATTTCTTCCTTGACCCAGGTGTGGTTCAGTAGTTGACTGTTCAGTTTCCATGAGTTTGATAGCTTTCTGGGGGTAACATTGTTGTTGCTTCTAACTTTAATCAGTGGTGATCTGATAAGAGACAGGTGGACACTGTTTTTTTGTATCTGTGGAGGTTTCCTTTGTTACCGAGTATGTGGTCAATTTTCGAGAAGGTTCCATGAGCTGCAGAGCAGAAAGTATATTCTTTTCTATTTGGATGGACTGTTCTATAGATATCTGTTAAGTCCATTTGCTTCATTAGCTCCAATAATTCTCTTAATTCTCTATTAGGTTTCTGTCTGATTGACCTGTCCATTGGTGAGAGAGGTGTGTTGAAGTCTCCTACTACTAGTGTGTGTGGTTTGATGTCTGCCTTGAGTTCTAGTAATATTTCTTTTACATAAGTGGGTGCTTTTATATTAGGGCCATAGATATTCACGATTGAGACTTCATCCTGATAAATTGTTGCTGTTATGAATATAAAATGTCCATCTCGATCTCTTCTGATCGGTTTTAGTTTGTAGTCAGTTTTGTTAGAAATTAGTATGGCAACGTCTGCTTGTTTCTTAGGCCCATTTGCATGAAAAACCTTTTCCCAACCCTTTACTCTGAGTAGATCCCTGTCTTTGTGGTTGAGATGTATTTCTTGTAAACAGCAGAATGTTGGATCCTGTTTCCATATCCAATCTCTTAGCCTGTGCCTTTTTATAGGTGAATTGAGTCCATTAATATCAAGTGATATTAATGACCAGTGGTTGTTGACTCTGGTTATTCTTATTGTTTTTGGTAGTAGAGTTTGTGTGTCTCCCTTCTTTGAGTTGTGCTGGTGAAGGGTCGCTAGATGCCTGAGTTATTGTAGGCAGTGTTGGCAATGTTGGATTCCTTGGGTTGTGATTTTCCTTCTAATACTTTCTGTAAGGCTGGATTTGTGGCTACGTATTGTTTGAATTTGTTCTTTTCCTGGAATGTCTTGTTTTCTCTATTGATAGTGAATGAAAGCTTGGCTGGGTATAGTAGTTTGGGCTGCATCCATGGTCCCTTAGTTACTGCAGTACCTCTATCCAGGACCTTTTGGCTTTCATGGTTTCCATAGAGAAGTCAGGTGTAAGTCTGATCAGTTTTCCTTTATAAGTTACTTGACATTTTCCTTTGCAGCTCTTAATATTCTTTCTTTAATCTGTATGTTTTGTGTTTTGATTATTATATGGTGAGGGGATTTTTTATCTAGTCTATTTGGTGTTCTGTATTTTTCTTGAATATTCAAAGGAATATCTTTATGTTAGGAAAGTTTTCTTCCATAATTTTGTTAAAAATATTTTCTGGGCCTTTGAGCTGTGACTCTTCTCCTCTCTTCTATCCCTATTATTCTTAGGCTTGGTCTTTTTATTGTGTCCCATATTTCCTGAATGTTTTGTGGTGAGAATTTGTTGGCTCTGCTGTTTTCTTTGATCAGTGCATTTATTTTCTCTATGGTGTTCTCAGAATCTGAGATTCTTTCTTCTATCTCTTGTATTCTATTGATTATGCTTCATTGACCTAGATTTTCCATATCCAGCTGGTCCTCAGTTTGTGTTTTCTTCCTTGCTTCCATTTCAGTTTTCAATTCTTGAACTGTTTCCATTACCTGTTTGATCATTTTTTCTTGGTTTCCCAGAGTATCATTTACGTATTTACTCATTTCTTCAAACTTTTTGTTATACTTCTCATCCATTTCTATAAGGGCATTTTTTACATGTTGTTTAAGGGACTTTATTGCTTTCATAAAGTCATTTTTTCCACTTCTTCTGTGCTAGGGTATTCATGTCCTTCTGTTGTAAGATCATTGGGTTCTGGTGTTTTCATGTTGTTTTTCAGATTGTTGGATGAATTCTTGCCTTGGCGCCTGCCCATCTCCTCCTATCAGTGATATCTAGTGGGTCTTCTAAAACAGGATCAGATTTCCCTGCTGGACAGGGGCCCCCACTTACAAAATGCCTCTGCTCTGTTTCCTGGCTCCTGCCGTGGGCCAAGATCCCTCTTACCTCTCAGGAGGGTCTACAGGAACACCACCAGGCTCCCCATTCACCAGGGACCTCACCAACAAAAGTTCTACCACTGTGCAGGCCAGCCACCAAAACAAAGACACTCCCACTGCCCTCTTCCCCGAGCACCCGACCCAGTGCCCAAACAGGCTGAACTGGGTGATCCTGCAGCCCCGTGGAAGGGAGGGAGAAGGAAGGAAGCCTCTGGGGGCAAGCTGGAATGGGCAAGAGAGAGAAAATTGCAGCAGAGGAGGAGTAGCCCCAGCAGAGGGGAGCAGCCACCGCCCGCAGACTGGGGAGTCAGCGGGGTCAGAGAATGCCTCTGCTCCATTTCTTGGGTCCAACCGCGGGTCAAGAACACTCTCACCACTCAGGAGGGTCTTCAGGGCAAGACCAGGCTCCCCATTCGCCAGGGACCTTGCCAACAAAAGGCCTACCCCTCTGCAGGCCAGTCACCAAAACACCTACTTGAATTAGTTGTAGTGGGACGATCTGCTCTCAGTATGGGCTTCACTATTTCAACCTTGGACCATCAAAAAACATGAGTTGGCATCTGTGCCGTGTCCGCCATGTTCGTGGCGCGGGTCTGAGCCAGTATTCACCACAGGTCTACCTTTCTCTGTGCTTCTTGACGAACCCAGCACCTAACTTCCCGAGACTCTGGTTTTATCCCATGCTTTTTCAGTCCCAGTACAGCTGGCCTTGGTGAGCTTTCAATAGATCAGCCCCACTATCTCATTGGGTGGGTGCATCAATTGTGGTCCTGACTCCCTTGCTCATGTTCTCCCTCCTTCTGCTCTTCATACGGACCTTGGGAGCACAGTCCAGTGCTCCGTTGTTGGTCTCTGTCTCTATCTCCATCCATCTCCAGATGAAGGTTCTATGGTGATATGCAAGATATTCATCAGTATGGCTATAGGATAGGGCCCTTTCAGGTTCCCTCTCCTCAGCTGCCCAAGAAACTAGCTGGGAACATCTTAACTTTTAAAATGAAGGAAGTTTAGACTTCTCAGTTCTAAGGAGCTGATGGCCTAGAAATGATTTTCTTGCATGGCAGGGTGTCTTTGGTTCCAGCACATGGGGGGCACAGCCAACAGGATAAATACAAGCTCCAGACAAGTGCAGTCTACACAGTGAGATCTAGGCAAGGTAGGGGATATAACAAGACTCTTTCTTAAAACACAAAATATAAAGAAGGAGAATAAAGCATTTCTTTTCTTCATAGCCTACTGGAAGACCTTGGATTTGGGACCATCATGCTTGAATGAGTCTTCTAGTTATAAATTGGAGCACAGTATAAGCACATAAATCCCAAATGAGATTTGCATGGCTAGCAAAAGAGATGTACCATGAAAATGTTTCTTTGATTTATTTCATTGTACTGTTTGCATTTTAGTGAGAAAGGAAAAACCAGTCATGTTGACCCCTGGATCTTGCTATGCGAACTGCCCAAATGGCTGGCTTGGATTTGGAAGCAAATGTTTTTATTTTTCTGAAGAAGCGAGAAACTGGACAGTCAGCCAGGCCTACTGTAGGGCACAGGCAGCTGAACTAGCTCGATTTGACAGCCTGGAGGAGCTGGTAAGAATGATCAAGAATTGGTTTGTTGTTTGTTCTGTTGAATGTGTATTATCTCTAAAGTTGTTGCTTCCTACTGAAGCACTGAGACCTCCCAAAGATATTTTCTCATGTACTGCTCATAGGCAATCTACATGGCCAGACAATCCACTTAGATACAATATAATCATGGAAGTCTTTATCCAAGTTGGCAGTTATTGCATACTGAATGTGGTAATTGTTAATAATGGAAAGACTAAGATTAATGAGGGGTAATTTTAGCCATAGAAAAATTGAGGAGCCAACAATATACTTTGGATTATTAATATAAATTCATAGAGTGAGAACTGAGTGTTATGATGTTCCAAAGATGATGACCCTCAGATACAACCTGCTGCCATTCAGAAAAGAAGCTTTAGGGCAGAAAGACTCATGGGTCATTTGAAACAGAGGGATACATGATTTTACTTTTAATCTTTTATGACAGAATTTCCTCAAGAGATGTGCATCGCATACTGCCCACTGGATTGGCTTGTATAGAGAGTCATTGCAACACCCTTGGAAGTGGATAGACAACACTGAATATAATAATTTGTACGTTTTCAGATTATTTTTCTTTCTACTGTTTTTCTGTGTTGTGGTGTTTGAACTGTGGCTATGAGAAATCAAGTCAGTGTCATGTTCTACCAATTGTTCTGGAAAGCAAGAAACATAAGCCTTTGGTCTTGAGGTTGGCTCTGAGACAGGGTATGTGCTTACATGCAAGAGCCAATCCCTAGCAAGCTCCATAGCCTTACACATGTACATCATTAGATGCTCAGTGCTTTGAATTACATTTATTTTTAATAAGAAATTGATTGACAGATAGCAGGACAAAAAGAGCTTGGGCAAGACAGACTGACACAAAGAGAACGATGGGAGGAGGAATGGCAGAGTCAGGGGAGTCTCCAAAGATGCCAGCCAGCCCCCTGCAAGCAGCATGTGTAAAAAATGAGGTAGCAAGCTATGAGATTTTGACAAAGCATAAAAAGAAATATGGATTAATTTAAGTGTAAGAGTTAACTCATAGTAAGCCTGAGCATTTATAAATAATATTAAGTCTCTGTGTGGTAATTTGTAAGCAGTTGCTGCAACAGGGAGTAGAAGGTGAAGGCAGGAAAACTTCTAACTACTTCTCTCCTGTGTATTATCCATCATCTTCAAAGCATTTACCTTGTGTGATTTGAATCAAAATCTTTAACATTTTGATGGCATCAGTGGATAATCTTTTCTGCTCCATCATCAATGTAAAACACTTTCTCCTGAGAAAGGACCTTGTGGCATGTCCACAGAACTGCAGATGGGCTGTGAGGGTTCTGAAACCTCAGAAAGCCATTGCAAAATGGCTGGGGCAGGACTTGCCAGGCAACTGTTTACACAGTTGTACCTGTTCTCAGATGCAGAGACTCCTGGGACATTAGGAACCTCCTCTAAAGTCTGCACTAAGACAGATCTTAGACATTAGCATAGATAGCCAATTTGAATGGAGCCACTTCACTGAAATTACAAAACATAGGTCCAGTCATTTCCATCATTAAATCTCTGTTAGCAATTTACTATGAAGGGGGCATTTCAGCCTTTGTATATATGTGTAAAATACTTCAAGGTAGAATTTAACATCACCCTCAGTGAGGCAAGCCAGGGTAGTGGCAATTCCTTTGAACATGGCAGCAAGCACCTGTTAAATGCCTTAGATACACATTACAGGGTTCAATATGGATCAATGGCAATGGTGTAGTGTTCAAGTGGAACCATGGGATGTAAAAGACACTAGATGAAAACCAGTGCTGTTGATTTCTCATGGATTCTGTCATTCTTTGATTCATTCTGGAAATCAGTAATGGAGGTGGGTCAAATTTCATTGCAGGAGTGCTGGCCTCTGTAGAAATTTAGTTTTTTTTTTTTTGTTTGTTTTTTTTAGGGAACCTGTTTTTGGAGGTGGCCATATGGGTACAGTGGCTAGCTATATAATCGCCAATCACGACAGCTACTCAAGAGAATATTGGATTTGTAACAAGTTCAACAGCCGTACTTTACACTACTCAATGTCCATTGTTCTTTAATCTAAGGTAGGGAAAGTGTCAAAGCATTTGTTAGAAACCTATTACATGTTACCCATGGTGATTCTCCATTTTTGAACCGCTAATACCACTATACAAAATCAATTTGTATGTGTGATAACATCAAGTATAACCCTTAGAGGTGCTTGAGAAACCATATCTGATTTTAAATTAAATAGGTGTTCAGGTACAAGTTGGTACTCATATCTGAAAGTGCCAGAAGCAAAGACCTATATTTTGAGATCTTCATTTTGTTTACATCCATCTTAAGATCACAAATTAAGAAAAATATTTACCTCTATTCCCTCTGCAGGGTCTAGGAAATCAACCTGTCATCTTATCTCAGCAGAGACCTACAAGCACCAGGCTTTGGAATCAGTTAGCATTTTCCTTGTTAGTCAACAATTACAGACCCTCAGTATTTTCTTGTCAGCTGGGGATGTCTCTGAACTTGAATCTGGGCAGACATGAGCTTCCTGACACCCTTCCCTTCCCATTGTCATATGTTATATAGCCCATTTACTATATAACAGCCTCTGAGAGGGAATAAATGAGACAGCTTGATCAGAAATATTGTCTTGCCATCATTTCTCGTGTCTCTTGTCTCCTTCATTCCTCTCCCCTAGGTTTATCAGGAACCCCAGTTTGCAACCCCTGGCCGGGATATGAAAGCTAAAGTACAATAACACTATTAGTTACCTCTACTTTTATGAACACTTATAAACATTTTTATTACTTCCTCTTTTGAAGGCCTGGCACTTCAAGAATTGAAAGGCAAGTGAAACCATGGAAATAGTTCAACAATCCCAGGAAAGATAATTTATTTGTGACCTTAAAATATTTTCTGAAATAATCAATGTATTTTACAAAATTGAATGACAAACATAAAGGGAAATCTACATGGGATTAAAATCAATACCATACAGACTAAAATTTAGTTCATTATGAATACTGTCAAAATGTTTCTAGAGTAGTCTTCTCTGTACATTTTTAATTACAAGTGATTAATAACTATTACAAGTAATTCCATTTTACTTATCTATTTAATTTTTGAAAATTCCATATTTAAGAGTGCTATTTTAATGTATTTTCATTTGATACTGAACCATCATAAACATTTGACTCCTAATCTTTTTTTTCTCATTTTTTTTATTCTTTTTTAATTAAAATTTCCAACTGTTCCCCGTTTCCCATTTCCCTCCCCCTCCTCCCACATATTGCCCCCTCCCCCCGATCCCCTCCCCCATCCCCACTACACTTCTCCTCCCCCCAGTCCACTCTCCCTCCCTCTCGATACTGAAGAGCAGTCCAAATTCCCTACTCTACAGGAAGACCAAGGTCCTCCCACTTCTATCTAGTTGACTCCTAATCTTAACATATTCTTGAATTCTAAGAACAAAACTCTTAAGTTTTCATTTAACCTTTCACAGCACTGCACTGATAAGTCCCCACAAAAACAAAATTATGGGTCACACATCTGTTTTGTTAACACTGTCTTTTGACTTGTGCCTTTAATCCCAATGCCTAGGAATCAGAGGTAGACAGATCTCTGTGAGTTCAAGGTGTGGTGAAACTTGAGAGGCATATGCAGGTGGATCTCTGTGAGTTCAAAGACAGCCTGGTCTACAGAGTCACTTCCAGAACAAAGATACACAGAAACCCTGTCTCAAAAAGCCAAAAATAAAAAATAAAAGAAACAGAGTTTAAAATAAAGCTGCATAAAGATGGAAAACACACAGAGAATCTGGATACTGTATGTTATTATGCTCTCTTTAAATTGTTTGAATGCTGAGGAAGGAGCAACAGCTGCTAAAATACAATTGTTTACAAATGCTCGGGCTGATGAGGGAGGGGGACTTGATTCGGGGAGGGGGGAAATGGGAGGCTGTGGTGGGAAGGAGGCAGAAATCTTTAATAAATAAATAAACAAATAAAACAAATGCTGCTGAACTAATCCAAGATAGGTATTTTAAAATTACCTTGACTTCAAAATTGAAATCAAAAGGTATATTACTTCGGAGAAGAGGATTTGCTTTTGCTTCCACAAGAAATGAGAGGTCATGGATTCATTCTGAGTTAAGAAAAATCATTTTTGATAAAGGAAGACCACCTGAGAAATCTCCAGTAGGAACAGGTGGCCCAGATGTCAGAGTTCTACATCCAGAACAGATTCAAGACTCTGCCTAAGATGATCAAGACTCACAGGATATTCCAGTCAGGACTTGGTCAGAACTCTAAATTTTCTTTAGGTCCCCATAAAGATTATCAGTGCCCCCAACCAGCCGGAAGTAGCCTGGAAAACTACACCCACATTTCCCCAGAATGGACAATGAGTGTTATTGTTTTCTAAAATAATAATAATAATAATAATAATAATAATAATAATAATAATAATAATAATAAAATAAAAATGGTGTGAGACAATTTTATATTCTGTCAATTATATTTTAAATAAATGCTGATTGACTGATAGAAAGGAGTTATAGGTAGGAAAACCATACAGGAAGTAGAGGCAGAGCATTGCGAGCAGGGGTATTCTGGGAAGAAGGAAGCTCTCCCCCCCCAGTCCTTCCCAGATCACCAAAGAAGCAGGATGTGACCTGACCCACTGAAAAAGGTACTGAGCCATGTGGCTAACATGTACTAGAATAATGGGTTAATATAATTATAAGAGCTAATGCAAAGTCCGAGCTAATGGGCCAATCAGTTTCTCATGCTACAGACTTTTGTATATATATATACTGAATCTACTCACACATGTTTGGCAAGCATACCCTATTAATCTGTTCTACCATTCCCTTCTATAATCTTTATTTTGTAATATGGTCTCTCTTTTATTCTCAGATGCTGGAATTATAGTTATGTATCACCACATAGGCTTTATCTTACTATTTATTTTTAAATGCATATTATTCCCATATTGATTTTTTTGTTTGTTTTAAATTTATTTATTTATATATATGAGTGCTCTGTCTACATATATGCCTGCATGTCAGAAGAGTGTAGGAGGAGGCCACAAGATCTTTCCAGCTGCCTGATTACCTAACACCTGAAATAATCACACAGAAACTCTACTAATTAAATACTGCATTGTCTACTAGCTCTAGATTTTTATTGGCTAATTCTTACATCTAAATTTAACTCATTTTTATTAATCTATGTATTTTCACATGGCAGTGGCTTACCTGTGGCATCTGTCTCCAGTGGCACCATAGCATCTCTCCTGCCCTCCTTTCTCCTAGGATTCAGTTACATTTTGCCCACCTACCTAAGTTACCTGTTGAGGCCAAGGCACTTTCTTTATTCATTAATGGTAATCACAGCACACAGAGGGGACTCCCACATCACCTCCCTTTTTCTGTTTAAACAGAAAGGAAGGCTTTAACTTTAACATAATAAAATTACATATAAAAATGGTATCAATCAAGAACAGTTAAAATATTTATATCTACTTTAACTTTTATCATAACTAAGGAAAACTATAACAATAACTATAAATTCCTCAATTCCATCAAAGACTCCAAAAGGATATGATATTACCTAAGTTAACTAAAAATACATTGTAAGCAATTTCCAAAACTCTTGAATTGACAGAGATTTCTCAATACCTGGCCAGTCACTCAAAGTTTTTTGTACCATTGGGGCATCCTTCTTCAGCATACAGGCCCATAGTATCCAGCAGACTTTTCCACAAAGCAAGAAATTTTAAAGACAGTTCTACCTATACTGGCGGTATGTCTGTAACAATTTTCTGTGTCCTGCACAATTTCTAGAAGACATTTTCCTGAAGCCAGAACCCTGAAGGGTCTTCTCACCTTAAGGCAAGTTCAGCAGTCATTTCTCTGTGGGTCCTGCATGTCCAGTGAAGCAGTCCAGCCTAGAGCAGTTTCTTGCCCAAATGGTTAACCAACTCCATAAGGAGCCTCATCAATGCCCATCATCTTTTTGAAGTAGCTTGGTACTGCTAGGCACAGATGTGTCTCACCATCATGAAAAGTCCTAACTTCTTAAAGCATTTTAAATGCCACATTTTGAAGTTCTCTGAAAGATTTGAAGAATACCTAAGTCAAATATATTTCTATATGTCTAGAAAATGTACCTAGCATGACTACAATCTTGCCTATTATTTACATGACTATCTATTAACCTATATTTCTTAATTATACATTATAGTTTTAAATGAACTACATAATCACAATATCTTAATCAAGAGCAGAAATATACATACAAATTTCATTAGAAATATATATACAGTCCTTTTGTCCCTAGCTCATTGGGCTACCAGGTATCCCTGTTTAGGTGCTGAGGAGTTCCATCTGGACGGGTGAGTGTGTTCTTTCCAGGGGTGGACTGTCCCAGAAGAGAGCATAAACCCCACTCCCCCAGCTCCTGCTGCAGGGCCCCTTTTCTTACACACAACCCAACCCCCCAGGTCCCCTCCCCCCAAGCCTGCCCTGCTGTCTGCTAGACCCTCTGCTCAAGAACAATTTTCCCGCTCCTACGCTAAGGATATCCACCCAGAGTGGTGAGTGCCTGCCTACCGGGCAGGCCTCAAGGTCCCCTGTAAGGGAGCACAGGCACCTTCAGCTGGGGCTGCAGAGTCTCCTGTGCTCTACTGGACCCTGCTCTGCCTGCCACATTCTTCTTTTTGTTCCCGGCTCATTGGGATACCAGGCATCCCTGTTTAGGTGCTGAGGAGTTCCATCTGGATGGGTGAGTGTGTGCTATCCAGGGGAGGACTGTCCCGGAAGAGAGCACAAAACCCCCTCCCCCAGCTCCTGCTGCAAGGCTTTCTTTCCTACACATGCCCCCCATGTCTGCCTTTGCTGAGGAACTGATGGAGGAAGGTCATTGGTTAAATAATAAAGAAACTGCTTGGCCCTCATAGGTTAGAACATAGGTGGGTGGAGTAAACAGAACAGAATGCTGGGAGGAAGAGGAAGTGAGCTCAGACGCCATGCTCCCCTCTCCCGGGCAGACTCGATAGCTCTTCTCTCTGAGGCAGACACGATGCAGCCAGCCACCAGGTCAGACATGTTCAATCTTTCCCGGTAAGACTGGTGCTACACAGATTATTTGAGATGGGTTGATCGGGATATGAGAATTAGCCAGAAAGGGCTAGAGCTAATGGGCCAGGCAGTGTTTAAAAGAATACAGTTTGTGTGTCGTTATTTCGGGGTATAAGCTAGCCAGGAGACCAGGAGCTGGGGCGGCAGGAACACAGCCCGCAGTTCTCCCCAAAAAATGGTGCCCGACGTGGTAGCAGCAATTTCTCGGGTCTGCTCTGCTTGCTGGAGGCAAGCAAGCGCTCTCATCTAAGAGAGGCTTCCTGACTCAGCTTTAGCTGCAAAACCCTCAGCTCTTTTAAGAGGTCCTGCCACGAAACACTTAAAACGGTGTTGGTGAAAAGCTGACTGCATGCTTGTTTGTTTTCAGCCGTAGCAGGAAAAAAGTTGTGCTGTTTTAAAATGCTGCCTTTCTGGTCCGTCCTGCCAGGGCAAACTCTGACTTTCAAGCAGGCGGTTCTGACTGCGGAGCTTTTGAGTGTTGCTTAATACTGTCGTAGCTTGCTTACTGGCAAGGATCTTGAAACATTGTAGAGTTGTGGCAATGAACAGGGCTCTGGCGGGTACTTCAGCCACAAGGCTGAAATGGCAGAAAGCTAAGGAATGGGCTGGATCTAGCTGCCAAAGCCACGGCTTTAGTACTACCTATATTGTTTAGTAAATTAAAGACTCATGTGGTCAAAAAAAAGAGACATACAGTAAAAGAAAGATTAAAAGTCAAAGAAAACATCTTAATGATTTACAGTGTGTTAAAAAATATATGCAGCCTAAAAATTAAAGTTCTTAAAAGTAAAAAAGGAAGAAAGAAAGTAGTTGGGTGTGGTAGTACACACCTTTAATCCCAACACTTGGGAGGCAGAGGGAGATTTACCTCTGTGACTTAAAGGTGTGGTAGCACATGCCTTTAATCCGAATGCCTGGAAGACAGAGACAGAAGGATCTCTGAGATTTCAAGGACAGTCTGGTCTACAGAGTTATTCCAGGACAAATATATACATAGAACCTGTCTCAAAAAGCAAAAAGTTAAAAGTAAATATAAATGAAATAAAGGTTAAAATAAAGCAGCACAAAGATGGAAGATACACAGAAAATCTTGATACTGTATGCTATTATGCTCTGTTTGAATTGTCTGAATGCTGAGGAAGGAGCAACAGCTACTAAAAGATATTTGTTTATAAATGCTACTGAACTAATCCAACATAGATATTTTGAAGATACCTTGACTTATGAATTTGGTTCTAAGGATATGATACTTTCGAAAAGAGATTCTTCTTTTGTTTTCACAGACGATGAGACCCTGTGTATTGTTTCTATTCCAATATGGCATGATAGACCACGCCCTCCTGAAAGGTTGCTGTGAACACCTTCAAAAATTTGCTTTGCTCAACTGTCAACTGAGATGAAACTAGCAGACAGGTTATCCCATAAAAGACCGGAATAACAGCACCCCCATTCAGCAGGAAGCAGTTTGGAGAGAAAGAACTGTGCCCATGTTCCCATATATTGTTTATAAATGTTCTTTTACATTTAAAGGGGGAGATGATATAGATGTGAATAATTTGCATTGATATGAATCTTGGTTTACTGATATTAATTTAAGGTCAGTTTTGTTATATGTATATGTATTTCTGATCTTGATTAAGGTATTGTGATTGTGTAGTTCATTTAAAAATGTAACGTATATAGGTTGTTAATAGATAATCATTAATAATAGTCAAGTTTGTAGTCATGTTACTTAGATTTTCCAGATGTACATAGATATATTTTAGATAGGCATTCTTCATATCTTTCAAAGATTATAGAATATGGCATTTTAAATGTTTTAATAACTTAGGGTTTTTCATGACAATGAGATATGTCTGCTCCTGGCAGCACCAATCTACTTCAAGAGGAAGATGGGCATCGAAAAGGGTACTTAAGGAGCCATTTTGGCAAGAAACTGCTCTTGCCTGGACTATTGTATAAACTGGACACAGAGAACCCGCAGAGAGAGGACTGCTGAACTTGCTTAAAGGTGAGATGATCTTTCGGGGTTCCTGATTCATGAAGGAGTCTGCGAGACATTCTGCAGGACACAGCAGATAGTGACTGAACTGCCTTTGAAATTTCCTGCTTCATGGAAATGTCTGTTGGAAACTATGATCCTGTAGGCCGAAGATGGATGTCCCAATGGTACAGAGGAACTTTGGGTGACTGTCCAGGCAGCAAGATGTCTCTGTGATTTCTAGAGTTTTGTAAGTTGTTTATTTCTTGTTTGCTTAGGTAATATTGTATCTTTCTGGAGTCTTTGATGGAGTTGAAGAATAGTTAGTTATAGTTATAGTTTTCCTTTGTTATTAAAGATAAAGTAGATGTAAATATTGTAACTGTAATTTTTACTTGATAACTATTTTGTTATATGTAATTTTGCTGTGTTGAAGTTAAAGCCTTCCTTTTTTTTTGTTTAAACAGAAAAAGGGGAAATGATGGAGGAAGGTCATTGGTTAAATAATAAAGAAACTGCTTGGCCCTCATAGGTTAGAACATAGGTGGGTGGAGTAAACAGAACAGAATGCTGGGAGGAAGAGGAAGTGAGCTCAGACGCCATGCTCCCTTCTCCCGGGCAGACTCGATAGCTCTTCTCTCTGAGGCAGACACGATGCAGCCAGCCACCAGGTCAGACATGTTCAATCTTTCCCGGTAAGACTGGTGCTACACAGATTATTCGAGATGGGTTGATCGGGATATGAGAATTAGCCAGTAAGGGCTAGAGCTAATGGGCCAGGCAGTGTTTAAAAGAATACAGTTTGTGTGTCGTTATTTCGGGGTATAAGGTAGCCAGGCGACCAAGACCCGGGGAGGCAGGAACACAGCCCACAGCTCCCCCCAACACCAGGCAGTCCTCAAGGACCCCCGAAAGGGAGCGCAGGCACCTTCAGCTTGTGCTGCATGGTCTCCTGTGTTCTACTTGACCCCACCCTACCCCCCACATTCGCCCTTTTGTCCACGGTTCATTGGACTACAAGGCGTCCATGTTTCGGGGCTGAGGAGTCCATCTGGAAGGGAACTGTTCCTGCTCCTACACTGAGGAGATACACCCAGGGAGTCAGTCACAGCAAAGACTGGACCAAGACACCAGGCCTCTCCTGGCTCAATTTGAAGGAAGAGATGGGCAGGTGCCAATGCAAGAATTCCTCCAACAACATGAAAGGCAACGTGACATCACCAGAAGCCAGGAATCCCGAAATAAGAAGAATTGTACACCACCCTACTCCAGAAGAATTAGAAGAATTTGACTCAAAAGTGAATTGTATGAAAATAATAGAGGACCTTAAACAGGAGGTGAAAAACTGCCACAACCAATTAGAGATTACAAACAAAAGGGTAGAGGAAATGAATTAATCTCTCAAAGATACCCAAGAAAACCAATAGAAACAAGAAAAAGCAATCAAACAGGTAAGGGAAATGGTTGAAGACTTGAAGAATGAAATGGAAGTAATGAAAAAACACAAACCGAGGGAAGGATGGAGATAGAAAATCTGGGTAAATGAACAGGAACTACAGAGGCAAGTACTACCAACAGATTACAAGAGATAGAAGAAAGAATCTCAGACACTGTAGATACCATAGAGAAAATACACACTGATGAAAGAAAACAGCAAAACCAACAAATTCTCATCACAAAACATTCAGGAAATCTGGGACACAATAAAAAGACCAAACCTAAGAATAATAGGGATAGAAGAAGGAGAAGAAGTACAGCTCAATGGTCCAGAAAATATATTTAACAAAATTATAGAAGAAAACTTTCCCAACCTTAAGAAAGATATTCCTTTGAAGGTCCAAGAAGCATACAGAACACTGAATAGACTGGATCAAAAGAAAAAATGTCTTCTTGCCATATAATAATCAAAATACAAAACATACAGAATAAAGAAAGTATATTAAGAGCTGCAAAGGAAAAAGGTCAAGTTACTTATAAAGGTAAACCTATCAGACTTACACCTGACTTCTCTATGGAAACCATGAAAGCCAGAAGGTCCTGGATAGATGTACTGCAGAAACTGAGAGACCATGGATGCAAGCCCAGACTACTATACCCAGCCAAGCTTTCATTCACTATAAATGGAGAAAACAAAATTTTCCAGGGTAAAAAAAAAAAATTAAACAATATATAGCCACAAATCCAGTCTTACAGAAAGTAATTGAAATAAAATCATAACCCAACTAGTCCAAGAATGCCCACAATAACTCAGACATCAAATGACCCTTCACCAGCACAACTCGAAGAAGGGAAACACACAAACTCTACTACCAAAAAAAAGAAAGAAAGGAAGGAAGGGAGGAAGGAAGGAAGGAAGGAAGGAAGGAAGGAAGGAAGGAAGAAGGAAGAAAAAATGACCAGTGTTAACAACCACTGGTCATTAATATCACTTAATATCAATGGACACAACTTACCTATAAAGAGACACAGGCTAAGAGATTGGATACGAAAACAGGATCCAACATTCTGCTGTTTACAAGAAACACACCTTAACCACAAAAACAGACATCTACTTGGAGTAAAGGGCTGGGAAAAGGTTTATCAAGCAAATGGACCTAAGAAACAAGCAGATGTGGCCATACTAATTTCTAACAAAGTTGACTTCAAACTAAAATCAATCAGAAGAGATGGAGAGGGACATTTTTTTACTCATAACAGGAACAATTCATCAGGATGAAGTCTCAATCCTGAATATCTATGCCCCTAATATAAAAGCACCCACTTATGTAAAAGAAACATTACTAAAACTCAAGGCAGTCATCAAACCACACACACTAATAGTACGAGATTTCAACACTCCTCTCTCACCAATGGACAGGTCAATCAGACAGAAACCTAACAGAGAAATAAGAGGATTAAGGGAGGTCATGAATCAAATGGACTTAACAGACATCTATAGAACATTCCACCCAAATAGGAAAGAATATACCTTTTTCTCTGCAGCTCATGGAACTTTCTCGAAAATTGACCACATACTCGGTAACAAAGCAAACTTACACAGTTACAAAATAATATTAGTAACCACCTGTGTCTTATCAGATCACCATGGATTAAAGTTAGAATTCAACAACAATGCTACCCCCAGAAATCCTACGAACTCATGAAAACTGGACAGTCAACTACTGAACCACACCTGGATCAAGGAAGAAATAAAAAGAGAAATTAAAGTCTTTCTTGAATTCAATGAAAACAAAGACTCAACATACTCAAACTTATGGGACACTATGAAAGCAGTGCTAAGAGGAAAGTTCATAGCACTAAGTGCCCACTTAAAGAAAACGGAGAAAGCACACATTGGAGACTTAAGAGCCCACCTGAAAGCTCTAGAAAAAAAAAAGAAGCAGACTAACCTAGGAGGAGTAGAAAACTGGAAATAATCAAACTGAGGGCTGAAATCAACAAAATAGAAACACAGAAAACAATCCAAAGAATCAATGAAACAAAAAGCTGGTTCTTGGAGAAAATCAACAAGATTGATAAACCCCTATCCAAACTAATTAAACAGCAGAGAGAGATTACGCAAATTAACATGATCAGAAACGAAAAGGGAGACATAACCACAGACACAGAGGAAATTCAGAGAATCATTAGATCTTACTACAAAAGCCTGTATGCCACAAAATTGGAAAATGTAAAAGAAATGGATACTCTTTTACATAAGTACCAAAGTTAAACCAGGACCAGGTGAACAATCTAAATAGATCTGTTAGTCGTGAAGAATTAGAAGTTGTTATAAAAAACCTCCCTACCAAAAAAAGCCCAGGTCCAGGAAGCAGGGCTGGTAAACAATTTTGACACTAGCGTTAAAGAGCAGCTGGAGGCCCGAACTCCATATGGTCCAAACAGGGCTGTACAAATAGGGGTAACTGACCCAGAAGATAGACATATAATTATTGAATATGTGGCTTATGAGAATGCCAACATAGAGTGCAAAAGGATCCTTACATCTTTAAAGATCATATCAGCACCCATGGATGAATGGGTCTTTTATACAATGAATGTTCAGACACTTGCCCATGCTACTGAAGCTTGAGTAGGTTAGCAATTTCCAATGGTAAGAGAAGACATCAAAATACCAAATGTTTTAATTGTGGCAGAATGGCACATCTGAGAATGGATTGTAGACAATAGATTTCTAGGGATAATGCCTACTCTGGGAATGACAGAAATAGGAGGACCCAACCTTCAAATATATGTAGTAGATATGGCAAATGCCAGCATTGGATCAATGAATGTAAGTCAACAAAAGATAGACAAGGCAACCCAATACCATGGGGAAACTCTATGGGGGGCCTCTCGCAGGCTCCCAAATAAAATGTGGTCCAGTTGTTCCCAGTTACTGTGGAGAACGTGCCTCACCAGGAAAATTAAAAAACCCAATGCCTGCTGTAAAATGCAATACTGTTCTAAATAATGGGATAAATATGGAGGATGAGTTAAGAACTCCAGTAGGACAGAGGAAACATATGTTTTGGCAGACTTCTATAAATGAACAAAGACCAAAGCTAAGATTGTATATAAATGGCATTTTTTGAAGGCTTATTCGACATGGGGGCAAATGTAAGTATTATTACTCCAGAATCTTGGCATCTGATTTGGCCTCTTCAGGAGGTAGATGTTCAGTTCCTGGGAATTGGAACTCTATCTCGGGTAAGACAAATTATGAGATGGGTTGAATGCATAGGGCCAGAAGAGCAAATAGGAAAAGTAAGGCCATATAAAACCAATATTGCAGTGAATTTGTGGTGTCTTGAACTATTGAAGCAATGGAATACCCAGATTAACTTTCCTGTAGCCCCAGAAACTTATGTTTCTGAAGAAAATATTAGAAGATATTACAGAAGATGGACACCAACCATTTGGGCTGTACAAGAACACAAAACAATTGATAAACCTTCAGATGTAACAAAAGCCTTCCCTTTAAAATGTTTGACTAAGAAACCAATATGGGTTAAGCAGTGGCCCCTAGCTGAGGAAAAGTTGCAGGCTTTAGAACAGCTAATACAGGAGCAAATAGATGCTCGACATATAGAAGTATCTACCAGCCCTTGGAATTCTCTTGTATTTGTTGCTAAGAAGAAATCTGGAAAATGGAGAATGGTTCCAGATCTTAGAGCTATCAAGGTTATTCAATCTATGGGCAATCTACAATCTGGGATTCCGCTGCCCTCTTGTAGAAATAGCAGAGGTGGGCTGTTCCCCGCCACCTGGCTCCCGCACGGCTAGCTTTATACCAGAAATAACAACACACAAATGTATTCTTTTAAACACTACCTGGCCCATTAGTTCCAGCCCCTTATTGGCTAATTTTCATATCTTGCTTTAACCCATGTTTAATAATCTGTATCACCACAAGGTGTGGCTTACCAAGAAAGATCTTATACTGCATCTGTGTCAGGTGAGAGAATCATGGTGACTGCCTGACTCGGCTTCTTTCTCCCAGCATTCTGTTCTGTCTATTCCACCTATCTAAGCTGCTGTCCTACCAAAAGGGTCAAGGCAGTTTCTTTATTAACCAATAGACATATGACCCTCCTCTATCACCCTCTCTGTTACCAAAGGGATGGCCTCTCATAGTTATTAATTTAAAGAATTGTTTCTTCACTGTACCTTTACAAGAAAAATATAGAGAAAAGCTTGTCTACATAGTGCCTTCTTAAATTAATTCTCAGCCTACTAGAAGATATCAATGGACTCTCCTCACACAGGAAATGCTCAATAGCCCCACCCTGTGTCAATACTTTGTTAGCCAGCCATTGGAAATAATTCATAAGCAATTTCCTAAGTCTATAATTTACCATTGCATGGATGACATTTTGTTATCTGATTCAGAAACAGATACTTTTAGAAAGAATATTTGAAGAATCAAAGAAAGTCTTGCCTAAATGGGTATTACAAATTGCTCCTGAAAAAAAATTCAAAGAGGTGATTCTGTTAATTACCTAGGTTACAGAATAGGTTTACAGAAACTTAGAACACAAACAAATTAGGAGATATTTAAGCAGAAACTCTTAACTTGTCATAGAGATATCAAGCCTCCTGGATACTTTCTAAGGTCAATGATGATGCCTAGATCTAGCTCTTTATTCTTCTGCCTCTCGGAGAGGGGATGGAGATTGCAGAGTTTCAGACAGATCTACAGTTTGAAGTATTTATCAGAATGGATGGCATGTGGACTTCAAATTTTACATGGTCATTCCTCTTTGATTCTGACAAATGTGATCTATGCACCTGACACTCACTGTGTCTTTGCTCCTGAGGAAGAAAATTTGCATGCTGCTGCCTTTTGACTATTATAAATCCTAAGTTGATGACCACAGTCCCTGACCATCTCAGGGTTCATTCAAATCCTGAAGATCACCCATGTTTATTCTCCAAACGGCTTGTATCTCTCAAGGTAAAGGGGGGAAGCTCGTTAGCATCCTGTTTCCAGGGTAGCAGGACTAAAGTCATGTCTGCAGCTCTGTCACTAGCTTAGATTAACACCTCCTCCAAGACAGTCCTCATAATTACAAAGAAGAGAGCAGAACAACAAAAGCATATCCTGACCCCAGGAGACAGCCAGTCTGTAAGTGATTTGAACACCTCAGTTGCTCCCAGCACTTGGGAGGCAGAGGCAGGCAGATCTCTGTGAGTTCGGGACCAGCCTGGTCTTCAAGAGCTAGTTCCAGGACAGGCTCCAAAGCCACAGAGAAACCCTGTCTCGAAAAATAAAATAAAATAAAATAAAACAAAACACCTCAGTTGCTATTGTGGCTTGGCAGCTTGGCTGCCAATACAACGCAGAAATATGTGGCCTGTATAATATTGGCCCACACTTGCTCTTCACTTTTATCTTCCTCCCTCTTGGTCTCAACTCCCCACCCCTGTTGTCTTCATCTCTGGCTCCCCCTTTTCTCTCTCCTCTCATGGTCCAGTTTAGGTTGCTGGCCATGTTAGTCTACTACTTTCTCTTGCTTCTCTGGACACTTGCAGAGACCTCTGACTATACACTTCTTTATGTCTACAATAAAAACCATCTCCTAACTATACCATTGCATTCATGTATTTGTTCATGAATTTTCAGAACGTATGTAACTATGAAGTCTCCATCATAGTCACGTTGTAGACTCAGACCCCACCCAATTACCCTATGCCCTTCTGTAGACACTCCTTTCCTCTGTACCCAGCCTAAGGCATCTTTGCTTTTTCAGTGCTTACACACTTGCTTTTCAATACTATCATGTAGCTGGACCCGTGCAGAAATCATGCATTTGAGATTCATCCACAGTGCATTCTACAGCTGTGTGTCAGCTAAGAACACAGTAGCTATAGTAGAAGAAATTTCAGAACATGATTGATTGAGGAATGAGCTGTAAATTCACAGTATGTATTTTGAACCTGAATACAATAACAGGATTTTAAACAGGTCATGGGAACTCGACAAGAAACTAGTGGGTAAGAGTGACAGAAAAGAGAGGAGGTAGTTAGAATTTCTCAGCAGAAAACCAATGTCCTGTGATCAGATTCTCCAAGTAAACTACAAATGGGCTAGTTGGGATTTTGTTGCTCTTTGGGATTTGGTGGGGATGGTGGTGGTGGTGGTGGTGGGGTTTACACATAAACCTTGACTCACATCTAAAGTAAAGAAAACAACTACCTGTATTTTATTTTCTCTTTCTTTTTTGCATGTTTCATGGATTAAAGCCAGGATATCAGGCTTGAATATAATACACTTTTACCCACTAAGCCATCTTGCTGGCCCATGGATGACTGCTTTTGTTACCAGCTGTTTAAGGGTTACTTAAGTTGGGCCATAAGTTTTTGCTTAAGGATCCCTGGGAACAGAACGATGAGAAACATTTAGCTAGCACAAGAAATGTGCAAATTCAAGCCTGAGGACCAGTTTTTCCTTTCAATCATATTCCACCAGTTCTGAGTAAAATGTTTTATTTTGTCACAACCTCAGGGATATTTGAGTTGTTGCAAACCACCAGCTAAATTTATAAAGCTGCTATAATGCAGATAAGCTTCTTTATGTAAACACAAGCATTTTGGTTAGACCTAGGTTATGAGATAAATGTCTTCAAATTTTAGTAAAATACTAAACTATATTTCCCTCAAGCATTGGTGATACTGAGCATTTATAATGGATGTATTTACTGTAAGTGTGTCATTGCATTGTATTTTTTTGTAATTGACTCAGAGGTTAAAAGCTCTTGATATTCTTCCAGCAACTGAATGTGAGCATGTTCCATACATGTACAATTGTGTGTTTGGCAGTACTATAAGTGCTGTAATATTTATACATTTGTTTGCCATTGACAATTGTTAGTGTATGAAAGTGTATTATTTTATGCCCTGCTGCATTGTGAATTCATTTTCCTTTTAGGGATCTTCTAAAAGACTCCTTAGAACTTTGTATGTTGGTACATCCTTGTTTTCTGAATAGCAACACTTTCATCTTTTTTTGTGAGGAATAACTGTTATTTCATTTTCCTATCCTTATGTCTTGGATAGGCACTTAACAGTCACACTAGAATGTTTAGTGGATATCCTTGCCTTGCTCCGGGTAACTGGAAGAGAGCATTCATGCTGACTGTGTTCCTTGCTTAATATTGCTTGTTATTTGTAATTTTATACTTTGTATCTGTTCCTATTATTTATAGTTGTATTGAGTTGGATCAATCTTGTTCAGACAAAATGGGGAGGTAATAGGGGAAGCTTTGTTAACTAATCATCTTTAAGAAGTGGAATCTAGTTAAGGCATAGCTTTCTTTCTACTTTATGTTTTGTCCTATTGTCATGGGAATTCTTGAAGAGGAAGTAGCACTTTAAGTGCAGGCTTAAGGAGACAGGTCTGGTGGCAACTGTCTGAACTCTGTTTGCATGTGTTACAGCCTGATTCCAAACTCTCCTGCATTCTGGGAGAATGTTGGTAAGTATCATATGTTGGAATTCTTTAATAAAGGTGGAATTATTAGCAGTATGCTATTACACTCTTTTTTCATTTGAGAGTGTTCACTTAGTAAATAAGGAATGTCTACCCTGTTCAAGATGTCCATCATGCCAACCTCCCACAATGCATGAACAATCACTGGTTTATGCCAGGCAAGAAAAGGCTCATTAATATATATAAAAACTGAGAAGGAATCATCTGGTTGGATTTCATACCTAGAAGAAATTGATTTTGCCTCATCACATGGCAAAACCCATCCTTTCCAACTCAATGATAATTGTGAGTCATGTGGCTACCTCCATCATAATGAGGGGACAACAGCTAACTTGGTGACTAACTACATGTTTTCTTTAAGATTTCCTACTTATAGATTTTTAACAATTAGTCTTGATGTTAGGAGTCTTAAGTTAACCTGTTTCTTATAGATATTTAATCATATACATATGCTTATAAATTTTGAGGGATAGAAAGTTTACAGAATAGTCTTATAAGTGTTGAGGTAAGATTTATACCCTTGCAAAAAATTTTAGAGAGTTGAATGTAAACCAAAAATATGAAATAAGTAGAAATAATACATACTGGGAATAGTCAGTTTTCTTATATTGTTGTTTTTTTTCTCTGTCACATACTTAGGTTTCTCATCTGATATAGCACAATAAACTATGTAATTCACCTCTAAAAATTATGCTTGGGTCTAGAGGATGGGAAATCTTATTCCAACTCTAGAGCCAGCCTCTAACTGAAGTGGAATAGCATAAAACAATATGCCAATCATACCAAAAAAAAAAAAAAAAAAAAAAAAAAAACCTTAATCCATGTAAAACTGAATACAGCATACTGACAAGAACAAATACTTTTAAAAATAGGAAATTTTGGAGCTCTGGCAATAGATAGAGGACACTGTATGGGAAAACTGAGGCAGTACCAGCCAGTGAAGAATGTGTGTCCTATGTGTGTAGACTGCAGCTGACCTGCTTCTATACACCTTTCCCGTCCTTTTAGATCTGTCTCCTCTTCCCACTTTGCAAAAATACTTGTAGATACATCTACAACTTAAAAGACAGAATATTTACACTGTGTGTATGTGTATGTGTGTGTGTGTGTGTGTGCATGTGTGTATACAGGAAAAAGCCAAACAGGTCTTGGAGGAGAAAAAAGAGAAATAGAGAATGGGTAGTCTATTTCCATTTCCCTGATCAGTCACAGCACTTGTAAAAGTTCCAAATAATATTGGGATCTAGCATGTTGTTAGGGAGCTATGTAGATTGCTTTTCTAGGGACTTGTAGTTTGAAAGAAAATGGCCACTAAAGGTAGTGGAACTATTGAGAGGTGTGGCTTTGTTGGGGTAGATGTGGCCTTGTTGGAGGAAGTTTACCATTGTAGTGGTGGGTTTTGAGATTTTTGACATCTCCTGTGCTCAAAATATGCCCAGTATGGCAAACAGTTGCTTCTTTGACTGTTAGTCAAGATGTAAAACTCTTAGTACCTTCTCAGTCACCATGTCTGCTTTTACACTGCCATATCACATCATGAAGATAATGGACTAAAGCACTGACTGGAAAAAGACACAAGCTGTTCAGTGGGTTGTTAACAACAATACCAATAAAACCTATTATAACAACAAATACCAAATAAAGGAAATACCATTCACTGGTTATTGATATCTCTTAATACCAATGAACTCAATTCCCTAATAATAAAAAGAAACAAACTAACTTTGTGGGGTCAAAAACAAGATCTGTCCTGGCTTTGTGGGAGCCTAGCCGGTTTATATGCACACCTTCTTAGACCTGGATGGAGGGGGGAGGACCTTGGACTGGCCACAGGGCAGGGAACCCTGACTGCTCCTTGGAGTAGAGAGGGATGGGGGAGGGGAGTGGGGTGTGAGGAAAGGGAGGGAAAAGGGAGGCGGGGAGGAGGCAGAAATTTTTAATTAAAAATATTAAAAAAAAAAACAAGATCTGTCCTTCTGCTGCATACAAGAAACACAACTAACTGGGTGATGGTGGCACAAACCTTTAACTTGAGCACTTGGGAGCCAGAGGTAGGTGAAACTCTGTGGGTTTTAGGACAACCAATGTCTACAAGATCTAGTTCCAGGAGCACTAGAATTGTTACACAGAGAAAATCTGTCTTAAAGAACCAACCAACTAAACAAACAAAAATATCAAACCTCAAAATCAAACATTGAAATTACCTCATAGAAAGGGTAAGAAAAAGAGTTTCCAATTTGTTCACATTGGAAATAAGCTTGTGGAATTATTTTAATATCTAACAAAATAGTCTCCAAACCAAAATTAATCAAAAGACATAGGAAAGGACGTATCATTATACTCAAAAGAAATAATCCACCAAAATGATCTTTCAGTTCTGAACATCTATTCCACAAATGCAAGGGCATAGACGTGATACATTTACAAAATGGAGTATTACTCAATTATTAAACAAAATGTGACATAAAATTTGTAGTCAAGTGGTTGGAACTGAAAAAAGTATCACCTTGAGTAAGGTAATCAAGCCTCAGAAAAATAAAATTATATGCAGTAGCTTATAAGTGGCTAAGTAAATGATAGTCATGTTATAGGCAAGGACCTACAAAGTCTAAATAATAAGGAGAGTTTTAAATTGGCTGTATTGATCTCCCTGAGAAGGGGAAATAGATGTTGTGGGTAGATTGGTGGTAGGTAGGACTGGAAATGGAAGGGATTAGGTGTGTGGGGGACAAGAGAATATGGAAAGAGATGAATGAAATTGGAAAGCATTTTGGGGGTATGTGGAACTCTAGTGCAGTGGAATCTCCCAGAATTTTACAAGAGTGGTCCTAGTGAGAATTCCTAGAACTGGAGGATTCAGACCCTGAACAAGCTATTGTCTGTAACCAGGTAACTTCTAGTAGTGGTCCTGGAATACCAACCCAGTCATAAAACCTTCAACCTATAATCTACCTTCCTTCCAGAAGTCCTGAGTTAATGGAGGTGCAGAACTTGTGGGAGTGACTTATCAATGACTGATCTAAATATAGACCCACCTCAGGAGACAGAGCCCATGACGAACACTGCCTGGAGGACCAAGATCTGGAGACTGAATAGACCAGAGACCTAGGATTGAAAACAAAACAAACAAAAATGACTACTAATGATATTCTGCTATACTCATTGATGGGTGCCTAGCCTAATTGTTACCAGAAAGACTTTCTCTGGCAGCTGATGTGAACAGATGCACAGTCCCACAGCCAACCTTTAGATAGAAATAGAGCCTAAATTATACATTTCCATTGGGTAACCCCTGCTTGGAGCTCAGGAAATCCTAAAGAAGAGAGGTAGGAAGACTTTTAGAAGTTAGAGGTGTCAAACATGTCAAGAGAGCACAGTCCACAGAATCACCTAAGAAGGACTCATAGGGGCTCACAGAGACTGAAGTAACAGTTATCTCTTTAAAGACTTCACCCTTTTTAAGGCATTAACTTTATTTTCTATATTCTTTATCTTCTCCCTCCAAAGCCTATGTACATCTAAAACTATGACCCATTTAGAGGTCTTTTATGTCTGAATCTGTCCTATTGCATTGTCTGTTTTTGCTTTACACTTTTAAATTGCTAAGTGGTTAAGAATCTAAGCTGTAACATTCCTAGGTCAAAAACAGGTACTGCAGGCTTGCCCTGCCCAGTCCAACATGGCAGAGCTTCTTGTAACTCTGAATCAGTTGGGACTCTGAGCTGCTCTGGCTGCTCTGGATGTTGGCTCAACCTCTCTCCAATTTCAAAATGGAAGATATACCATTTATGCTAGCTCTGGGGCCGCCAGGTAGGAGTCTCACTCAGCAGTTTAACTCTGAGAATGAGCTTTCTTATCTCAGTCACAGTCTAATCTGCCAGGCAGACCACTGCACGGCCTGGAAACATCTCTGTCTATGGCCCCTGGAATCTGCCATGCTCTTCTGCTTGCCCAAGCCTGATTCTGCCATCTGCCCAGGTGCAGGTGGGGAGCCCTGAGCCATTGGTATGGTCTCAGAGTACTTTTTTCCTGATCTTGAGTGGGCACACAAACATCCAAGCCCACAAGTGCTCCATAGTCAGAGATTGCACCAGCAGCAGGGCCCATGTAGCCTTGTTTTAAAATAGCGTGACTTTTTTTCTGCTGTTATTGCTGAATCAGGAAAATTTCTCTGCTGTACCCCACCAGCAAACAGAAAAAAGTTGTGTTGAACTCTCTTTTTTTTTGCACTTAAAATTAAGCTCTCTCAGGTTTTTAAGTAGATTTAATTGGCCATGTTGGCGCCACTCTGTAGTAAAAGGAGTAGCAGGCCACTTTTCCACCACCTGGCTCCCGAAATAACAACACACATATTGTATTTATTTAAACACTGCCTGGCCCATTATATCTAGCCTCTTCTTGGATAACTTTCACATCTTAATTAACCCATTTCTTATAATCTGGATATCACCACATGACTGTGGCTTACCAGGAAGATTCTAACCCATGTCCATCTCAGGCTGGAGCTTCATGGCATCTGCCTGACTCTGCTTCTTTCTCCCAGCATTCTTTTCTGTCTACTCTGCCTATCTAAGCTGCTGTCCTATGAAAGGCCAAGGCAGTCTCTTTATTTGACCAAAGAAAGTAACACATAGACAGAAGACCTGCCTACATCAACTTTTTTTATGCTCTGTATTGCCTTCAATTTTTTCATCTCTTCTCTAGTCTGGTAAATGGCAGAAGTTAGGCTCTGAATATCAGAGTAACCACCAATTTTTGGCATGGTTTCTGGTTACAGCTGTGTATATTGATAAATATTGATGGAGATATATCAGATGTGTGTGCAATATGGAAAAACCCCTATCAATATGCCTTTACATTATTTGATTTCAGAAGTATCACTCATGTGTGATGAATCATGAGCATCAAGGGGACTCAGTTCCTCCTGGACAGCATAAAAGGCTGGTACCAACACCATCCCAAGAGGTTGTGTGCATATTTGAACTATGGGAATATTCCCTTCTGATCTTAGTTCTGATGGTGTCATTGTTACCAGGTGAGAACTCCTCAACTCTTCATGTTTTATCAAAGAAATAAATCACCCAAGACACAAGTTGAGCAGAAGTGTGTTTACCAAAGCATAGAAACTCAAGATGAATGTACGTTATAGAACAAAATTGGAGCAGGCTGGTCTGAAGGTAGGAGTAGTCCATTGGGCTTTGCAGGAAAGAATATACAGAAGTTTATTATGGTCCTAACTCTATGATGTCATTGCAAAATTCCTCTCTTGGAAACTCCTTCTCTCCTAAAGGAAATTGTTCCAGGACCAAGATGTCCCTACAGTTTTTACTTCCCTGCCTATTACCTTACTCACTGGTGACTGTTATGCCCAAATCCACGAGGGCCCCACAAAAGCCAACAAAGGAGACTAAGTCCCATATGTAAAAGCAAAGAGCCTTTATTTTAATCAAGTTTGCCAGCTTAGTCTCTCTGCATGTCCAACGTATTAGAATAACCAGAGGGCTCTGAGCTCAGTTAGAATTGGGATTTTATAGTAGTAAATGTGGGGGTGAGGGAGGTCTCTAGGATTCATGACCCTTGATTGGCTGACATTTGTCTAGGGGTGTCCTGGTGAGTATGTGCAGACATTTCCTTTTAATTGTCTGCTCTTGGGTGAGGGCTGGGTAATTTCAGCTTGGGGTTCTTTCCTAGTAACAGGTATTGCTTCAGGGAAAACTGAAACTGAGGCCTCTTATTAAATTTTTTGAGGGCCAAGTTCTACTCTGGCAGGTGATAATGGTTGGAAGTAAAGAACTTCCTTTGGGTGATCTTCGCAGACTTAACTTATCATGGCTGGCCCTCTCAGTGACATGTATGGTCATTGGGAAAGTTCTCTTGTGCCTTAGTTTCTTACAAGCCAGAAGGAGCCCAACAATAGCTTCAAAAGGACAGTTGAAAACATCAGGAGACACAGCTATCAAGGCAAAGCTTTAGTCCCCTTGTTTCCCCCACATGATGTACCTAAGTAAAAAAGGTTGTTGGGCATAACCCTGGCTCCTTTCTGCTCCTATCTGCTTAGCTACCTGATTTTAACAATTTCAATACTTTCTTAAAACTTCACTGTTGTTAACCATTGCTTTATAGTGCTGTTTCCTTCTGAAATGTTTTCCTAGATGATTTGTTTCTACAAATTTTCAAAAATTGAATTATTCTTGATGCTTTATGTATTGTAAAGTTATCAAAAATATAAATGCTTATTTCTGACAAGTAATACTATTCAGATTTTGAGATAGTTCAGTGGTTAGTAGCATTGGCTGCTCTTGCAAAGAACACAGGTTTGATCCCAGCACCCACATTGTATCTTGCAACCATCTATAATTACAGGTCCAGGGGATATACTGCCCCATCATTTTTCAAGAGTACTACAAGCACATGGTGCACAAATATGAATGTAAACAGAATATCCATCCATACAAATTAACAATTTGTAAAATAAACACTATTTTTAAATGAGATTTTATTTCAACATAGCATATGTATCAATTTAAGAAACTGAGTTCTACATTGAATGATTAGGATATGTATATTTATTCTAACAGTTTTTATCTTATTATGCCTCTTTATAAAATGAATTCAGTCTTCTTATTCCTTTGATTCCTTTGGAAAATTTGGCAATTCTTTTATTTTAAAGAAAAGTGGACATTCAAGAGTTTTATCAGAATAAATGTTAATTTTATTTTAATTTCTATTACTGAAGAATCAAAATATCATTTATTTTCTACTAAAATAACTAAATATTTACTGCATACTTCCTACTATTTCTGCATGAAGCATAAGCAATAGCGAGGCATGGAAGAAAGAAATGTCAAGAATTTTAAAATGGAAAGACTTGTGGAACAGTGGGAAAGGACAAGGTCTTGTCTCAGTATACCGGATGAGAAGAGACACTCAGTCTCACAGCTCTGAAGACTAACAAATCCAAGGCCAGTGTGTCAACATATACCCAGGGGCTGTTGGTGGATCACAGCAGGCTGAGAGACTTCACATGGAAAGAGCTAGGTTTACCTAGAGTCACTCTCATTGTCACAACGTTAGTCAATTATTGATTGATTATTTTGTAGGAGTCAATCAAAACAAACTCTTCCCTTCCCAATGTCCTTAAGTATGGGTCTCTAATGTCAAGGCAAAAACAAGGACTTTAATTAAGGTTCTACAGCCAAGATGTCAGATAGATTGAAGTGGGATAGAGGTAGAGATGAGAACATTGAAAACAGTTTTCTGCAGCTGTTTGCAGATGAATTGAGGCAGAGAATTCAGCAAATGCCATAAAGGCCTCCAGTGCTGTCTACTGGCCTGGGTTTCCTTCTATAGAACACCTCTCTCAGAATTTCACTAACCATGCACAGGAAAGGCCCACACCATTGACAAATAGTATACAGAGATTTGGTGTGAAGTTTAAGGGAACAGAGTTGATATTCACAACCAGGAATTAGGACACAAAATTTTAGACAGGTTTCAGCTTCTTTTGGCAGATATACAAGTGGTATACAGAACACTTTTCAACAAGAACTTCTAGTCCTGAGATAGTGGCGCATCCATTGTCTTCATTCTTGATGGTGATTTGTAAGCTGAAGAGCAAAGAAGAGCTGCACTTAGTGTTTAGAATTATTATGTTTTTTTTGTTATCACATTGGTCCTTTATTTTCTTTGCACTATAAAGAATGCTATAGATTTCATAGTGTCTAAGCATAGTAAATATATGGCAACAAACATTATAAACACATATAAACATTAAATATACTGATGATGAAAACCTCTAAAGCTTTTATTTGTACTCTTACTGTAAAAGAATCCTTCCAGCAGGAATCTTCATAATGACATACAAAAAGGGAAAGGCTTGAGAATGGGAGATGAAACCTCCTCATTCTATTACTAACATGGCATGTGATTATGTGAAAATCATATTCATTTTTCTGAGATTCAGTTTCCTTAAATACATAGGGTATAACCTGCTAATGTCTAGGGATAGTGTTGATGTATACATATATGCATGAGAATAGTTACACCCAGTAGGTACTCATAAAGTATTCAACTTACAGAGTGAACACAGTGGATCTAGAGAATCGGTTACAGAAAAGCAAAGAACCTGAAGTCCTGGGAACAAGAATCAGGTTCCTTCTCTTCTCACCCTAGTGGCTGGGGAGCCTTTACTTTATCACACTATTCCCACACCCAGCAGTCCTGGGATCATTGCAGGTGAGAATGAGACTAGAAGTCAAGCACTAATACAGACAGCTTCTAAGCTGATTATAAGAAAGGGGTGAGTTTAAGACTAGCCTGTCTCTAACATAGTGTGTCACACATCAGGCAGTAAGCTGGGCTCCCTCACAGCTGTCTCTTTTCACATCTTCATTTCTTCATGGAGCCCCTTGGGCATGAACCGTAAATTTGATGGCATCCTAGTACACAGCATGGTAATCAAACTATGAACTTCCCTCAACTGGGCTTCTGTAGATGTCTCTACATTTTATTTTTCTTTCCTTTAGCTTCTTTCTTCAATCTTTATATCTTTTTTTAAAGCCCATCCTCTCAACTAAAGTCTTTATTTTGAAAAGACTTTGATGGTTTCCTAGGGGTTCCCCAGCCAGGATTCTGGTGAGGACTCTAACATTATCTCATTTAATTCCCAAAATAATCCTTGCAGCAAAATATTTATCCCTCCCCCCTGTTTTTCTTACCCAAAAACAAGGACTCAGGGAGTTCAAATAAATATTTACTTTATGTATGTGAGAGAGAGAGAGAGAGAGAGAGAGAGAGAGAGAGAGAGAGGGAGGAGAGAGAGAGGAAGGGTCAGAATTTGTATAGAAGTCAGAGGACAATTTTGGGGAGATCCTCTGTTTAAACATGGTTTCTATCTCTGCATCATGTACTCCACTCCATGTGTTCACTGACCCAGGTGCCGCCAGGTGATTCTCCCATCTCCACTTCTTGCCTCTCTGCAGGAGTGCTGTGATACAGATGTGGACTTCTATATCTCACTTTTTATATGTGTTCTGTGGACTGAACTGTGAGATTTACACAGGTAGAACTTTTACCCAGAGCCATTTTTCTCAGTCCAATGAAAACAAAAGCAGGGTTTAACTGACTCTCTTTCTATTGTAGCAGGGTGGCCTCAAAATTTATGTTGTCACTACCATCTAACAGAATATTGCTTTATCTACAGAGTAAATGACAGATCACCTAAGCTTAATTCTCCATGTTACATATATTTCTTCACTTATCATCATACTTTTACTGTTAGTTAAAATTAAGTAATCATTTTACATCACAGCACAAGAAGCAAACACATGAAAACCAAGATCAAAACACACACATGCACACGCACACACACACACACACACACACACACAAATCAAACTTTGTTATGTATGAAAATATTTTGAAATGGCAATGTATTTTCTGATTCTGTCTAGAGAAGTTTATGTCATTGATGGAGGAGTTAATTTCGTTGGTTAAATAAAGAAACTGCCTTAGCCCTTTAAGAGGACAGAAAATTAGGTAGGCGGAGTAGACAGAAAAGAATGCTGGGAGAAAGAAGCCGAGTCAGGAGTCGCCATGATTCTCCCACTCCAGACAGACGCAGGTTAAGATCTTTCCTGGTAAGCCAGCTCGTGGAACTACACAGAATATTAGAAATGGGTTAGATCAATATGTAAGAGCTAACCAGTAAGAGGCTGGAACTAATGGGCCAGGCAGTGTTCAAAAGAATACAGTTTCCGTGTAATTATTTCGGGGCATAAGCTAGCCATATGGGCAGCTGGGTACCGGGGACACAGCCCTGCCGCTCCTATAACAACATGTCATGACACAATATGCTCCTACTTTGTTGCCTAATTCTAAAAGTACTGTTTAAGAATATCTGTGTAAGAACTGACTTAGTGGTTAAGTGTGCTTACTGCTCTTCCAGAGTACCCAGATTCAAGTTCCACATGCACGGGGCAGTTTACAATCATCTGTAACTCCAGTTCGAGAATCTAATGCCCTCTTCTGACCTCTGTGAGCTCTGTATGCACATGGTACACATACATACATTGTGGCACACAGCCATAAAATTAAATAAATACTTTTTAAAAATTCCATGTAAATATGTATAGACCCTAATGTATTTCTTGTTCTTTAAAACTCAGTTATAAATAAACACACACAGAATTATAAAGAGTTGATGTCTACTTGTACATCAAAAGTTTCAAACAATTTTTGAATTGTCTTTTCATCCTGTTCTGACCCTCTTAAGAATTTAAAAACTAAATTCATATTACAAAACTCAATCTGCAGTGAAATAAATATGAATTGAACATTCAATTTAGCTCATTTAATACTTACACATCAGGATTTAAAATAGATCCATTTACCCACTTCCAGATCTTCTCTGCTGGTACATAATTTAATCCAATATAAAATTTTGTACTTTTTCTCTTTAAGAAGTCCCAAATGAATTTCTATAATCAAATCAGAGTTGGAGATTTAATCTAAAATCTGTTTGTTTAGGATTTACTTTCTTCTGTTAACCTTCTTAAACACTATTGCTCCTTTTTGAAATGCCTCTTAGCTCCCCACCAATGTAATTCTCCCGATTTTGTGAAATTGCTCTCTATATATTCATCTATATATAATTGATTCACCCCACTTTATTGTTTTTATATCATAAATCCAATTAGTCTTTCCGATTATGAGAAGTTTAAAATCCAAGTCTTTACTTCCTCAGCATAGACCATTGTTTAAAGCTCAGAGGTATCAACATAGCTTGAAGAGTGTGTTATGTTCTACTGAGCAATTTATTTTTATCAGTTTACCAATTCTTCTTCATTTTCAATGACCAGCAAAGTGGATCCTCTCATAGAGCAGTCAGCTTGACCTTCAACCCAAGATCTGGTAGTCTGAGAAATAAATAAGCATTTATCCCAGTATGGATGCCAATCTCTCGGGCATGTTAGTACGGCTGATCTACCTAGAGTATGAAAGAAGACATGTTTGTTTCTGCTCTGTTCCTGATGCACAATAATCAACTCTACACTGTAGCTGCTTTATTAGTGCATGCTGGAATAAGGTTAATGCTGTCATATGTCAAGGAATCACAATTAATGACAAAAGGTTCATTTTATGTTTCATTTCCATTAATTTACTTCAGACAAAGTTAATTGTGCAACATGCTTACTAAAATACTCAAATTTGCTATCTGACTACTAAGTTCATGTGCATTAGCAGTCTGAGGCAGCATGACCAGGTATGGAAGATCATAGATGTCAAGATCACACAGCTTCAACTCAGTTCCCAGAACCAAAATTTACAAACCCGGTGACCACTTGAAAGCTCTTAACATTTTCATAGCTGTCTTCACAGACAATACAGCACTGATACAGTGTACTCAGGGAAGGCTATTGTGCATTTTGCATTAAGCAACTCACGTTTTCTGTCAAAAATATCCTCTTAGTCTCAGGAAATTCAAGCCACACAATTACCTGTTGGTTCAGTCATGTTCACTCTTGGTGGGCTTTGCACTAAAAATCCCACTAGTAAATAAGAAAACACACAGAGAGGATTAAATGCAGAAAGAAATGGTGGAATATGAGTTCTCTTTCTCACTTCAGGAAATGAAGTTATTTCAATAAACCTGAACATATGAACTGAGGGTAAAACATTAGCAAACTGGATTAAGGGACAAGTGTGGAGACAGGAAATATGGACCAGAAAAGCATAGAACACATGGATTCAAACAACTCCGGGGTTACATACGATCTGATTGACAAGTCCATTTGTGGGTGTTGTTGCAAATCTCAGATTCCCACAGTCACACCTGAGCTTGCACATCTTCTATAACACCCATCCCAATAGAATGTTTAGCAAACATGTAGTGAGCTAAATTTGGGGATCTTTTAGTTTTCTTAGTCATTGTTACTTTAGGTCACATTTAGACATTTTATAGTTCAAGACGCACATATGAAATATTCCAGTTGGTTCTCATAAAAACTAAGAAGTACAGAAAACATGTAAGGATGCTGCTGTGAACAAGAAATGTTTTCATGTAATATTACATACCATTGACCTTCCCCTAGGCTCAAGGTGGCCAAGTACCATGAAGAGGACTAATGTTTATGTGGAAGAATAATAAAGCTAAAGCTCAGCCTCACTTACCTGTGACACTGATTCCAATCACGATCAAGACAAGAATCAGTCCAGCACAGCCGAGTTTCAAAGTCAACCAATGCCTGCGAGGACACTGACGGGTATCTAAGAGCACAGATTACACTTGTTAAATCCACTTGGGTACATCTGGGGAAAAGGTGAGAGTTGTTTTCGTCGTTACAGAAGACCTCCCTTACCTACAGAAGTCTTTCCAACACTCCTAGTGGACTGAATGAACTGGAGATGATAATACATTCTGTGTGCACCATTTTAAAATTTACACACACGCACACACACATGAGAGAGAGAGAGAGAGAGAGAGAGAGAGAGAGAGAGAGAGAGAGAGAGAGAAAGGGAGAGAGATTTTCATCCCAACTAAGCCCATACTATATATACCTGGTGGCTGGTGGCTGTAATTTTCACAATTTGATGTGTTACAGTAAAATTGTTTTTTTTTTTATCTTTAGAAGAGTACTTTTTACTATACCTCTTATTTATGGAATGCATTATGGCTTCTCTTTGGTATGACTGGGCTCTCAGTATCATTACTTATGCAATTTGGGGCCTTCACACAATCAGTGAGTGTTAATAGGGCTCAAGCACTGGTGACTAGTGTTTCATGGCTTAAATGCTGTGAGAGTTCATCATTGCTCCCTTGTCAGTGTCCAGCTAAAAACAATGAGTTACATGTTTCTAGAATTTTACAGTTAGCAACTTAGTATCACTGTTGAATGCAAGTAACAAAAACCATGATCAATGAAATCTCAAATATTTGGGTATTGTGCCATAAAACTGGCATACACTAAGTCTATAGCAGAAAAGGGGGTACTGGAATTAGCATTGGTAGATTCTGCATGACCACCATGGTCAGAAGTGTTATGGTCCATTGGAGGCAAGAAAACAGTTTAACATGACTAAGAGCTGGTGTTGGTTCAAACTTTGAAAGACTGATTTTGTATGATTTACTTTAGGCATATTTAGCATATCACAATATGTTGAAATTTTTCCTGGTGATGGCTAATTCATTTCATGTGGAAAATAACGCTTAAGGTATAACTTTATCAAAATTCTGGTGAAGTATGGGGACACCTTCTGTAAAGATACGTTCTAGTGACTGACAATCCTGTGTTAAGGGTCTGGGAGATGATGCACTGTCCTCTTGGCCACACACATGCTGCAAAGGTCACTAGGCTATTAAACCTGTCCAACCCCAGACTTCTGGGTGGATAATATTATGTATCCCTTCCTTTGAAGAAATAACCTTGTGTATTTATCATTTCTCGTACCTCTAGCGCTTATCTCTGTGCACAGGGACCTCCATGCCTTTTATATAAAATAACATACACTATGTATACCATACTGTGCTGTCGAAACACCATGACTGAAATTTGTTTTCCATGTTAAGAATATGAACTACAACAAATTGGATGCCTTTTATTTATTTGATAGTGAAATGCATTAATTTTTAAGCGTGACCAAATTGTAAAACTTTGTGAATTTAAATTTCTTCTAGATAGTTTAAAAAATGTGGGTTTCTTTTGGAAAATAGTGAGAGTTTTGTTTATAAAAATAACATGGTAAAACATTAGCCGGCTTTTGTGTCTCTAATTTAATGACCATAATCCTTTTGCTCTCATTTTGTTTCTAGCACTTCCATACATTACCATTTAATGAATGACTTTCTAGATTTAATTACCGAAAACAAATATTGTACCATTCTGAGCAAAACTTTCCAATTGTTTTATGTTTTGCATTGTTCTGTTTCTCAGGTTTGGTTTCCTGTAGCTGAAGCTAGTTTCAAACTCCCTCTGTGGTTAAGGGTAGCATTGAACACCTCATGCCTCTGTCTCTTCTCAAGTCTATACCCTATCATGTATGGTTAAGGGTTCCTAATTTTTACAGCTATAGATTATTACTTTATGTTTTTGTTTTCTTTCACTTCTAAATATTTCCAGGTATAATTGATGGCATACAGGTTAAAATTTTAAACAAAATGTGCTAAAATATTATCTTTTATTCTCACTGTGTAGTACAGAATTGCCTGTTTTCTCATTTCTACTCTTTCTATTTATTTTTTCTATTCTTGTTTTTGCATTACTTTTGATGCCTTAATTATGCAATTCATAATGCAGACAAATGCTAGTGGTCTCTGAACTGTAGAGCAGTTTTCAAATTCTGAAATTCACTAAATAAGAAAAATTACTATTAAATGTGGAAAAAGAAAAAATAAAAAAGAAAGAGAGGCAGAAATGGCAGAAAATTTATAGGAGAAAGAAGACAGCTCTGCTTAGCCTTAAGAACCCTCTATATCTGTAGACCCAGAAGTTCACTACTGATTAAAAGTGTGCACATAAAAGAAGGACAATTATCACGTTACTCACTCATAAGTAATTTTTAAACATAAAGCAAAAAAAGGACACATATCACAAATCCATAGAATGTAGATAACATTGAGGACCCTAAGAGAATCATACAAAAATCTAATCTACATGAGTAGGAGAAAAAGACAAGAACTCCTGAGTGCATTTGGAGCATGGGGACCTTGAGATGGTGGAAAGGGAGGGGAGAGGCAGGGAGTGGAGCAGAGAAAAATGTAGAGCTCAATAAAAAATATCTATGTAACACTGTCAGTCTTTTTCCATCATATTCTCTAAACAGATACTTATAAGAACTGTTTGTCTGGCATTGAAATCCTCTTAGTTGCTGTAGGTAATCTTGAGATTAGCTAAAGTACACAGGAATATGCACATAAATACTTTGTAAATATCACACTTTGTAGAAGAGACAAACTTATATACAGAGGTTCAGTAAGCAATCTAGTGTGGACAGTGAGCAATGCTGTGTGGTCAAAGGTGACATAAGCCTGTCATGAACGAATCCAGAGAGGTACTGGTATTGAAGAATGAGACCATGGATGATAATTCCTTCTGTGTACGATGTACTGGGCTACTGGACAAAGAGGCAGGCACCACAGAAAATTTCAAGGCTCCAAAGATACCCCATATTTGAGAAGATCAATGTATTTATATCAGCCTATAATTTTTCCTGAAGCCTAGAGTAACACAGTGACTAATCCTAATAAATAAGCCTAACAAGTCATTTCCATTTATATGTACATATGTATATGTACATGTATAGCAGATACTTATTTAAAAACAGAATATATATTTACATATAAATATATCAAGAAAGAAGTATGGAATAATGTACATATATAAAAGTCATTTCTGTCTGTCCTTACTCTTTCCACCTTTGAAATTATGAGTGATAAAATAGAGTTATCATCATATATTTACTATTGTGAAATATTTTGAACAGTCTAATATTTTGAAAAGTCATATTTCAAGTTCAACATAATATAACATAATAAAATTCAGTACAGTATATTATTGTGGCAATAACTTTAACCTTCATGAACAAGTAATTTCTTCATTTGTCAAGAATTTGGGCAATATCTACTTCATAAACTTTTAGAATTTATGAAAACAATTCTCACACATTTCTAATCATAGTGTCTGGTACAGATTATTATTCAATAAACAGTAGTTATCCTTTTTTCCTCAAGGTTTTGTTTCTCGTTGTTGTTTTTTAACTAAAAGTAAAAGACTGGGTGACTTTATATAATCGATATTTCTTTAAGAGAAGATATAAAGAATTGCAAAAATGCCTATCCTGTGTGGTGAGCTGTTCTGTGTGAAATTAGACTGAGTGGATAGGCCGTTCATCACTGAAAAGCCCACGTGAACATTAGTGGAATGACCTGCAAAAGGCATGCTTTGGTATCCCCAGAATGCTAAATATTCTCCATTGTCAGGACATTTTAGCCATTCCCCTTAAGCTGATCTGAGATTATAGAATGTTTTTTCAAATCACTTTCCATCTGACATTATTCCTTCTGATTTGATTCTTACACCATCCTGGCCATGCATGTTCTCCTACAACATGACATGCGTGTTCTCCCTTTGTATTTCCTGTTCCAGTTATTTACAAAACTCATCTCTCAGATGCTCAGCCTTAGTCCCTAGCATTTTTCAGACCTGGCATCTTTCATCTCCCAGGAAAACATGGGATGATCACGCTGCATGATGTGATGAAGTTTCTCAAGATAAAAATCTCGTTTTATTTTTATTTTTGCTAGCTTTAATCATACTATGTTTTTATATAGATTTTCATAGTTATGGCTGCATTCCTACATATAAACATAATATAGACTCTACAAGGAAAAAAAAAAGATACTCACAGTTGTTTACAGCCAGAACGTCATCATCTAGAGAAATATTGAAATTTAGTGGTTATTTTTAAATAAATGAAAGACTCTTGCTACACTTTATTCATCCCTTGACCAAAATAAACCTTAGGTCATTAGGCCACATAGTAGCTCAATGCTCATATTCCTATTTCTGTGTTTGTTTGTTCATTGAGAGATCCATTCACTATGCTGTGAATCTACCACAGTTTGAGTCATTTAGATAATGGTCCCAGGTGCATTCATTTCTTTCACTGCTGGGTAAGAATTTTCTCTTCACAGGCTTTTCTCTGACCTTATTCATTTTTTGTCCTTCAGGTTTCCATTCAAACGGATTGTTTAAAGGGTAATGGGAACAATGAGAGTAGAGACATTTTCTATCTCTTGATTTAGGACCATGGACAGTATTATTGAAGAAAGCCTCATTTTCTTTCTCAACTTTTATTTTCTTACATACATTTCCACAAGTTCCCTTGCCTACTGTTATTAGGCAGGAACATGAGGAAAAGAAAGATATGCTTCTTTTTATCAACAAAGGCTGGATCATTGGAATTCTCCTAGAAGTATCACAGCCTTCACATTCCCCTGACCCTTCATGCGTGTGTATATGTGTGTGTGTGTTTCTTTGAGTAGAACTGTCGGTGTGTGCATGTATCTATTCGTGATTGTAGACGTGTGACAGAAGGTTTGTGCCTCTGTGTGAATGCAGGTATATGCATGCCACACATATAGAATGAAGGAACAACTCTTAGGAGTTGATGTTCTTTTCGCGAAGATATTGGGAATCAAACTCAGGTTGTCGGGTTTATGAAGCAAGATCTTTTACCTGATGAGCCATCTCACCAACTTAACACAATAATTTAAAAGTGTTATAGAACAGGAGAGGATTAAACTCATAATATGTTGAAAATTATCATGGTGTTGGTTAATTCCTTTCATGTGGCAAATAAAGCTTAAGGTATAACTTCATCAAAATTCTGGGGTAGTGTGGGGGACACCTTCTGTAAAGATATGTTCCAGTGATTAACAAGCCTGTGTTACAGGTCTGGGAGATGATGTGCTGTCCTCTTGACCACACACATGCTTCAAAAGTCACCATGATATTAAACATGTCCACTCCCAGACTTCTGGGTGGATAACAGATTATGTATCCCTTACTTTGAGTAAATAACCTTGCGTATTTAACATTTCTGGTTCCTCTACTGCTTATCTCTGTGCACAGGGACCTCCATGCCTTTTATATAAAATAGCATACATTATGTCTAGCATACTGTGCTGTCTAAATACCATGACTGATCTGTTTTCCATGTTACCAATAATAACTACTATGAATTGGATGAATTTTATTTATTATATAGTGAATTCTGAAAATCAGTAAGTAATACAGGTCATTTATAAACATGGAAAAAGCAAAAAGAAAAAAAGGAGAGGCAGAAATAATAGAAATGTTTATAAGAGAAAGAAGACACCTCTCCTTAGCCTTAGGAACTCATTATATCTGTAGACACAGTAGTTCACTACTGACTAAAAATGTGCACATAAAAGAAATAAAATTATCACTAGTACTAACTCATAAGGAATTTTTTAACATAAAGCATAAAACAGCCAACAAATTACATATCCATAGGACCTAGACAATATTTAGGATACTAAGAGAGACATATATAGATCTAATCTATGTGGGTAATAGAAAAGGCAAGATCTCCTGAGAAAATTTGGAGCATGGGGTCCTTGAGAGAGGGTGGAAATGGAGGGGAGAGGCAGGAAGGGGAGCAGAGAAAAATGTAGAGCTCAATAAAAATATTTTAAAAATATCTATGGAACACTTTCAGACTTTCCACATCATATACGCTAGGCAAGTACTTATAAGAGTTGATTGCATGTCATTGAAAGCCTCTTGTTACTGTAGTAAATCTTGAGACTATCTAAAGCACACAGGAATATGCAGAAAGGACCTTTGCAAATACTGCACTATATAGATGAGACAATCTTATATACAGAGGTTTTGTAAGCAATCTACTGTGGACAGTGAGCAATGCTGTGTAGTCAGTGGTGACATAAGTCTGTCATGGAAGAATCCAGAGACCACTGAACTTAAAGAATGAGACCATGGATGATAATTCCTTCAGTGCAGGATGTACTGGGCTGCCAAATAAGAGGTAGGTGACATAAAAAATTTCAAGGCCCCAAAGATACCCCAAATTTGAGAATATCAGTGTATTTATATCGTCCTAGAATTTTTCCTGACGCTTAGAGTAACACAGAGTGACCAATCCTCTTAAACAGGCCTAACAAGTCATATTTCTTTTTATATGTGCATATATGTGTGTTTGTGTATATATATTTATGTACATGTATATGCAGATATTTATTTCAAGACAGAATACATATTTACATATGAATCTGTCCTTACTCTTTCCACCTTTGAAATTATGAGTGATAAGATAGAGTTATCATCATATATTTACTACTGTGAAATTTCCTACTAAAACCTAATATTTTGAACAGTCATATTTCAAATTCATCATAATATATCATAGCAATATTCAGTACTGTATACTATTTTAGCAATAACTTTAACCTTCATAAACCAGTAATTTCTTCAAAAACTTTTAGAATTTATGAAAACAATTCTCACACATTTCTAACCATAGTGTCTGGTACAGAGAACTATTCAATAAACAGTAGTTATCCTTTTTTTAATCAAGGGTTTTTTTTTGTTGTTGTTGTTTTTTAACTAAAAGTAAAAGACTGGGTGACTTTAGAAACTGCTATCCCTTTAAGAGAAGATATATAGAATTGCAAAATTACCTTTCCTGTGTGAGCTGTTCTCTTTGAAATTAAACTGAGTGGATAGTCCATTCATCACTGAAAAGCCCACGTAAAAATTAGTGGATGACCTGCAAGAGGCATTCTTTGGTATCCACAGAATGCCACTTATTCTCTATTATCTGAACATTTTAGATGTTCCCCTTAAGCTTATCAGAGCTTATAGAATGTTTTTCAAATCCCTTTCCTTTTGACATGATGGCTTCTGATTGGATCTTTACATTCCACTAGTCATGCATGTTCTCCTACAACATGACATGTGTGTTCTCCCTTTGCATTTCCTGTCCCAGCTTCTTACAAGACTCATCTCTCAGATACTCAGCCTTAGTCCCTAGCTTTGTTTCAGAACTAGCATTTTCATATCCCAAGAAGACGTGGAATGATCACGTCATATGATGTGATGAAGTTTCTCAAGATAAAAATCTCAAGTTTTATTTTTTTTCTTGCTAACTTCAGCATCATACTAGGTTTTATACAGATCTTCATAGTTTACTGGCTGTGCACTTACATGTAAACATAATTTAGCTCTACGAGGAAACAAAAGATACTCACAGATGTGTACAGCTGGATCTTCTCCATCTAGGGAAATATTGAAACTTAGTTATTATTTCTGAATAAATGGAAGAGTCTTATTACACTTTATTCATCCCTTGATCAAAATAAACCTTTGGTCATTTGGCCACATAGCAGCTCGTTGCCCATATTCCTATTTCTGTTTTTGTTTCTTCATTAAGAAATCCATTCGCTATGCTGTGAATCTACCACAGTTTGAGTCATTTAGTTAATGGGCTCAGGTGGATTCATTTCTTTCACTGCGCCAGGCGGTGGTGGCGCACGCCTTTAATCCCAGCACTCGAGAGGCAGAGACAGGCGGATCTCTGGGAGTTCGAGGCCAGCCTGGTATATAAGAGCTAGTTCCAAGACAGGAACCAAAAGCTACGGAGAAATCCTGTCTTGAAAATCCAAAAAAAAAAAAAAAAATTTCTTTCACTCCTGGGTAAGAATTTTCTCTTCACAGGCTTTTCTCTGACTTTATTCGATTTTCGTCCTCCAGTTTTCCATTCAAATTGATCCTCTAAAGGATAATATGTACAATGAGAGTAGAGACATTTTCTAGTCTCTTGATTTAGGACCATGGATAATATCATTGAAGAAAATCTCATTGTCTTTCTCAACTTTCATTTTCTTACATCCATTTCAAGAAGTCCCCTTGCCTACTTTTATTAGACAGAAACACGGGGAAAAAAAAAACATGTTTCTTTCTATCAACAAACGTTGGATCATTGGAATTCTCCTAGAAGTATCAAATCCTTCAAGTGTGTGTGTATATGTGTGTTTCTTTGAGTAGAACTGCAGGTGTGTGTATGTATGTATTTGTGATTGTAGATGTGTGACTGAAGGTGTGTGCCTCTGTGTGAATGCAGGTATATGCATGCCACACATATAGAATGATGTACTACTCTTAGGAGTTGATGTCCTTTTCACGAAGGTATTGGGAATCAAATCAGGTTGTCAGGTTTTTGAAGCAAGATCTTTTACCTGATGAGCCACCTCTCCAACTTAAAACAATAATTTAAAACTGTTATAAAACAGGAGAGGATTAAACTCACAATATGTTGAAAATTTTCATGGTGATGGTTAATTCATTTCATGTGGAAAATAAGGTTTAAGGTATAACTTCATCAAAATTCTGGGGAAGCGTGGGGGACACCTTCTTTAACGATACATTCTATTGATTGACAAACCTGTCTTATGGGTCTGGGAGATGATTAGGTGTTGTCTTGGTCATACATATGCTGCAAAGATCACCAGGCTACTAAACATACTCCCACACTTCTGGGTGGATAACAGATTATGTATCTCTTCCTTTGAAGAAATAAACTTGTGAGTTTAACATTTCTGGTTCCTCTAGTGCTTATCTCTGTGCACAAAGACCTCCATTTTTTTATATATAAAAACATACACTATGCCTTCCATACTGTGCTGTCTAACCACCATGACTGAAATTTGTTTTCCATGTTAACAATATCAACTACTACAAATTGGATGCCTTTTATTTTTAGATAATGTAATGCATTAATTTTTAAGTGTGACTAAATTGTATAACTTTGTCAATTTAACTTTCTTATATATAGTTTAAAAATGTTGATTCCTTTGGAAAATAGTGAGAGTTTTGTTTATGAAAATAATATGTTGAATCATTATCCGGCCTTTATTTTTCTAATTTTATGACAATAATCCTTTTTTTCCTTTCCTTTTTTTTCCTTTCAAAACTTTACACTTCCTCCCCTCCTCCCATTCCCCTCCTGCTCCTCCACTCACCCTCCTCCCTCCCCTTCACTCCTTAGAAGAGGGCAGAAAACCCTGCCCTGTGGGAAGTCCAAGGCCCTCCCCCTTATATCCAGGCCTAGAAAACTTTGCATCCAAATAGACTAGGGTTCCAAAAAGCCAGTACATGCAGTAGAAACAAGTCCTAGTGCCTTTATCAATGGCTTCTCAGTCAGTCCCCATTGTCATCCACATTCAGGGAATCTGGTTTGATCACATGCTCATTCAGTCCCAGTTCAGCTGAATTTGGTGAGCTCCCATTAGAACAGGCACATTGGGTAGGGGTAGGGGTGGGGGTGCGGATGGGGAAAGGGGAGATCCTGAGAGAGAAGGGAGAAGGAAAGACTGGAGAGAGCTTGGGGGAGTGGGAGGGTGGAGATGGAGGAAGGGCAGTATAGGAACAGAGAAGAAGATATCTACATTAAGGGGGCCAAGTTGACAAGAGACTTGGCTCTAGAGGGGATCCCAGGTATCCAAGGGGATGTCCTCAGCTAGGTCATTGGGCAGCAGAGGAGAGGGTGCCTGAACTGTCCTTGCCCCACTATCACACTGATGATTATCTCCAATATCACCATAGAATCTTCATCTGGCGATGAATGGAGATAGAGATAGAAACCCTCATCAGAGTAACGAACTGAGCCCCCAAGGTCCAGTTAAAGAGCAAAAAGAGGGAGAAGATAAGCACCCACTGAAACAATAATCTTTTTGCTTTCATTTTGTTTCTAAAAGTTCTATACATTACCATTTAATGAATGACTTTCTAGATTTAATTATGGAAAACAAATACTGTACCATTTTGAACAAATCTTTCTGATTGTTTTTTGTTTTGCTTTGTTCTGTTTCTCAGATTTGGTTTTCTGTGGCTTAGGCTAGTTTCAAACTCCCTCTGTTGTTAAGGGTAGCATTGAACATCTCATGCCTTTGCCTCCTCTCCTCAAGTCCTGGAATTACAACTCTACCCGTTCATGTATAGTTAGGGGTTATAGATTTTTTTAATTTATTTTTTGTTTTCTCTCATTTCTAAATATTTCCAGGATAGTTTATGGCATACAGGTTAAAATTTAAACAAAATTTGCTAAAATTATTAACTTTTATTCTCACTTTGTAGTAAAGAATTGCCTATTTCCCCATTTCTACTCTATTTGTGATTTCTTTTCTTGTTTTTTTTTTATTACTTTTGATGCCTGAATTATGTAATTCATAATGCAGACAAATGCTAGTGGTCTCTGAACTGTAGAGCAGTTTTAGAATTCTGAAAGTCATTCAGTAAGACAGACCAATTTTTAAACTTGGAAAAAGTAAAAAAAAAAAAAAAAAAAGAAAGAGAGGCAGAAATAGTAGAATGTTTATAGGAGAAAGAAGACAGCTCTCCTTAGCCTTAAGATCCGTCTACATCTGTAATCCAGTACTTCACTATAAAGGTATGCACAGAAAAGGACAATTATCACATGTACTCACCCATAAGTACTTTCTAAACATAAAGCAAAAAAAAAGAAAATACTCACAAATCACATTTCCAGAGAACCTAGATTATAATGAGGACCCTAAGAGAGACATACATAGATCTAATCTACATGGGAAGTAGAAAAAGACAAGATCTCCTGAGTAAATATGAAGCATGGGGACCTTGAGATGGTTGAAAGGGAGTGGAGAAGCAGGGATGGGAAAAAAAAAAAGAAGAGCTCAATAAAATTCAATAAGAATATATCTACGGAATACTTTCAGACTTTCCCCATCATATCCTCTGGACAAATACTTTTTTATCCTTTTTTTGGGGGGGGGAGGCTGGAGAGACAGTTGTGGGTGCTGGAAATTGAACTCTTATGTTTTTGGTTGTGAACCAAGCCTTTAACCACTGAACCATATCTCTAGCCCCTCTAGACATATGACTATAAAAACTGTTTGTATGGCACTGAAATCCCTTCCTTTGAAGAAATAAACTTATGTGTTTAAAATTTCTGATTTCTCTAGTGCTTATGTCTGTGCACAAAGACCTCCATTCCTTTTATATTAAATAACATACACTATGACTACCATACTGTGCTATCTTAACACCATGCTAACAATATCAACTACTGCAAATTGGATGCTTTTTATTTATTAGATAATGAAATGCATTCATTTTTAAGTTTTGCCAAATTGTATAACTTCGTCAATTAACTTAATTCTAGATAATTTAAAAATGTGGGACTCTTTAGGAAAATAGTGAGAGTTTTTTTTATAAAAATAATATGGAGAAACATTAGTGGGATTTTATGTCACTAATTTATTGACAATAATCCTTTTGCTATACCCTATCATACATAGTTAGGAATTCCTAATTTTTACGGCTATAGATTTTATATATTTGTAACTTTATATTTTTGTTTTCTCTCGTTTCTAAATATTTTCAAGTATAATTGATGGTATATAGGTTAAAATTTTAAACAAAATGTGCTAAAATATTATCTTTTATTCTCACTTGGTAGTACAGAATTGTCTGTTTTCCCATTTCTACTCTTTCTATTTATTTTTCTTTTCTTGTTTTGTTATTACTTTTGATGCTTGAATTATATAATTCATAATGCAGACAAATGCTAGTGGCCTCTGAACTGTAGAACAGTTTTAGAATTCTGAAAGTTATTAAATAAGACAGATCATTTTTAAACATGAAGAAAGCAAATAGAAAAAAGAGAGGCAGAAATAGTAGAAATGTTTATAAGAAAAAGAAAACAGCTATCCTTAGCCTTAAGAACAAAATATATCTGTTGATGCAGTAGTTCACTACTGACTAAAAGTGTGCACATAAAAAGAACAAATAATTATCACATATACTCACTCATAAGTAATTTTTAAACATAAAGCAAAAAAAAAAACAGCCAACAAATAATATTTCCAGAGAACATGGGCAACATTGAGGACTCTAAGAGAGACATACATAGATCTAATCTACATGGGTAGTAGACAAAGACAAGATCTCCTGAGAAAATTTGGAGCATGGGGACCTTGAGATAGTGGAAGGGGAGGAGAAAGGCAGGAAGGGGAGCAGAGAAAAACCTAGAGCTCAAGCCGGGCGGTGGTGGCGCACGCCTTTAATCCCAGCACTCGGGAGGCAGAGGCAGGCGGATCTCTGTGAGTTCGAGACCAGCCTGGTCTACAAGAGCTAGTTCCAGGACAGGCTCCAAAACCACAGAGAAACCCTGTCTCGAAAAGCCCACATGAACATTATTGGAATGACCTGCAACAGGCATTCATTGGTATCCACAGAATGCTAAGTGTTCTCCATTCTCTGGACATTTTAGTCATTCTGCTTAACCTGATCTGAGATTATAGAATGTTTTTCAAATACCTTTCCTTCTGTCACCATTCCTTCAGATTTGATATTTACACCACACAGGCCATGTATGTTCTCCTACATATGTCATGTGAGTTCTCCCTTTGCATTTGCTGTCCAGCTTCTTACAAAACTCATCTCTCAGATACTCAGCCTTAGTCCCTCACATCTTTTCAGAACTGGCATCTTACATCTCTCAGGAAGAGGTGGCGTGGTCACTGCATGATGAGATGAAGTTTTTCAACATAAAGATCTCAAGTTTTTTTTCTTGCTAGCTTTCAACATCATACAAGTTTTTATACAGATCTTCATAGTTTACTGACTGTACACATACATGTAAACAAAATATAAACTCTACAAGGAAAAAAAAGATACTCACCGTTGTTTACAGCTCGATCTTCTTCATCTAGAGAAATAGTGATACTTAGTTGTAATTTCTGAATAAATGAAAGAGTCTTATTTTTACACTTTATTCACCCCTTGATCAAAATAAACCTTTGGTCATTTGGCCACATAGCAGCTTACTGCCTATATCCCTATTTCTGTTTTTATTTGTTCATGAAGAGATCCATTCACTATGCTGTGAGTCTACTATAGTTTGAGTCATTTAGTTAATGGACCCAGGTGGATTCATTTCTTTCACTGCTCAGTAAGAATTTTTTCTTCACAGGCTTTTCTCTGACCTTATTCTATTTTCATCCTTCAGGTTTCCGTTCATTGATCATTTAAAGGATAATATGTACAATGAGAGTAGAAATATTTTCTAGTCTCTTGATTTAGGTCCATGGACAGTATTATTGAAGAAAGTCTCATTGTCTTTCTCAACTTCATTTTCTTACATCCATTTCAACAAGTCCTCTCTCCTACTTTTATTAGGCAGGAACATGAGGAAAACAACAACATGCTTCTTTCTGTAAACAAAGGCTGGATCATTGGAATTCTCCTAGAAGTATCAAATCCTTCACATTCCCCTGACCCTTCAAGCATTTGTGTATGTGTGTGTGTTTCTTTGAGTAGAGCTACAGGTGGGTTTATGTATGTATTTATGATTGCAGATTTGTGGCTGAAAGTGTATGCCTCTCTGCCAGTGCAGGTATATGCATGCCACACATATAGAGATGAAGAAACAACTCTTAGGAGTTGATTCTCTTTTTACCAAGGTTTTGGGAATTGAACTCTAGTTGTCAGGTTTATGAAGCACGATCTTTTACCTGATGAGCCGTCTCACCAACTTAAACAATAATTTAAAACTGTTATAGAACAGGAGACAATTAACTCTAGAAGATATTCCAGTATTGAAAAAAATAAATAAAGCAACTTACCTGAGGGAAGAGAAGATGATGCAAGCCTAAGCTCTTGGATTTCGGCAAAGTTTATGGTAGCATATATCGTTGATGTGTCCATTGTCAGTGGGAGATGTCACAATGACTTGTGAATGAGTGTAGTGAGAGGTGGCCAGCAGCTCCTTATACAAATGAGGGCATAATTTAAGTTCTAGGAGAGGATATGACCAAAGGGACATCCTTTTCCTGTGAATATTATGTTCTCTGTGACCACACACATTCACACTTGCGGCTGAGGGTTTCTCCAAGGGTATTATTGAACTTGGTATCCATTATGCTCACACAAGTTATACATTTTTTTTCTTTAAAACAGTAAATGTGACACATGCCATGCTTTCTGAAAAAATTCTGGATAAGCCTTCTTTTTTCATATTTCTTTAACTTTCTGTTCTCAGTTACTCACTTGGGACAATGCTCAGGGTAAATGAAATTAACCACTCAAGAATAACTTTAAATTTGAGGGATCCTTACCTATTGAACTCCCAGGACTTATGAGATAAGATATTTTGAGACTTGTAAAGATAAAAATTAATGCATCAAAGTCTGTATTTATACTTGACAAGAGTTGACAATATAAAACCCTCCTGAGTTATCCAGACAGTGAAGGAAGCTGTGAAACAAGGATATAAGGACATAAAAGTAATTAAAAAAGAAAACTTAAAGAAAAAAAGAAAAGAAAAATACATGACTGACAAAATAGGAAAATCAATTAGGAGAGACCAACACCTATCATTATCAGTCTTGAAGGGCCATGTGACATTAACAACTTTTATCTGAATAAAGGGACTTCATCTATCTGAAATACAAAGGGCATGGGTCTATGGGATGTGTTATCTCTTCTAAGAATTTCCAGGTCTAGAGACTTAAAGCAGGTCTACAAATTTCAAGTCAAACATACAAGAAGAAAGGCAAGAATTCCTTAAAGTCACTTTTTGTGGTCATAGAAGAGTTGTATAAGTCACTCACAATTACATGAACATGGCAACAGTCTCCTGATTGTGAGTTCCAGGTACATACTCATAACATAGGGAGCACACCTTTATCCTAAGACCAATGATGATTATGAAGTGAGGGGAAGTCTGTCTAAAGGTCTCACAGCACACTTAAGACTCTGTGAAACCACTACAGCTGTCACTGTTTGATGGCAGTCATTTCACTCAATGCCAGGCATAGAATTCTGCCTCATGCTTCATCTAAACCTAAGATTTCTACAGGTGTGCAAGACTTTCCAGAGTTATTAGTGTTGAGTGATTCTATACATATCTAGAAAAATGTTCAAATATAGCATATAAAAATTTTTATTTATATTGTATAAGGAATTATAGTTTTATTATATATAAGAATCACTGAAAAGTTTGTTAACTGTGCATATTTGCTGAAGTTCTCCTTTTGGCAAGATAATACAGCCTTACATGGGAAACATGTGAGCAAGCATTCCAAGTATTTAAGTTCATTCATGGAGCACAATTGAATTAGCAGTCCTTCAGCCAATGAAAGCTGTGGAAATGAATTGGAAATATTAATAGAGTGAAGAGATGCTTGATGCTCTAAGAAGATTTAAATGACCTGTGAGGACTCTAAACTTGAGCTGTAAATTCTGAAGCCATCTGTGGCTAGCTCTGCTAAGAATGGCAGATCTGAGGTAAGATGGTTTTAGGTAAAGATGCTTACAAATGCTTCAATGCCACAAAGTGTGAACTAAGTGGAAAAAACAACCAGAGATGAGTGTCATTTGTCCACATGAATGTGGAACAAATTGACCACTTGTTGGTTACAAAATATTAGGAACAATTCCAAGTACTGAATAGTCACGTAGCTATCATCCTAAAGTTATAAAAGTACACTCTTCTGAGAATGCACTCCTGGAGAATTTAATTTTGCTGATTATGCTCTTTGACCACCTGATTGCTAGAATGATATTTCTACAACTAAATGTATCAGAATTCAAAACTACCTTGATATTTTAAAAATAAAATACAAATATGCAGGAAGAGAGACAGACAAACAGATAATGTTTCAGAGAGATTACAATGTGGCATTACATACAAATAATGAGTTATTAACTAGAAATAAGCCAAATTGTAAAAGACTGTTAAGTAATCAGTGCTTTAAAGTGTGACAGTAGTAAAAGCAATATTGAGTATCTCAAAAAGATATAAAAACAAAGTATTAATTAAAAACTTACTTTGATTTGAAACTGCTTGAGATAAATAGTGGCAGTTGAAATGCATTGAAAAATATAGTAAAATATAAACAATGGTACTCTTGAATGTGAAAAAAGTGATAAAGGAATAATTTTATTAAGAAGACAAATTAACTATGAACCAGAATGTGGTAATTATGAGGTAATATTATTTGCTTCAGGTTAAAAATACTAAGGAATGTTGACGTGAGCAGAGTGGCTCACCAGAAAGCTATACAACCTCCTTGTCCACAAAGACATTGCTTTAGGCATTGCCATACAGACCACAGCACTTCTGCAGAAGTTTGAAGAGTAGCTAGGAAATATTTGTACCAGCCCATTTTAAAACCAAGGAGATGTATTACAGAGAAGGGGGTGGGTAACTGATGCAGCTCTCTCGTGCCTCATCCAGCAGAAGATCTGGGTGGAAACTTGCCACACTGTTGAGAGACAGATCTATCCATGTTTTTCTTAGAGGCTGAAGAAAAAAAAAGGGATCGTGTTCTTGCTGAGGGGTGAACCTGAAATGCCAGTATGAAGCTGTGGACAAAGCCTCAAAGGACTTAAGGTTTTTGTTCCTGGGAACTGTGCTTTTCTTCATAAAACACTGGAGTTATCAGCCCCAATACCACTGTGTTCTTGGTCTGTCATACTCTTTGGATTCTTCATGTTCCCATTGGGCATCACTGCTTGATTAGCTTTCTGTGCACTTTCGCCCATTGTATGAAAGCTTTCTTCTGACTCTCTGATTTCTTCCATGGAAATAGTGCATAAAATGCTGTATTTATATTTAAAAAGAAACAAAACAAAAACTCCCACACCCCCAGTCTCTAAGCATTGTTCTGCCTTGTTAGTTAACTATGTTTATTTCAGTATTTTGTTTTATTTTATGTATATAATGGTTTTGCTTTCATGTATGTATGTATACCACATGCTTATCTGGTGTCTAAGGATTGTCAGAAAAAGTTACAAATCCATTAAAACTGGAGTTACCGTCAGATGTCAGCTGTCATATGGGAGAAGGAAACTGAATACGTATCCTCTGGAAGAGCAGCAGAGTGTCCTCTTAATCACTGAGCCATCTCTCCAGTCTAAGATGCTAATTTCTTAATAAGATTAATAGCTTAATAGCTTTGGCAAGACACCCCAAGCTCACCCGTTCTATCTTCTTTATTTCTAATCTCAAGACCGTGTCAATGAGCAGTGGCCTACTGGGCAGGGCTTCTACTTTCAATGAAACAAAACAATGAGCAAGAATGAAATATTCTGTTTTTCTTGTAGATACCTCAGAACTGTTTTTCCTTTCCCTTATTAGATTGCCAGATTGAAGCCCACAGATAAGAGAGGAATGGAGCATATTTGAGGCAGAGTTCACAGACAAACAGTAAGAGGAGGAAAACATATGCTTGAGAAATAAAATAAGCTCAAACGGATGAAAATTTTCTTCTGATAAAGAGCCCTTGTGAAGACTAAGAGACAATACTGTTGTTTCAGATGCTCAAATCACGGAAAGAAGTTAAAGTATACAGATGCAAAGAAACAGCAAAATATGGTCCAACGATGGAAAGGAAAATTATAGTTTTTAAACTAACACATTATAGATGTATAAGCTGATTGGCAAATAATTTTGTTTTTACATGAAAATTTGGTATTTGTTTATGTGTGTTCCTATGTGTAATGATACACATCTCTGCTACATGTTTGTATATATAGAAGCAACTGTAAGACATGAAGTATCTTTGATCATGTTCTAGTTTACTTCCTTAGGCATAATCTTCTAACAAACCTAGAGCCCACTGAATCCTTAGTTTAGTTAGCCACCTTGTTCCAGCAGGCCCCTCTCTCTACCTCATGGGCACTGGGGTTGTAAATGGGTTACCTAGCAGGCATTTATACAGGAATTGGGGACCTGAGTCTGATCTTATTGTGTATATGGAATGTGACTGCCCTATTGAGTCATCTCTCCAGTTCCCTGACAAAGGATTATTAAAGTTTGTCATAAAGATGTTCATGGACACCACAGAGAAACAACTGTAGGAAAGTAGTGAATGAATAAATTATACCACTGAAGATGTGGAAACTGTAAATAGAACCAAACATAAATTCTGGAATGAAAAATACAATAACTGATGTGAAGGATTATGTCATTTTAAAGCAAGGATGGGGGTAAGCGGTAGGGAGAGAGAAGAGGTAAAGAATGGGTTAACCTAAACTAAGAATTATCACAAAGTCTTGAGGAAACTCAATAATTTGTAAGCTATTTTTAAAATTTACATGCATCCATTAATATATATATATGTATATTCATTCATATATATTATATATGTATGTAATTTGAGCTGAGGAATCCTGCATTGGTAAACACTGCTTCAGTTAAATTATTGTTATATCAGTTTTCATGTCTACTACACCTTCAATTTCAATACCATTTATTTGCATTTCTGTGGTTTCAGATTATTTATAGAAATTTGCCAAAATACTTGTTTTATGATCTCTTCTGAATTTTTGTTTTATCTATTGATGCTGGCCCTTAATTATAGCCAGAGCAGTGATATTGTCAACAACAGTATTTAAGTCATTTAATTGATCTGTGGATGAGTTTCAAAAACCCTGACAGGGAATGATGAAACCAAATTTGATAATGTGGCCTGTGGGAGTCCCCTGAGTGCATTTGCCAATAGCAAAGGATTACATTGCCTATCCCTGGTTGATCTGTATTCATTAGTCCAATGCCAGTCTTTGCTACATCTTCTCCATACTGGGACCTACTGTTTGGATAAAACAATTGTTCCTAGGAATTCCTTGCCTACAGTCCCTTTTCATATGACCTTGCTTACCACAACTAAAACATCTGGCCTTTTGATTTTTCTTAAAACTTTTAGAAAAATACTTTTCCTATTAGAGTATAATCATAAGCATGAGTTCTAGTATCAGTCATATTTATAATCTATTCATCTATTGATGATGATCTTGCCTTTAAAGACCTAATCAGACTTTTGCATTCTGAATTAATCACTTTATTTGTGTGTATTATTATTATTATTATTATTAAAAATTTCCACCTCCTCCCCTCCTCCCATTTTCCTCCCCCATACCCCCTCCCCCTCCCTCTCCAGTCTAAAGAGCGGTCAGTGTTCCCTACCCTATGGGAAGTCCAAGGTCCTCCCCCCTCCATCCAGGTCTAGAAAAGTGAGCATCCAAACAGACTAGGCTCCCACAAAGCCAGTACATGCAGTAGGCTCAAAACCCAGTGCCAATGTCCTTGGCTTCTCAGTCAGCACTTATTGTCTGCCACGTTCAGGGAGTCTGGTTTGATCACTTTAAAAACCAAAGATTTGATTAATATTTGTCTGATTTCTAGATCTGATAATATTGTATTTACAATTGAGGTCAATCTTTGCAAAAAAAAAAATCAGTGAAGGCTTCTTTCAGGCAAGTTATAATTTTAGCAAATGACTTAGACCTCCTTCCTGATTCTTCAATCTTGTTCCAAGCAGTTAAAGCTGCTAAACAACATAGCAACAAGGTGTGTCCATCAAATTCAAGTTACCTTTACATTTTGCTTTATTAGTGTTCACATAGAAACTCATCTTAGAAGGTATTAATATCTCTATGCCTAGTTGCTTGTTCTATTGCCCTTGCTTCATCTTTCCACCATGTTTGTCATTGTAAGTATTCTTGTACTGGCATTTACCCATCCCTTCCCCCAATCTATCTAAGTGGTTTCTGTGCCTCTTAGTACTACTGATACAGTAGTGGATGTTTAGGTTTGTGATGGTGAATGGGACTTGTAGACTACAGAGTCCAATGAAAAGGGGGTGGAGTGGTCTGACAGCAAAAATCTCATTTCTGACTGTCTAAAGTGGCTAGAATGGGTAAGGGAGGTACACAGGATGTACTCTGGACACAGGACCTAGGTACAGGGCTATCCTAGGGACGGGGCTTGTACAGTTGGGAGACCAGCCACTCAATTCTTTATCCAATCAGTGAAGGTGGTATGTGTGCCTCCTGGGGCCACTGATGACACCAAGTATTGGATGAATTTAATTGACAGAGATTTTAAGACAAGCAACTATTGATTCTGTTGTGTGGTTACTGGTGATCACTGTTAAATATACCAACAATGAAAAAAATCAAGAGGGCAAAAAGAAATACAGAATGTCCAATTTGAAGAGAGAAAGATTATAAGAAAATTTAACATTAAAACCAAGGTTTGAACTAAGGAGATAAGGAGAAATGGGATAATGGGTGTGGAGCCCTTAGGAAAAGACCCTACTGGTATAGGAGTTCCTTCTATTTGTGTGTTACTTTTATTGGTTAATGAATAAAGATACTGCCTTGGCCTACTTGATAGGGTAGAACTAAGGTAGGTGAGAAAGACAGACTGAATTGTGGTAGGAAGAAAGGTGGAGTAGGAGAGAAGCTCCATGGAATTGCCAGAATCAGACATGCCAGATCTTTCCTGGTAAGCCACTGCCATGTGGTGCTACATGGATTAATAGAAATGGGATAAATCAAAGTGTACAAACAAGCAGCCCTGGGCCCACCTTGCAACACCCTACCTAGTTAATCCTGTAACTTTTGAAAAGGTCTAAGGAATTATCTGCTTCATAAAAGCAACAACAAATCAAACTTATAAAAATGTTCCTCAAGGAGGGGGGCAGCTTCAACATAAAGCAGGCAATAGAACTTGGCATCATTGGACACAAAGTTCTTGCTTTAGAGACATGAAGAAAACAAAAGTAAAGAGGATATGGAATATTCCTCCACGGTGAAGGAAAAGAGCTGAAGCCAAGTGTATGGCAAAACAGTTCCTGGATTGAGTACAAGAGACACCATTCTGTGAAACTGAAAACGAAGCTTGAATTGTGTTTGATACCCCAAAACTTTGGATTTGCCAGTGCTGCGGGATATCTATCAAGGAGAGCTGCAGACAGGGAATGGAATCGGCACAACAGAGAAATGTACAAAAAAGAAAGCTGGAGGTGTTGAGGCTTTAGAGTCCTTTGACATCCAATGCAGAACTACATGATTTGGAGTTTGCCCTGCTGGGTGTCAGTTTTGTTTTGAACCAGCATTTCCTCACTGTGCTCCTTTGCTCCTTTTTGCTGTGGTAATTTATATTTGTGCCATTGTATTTAGAAAGTATGTTGTTGTAGCAGTAATATGATGTTTCCTTACTCTTTTGGTTCTTTGGGAAGCCTTCCACCCAGCTCCCAAATAAATCACACGGGGGCTTATTCTTAGTTATAAATGTATGGCCTTAGCTTTCTGGCCAGCTTTTCTTAACTTCTACTATCCTGTCTACCTTTAACCTCTAGGATTTTCCAATTCTCTTACTTCTGTAAATTGCTATGTAGCAAGATGGCTGGCCTTTGATGTCTTCCTACTTCTCTAGCTACTTCCCAAAACCGTTTTTCTCCTATATTTTCTTTCTGCCTGCCAGCCCCACCTATCCTTTCTCCTCTCTCACTCTTGGCTATTCAGATCTCTATTAGACATCTAGCGTTCTAGACAGACAAAGTATCACAGCTTAACAGAACTGAATAAATGCAACATAAACAAAGGTAAAATAACTTAACATAATATTTTCAACATATCCCACTTCTTTCTAAACAAAATTGCAACATGTTAACTTGAATATAGTAAGCTTATATACAATAATTACAATAAGAACAATTATTATGTAAAGATTACATTCACAATTTACTGAATTCCAATTCATTTGTATCTGGTAAATTTAAAGAAAATACTCTATAATTTATCTATCCTATTTTAGTGAAGCCAAAATTTTATACCTGACTTACTTTCTATCATATCTAAGAAAAAACTACAAATGTAGTTAGCTTTCAACTCCATCAGAAGTACCAGAAGGATATAATATTATTTAAGTAAATGAAAAGTACATTACAAATGACTTCCAAAAACTCTAGAAATGACAGAGACATCTGACTGACAATGCATTCACCCAAAGTACTTTTACAATGTTGGGACATTTCTCTTCAGCTTCCAAACCAATAGTATCTGACAGATTTTTCAAAGAAGCAGGAAGTTTGAAATACTTTCCTGCCTATGTTGGCAGTTTGTCAGTCACTTTACTTTGTGTCCTCGAGAATGATTGGCAAGTTTTTGTTTTTGTTTTTGTTTTTCTGGGAAACAGGAACTCTGAAGTACCATCCCACATTGTTTGGCAAAGTTTAGTGGTCACTTTCTTGTGGGTCCTGCATGTTCAATTTATACAACATACTATCAAGCAATCCAAGCAAGAGCAACTTCTTTCCCAAATAGTTACACTTGCCACAATGACAGCAAATGCCATAAGGAGTTTCTTCAATGACCATTATCCCTGAATTAAATTGGTACTGCCAGAAACAGATGTGTCTCATTGTCATTAGAAATGGTAGATTTAAAACTTATTTTAAATGCTATATTCTATAGGTTGTTGAATTATTTGAAGACCATTTATCTATCCAATATATATAGGATACGTTGTCTGAGTTTCTGTCCTACCTCGTTTCTGTCCTCCCACCAGGTCCCACAGCCATTAAGCCCCAAAGAAATCACAAAGAAAGAGGTCTATATTAGTGATAAACTAATTGGCCCATTATCTCAGGCTTCTTATTAACTTTTGTAACTTATATTAGCCCATTATTCTTGTCTTGGTTAGTCACATGCCTCGATACCATTTTCAGCAGTGCAGGTCACATCTTCCTTCTTCTGTGTCAGGGCAGGACTGCAGAGGAATGGGTTTCCTCCTTCCCAGAATTCTCCTATTCTCATTGTTCCACCTCTACTTCCTGTCTGGTTGTCCCGCCTATACTTTCTGCCTGGCTACTGGCCAATAAGCACTTATTAGGATAGATATAGGATGGATACGTGTATACACACACACACACACACACACACACACACATATATATATATACATACACACATATGTATGACCTAGAAAACAGGCCTAGCATATATGCAAATTTGACTGTTATCAATGACTAACTACTAATTGATGTTTCTTGATTGTCCTATATGTTTTATAAGAATAACTATTATACATGCAGATAGTATATGCATAGCTGCCAGGTTTTCTTTCCTTCCTTCTTCTTCTTCTTCTTCTTCTTCTTCTTCTTCTTCTTCTTCTTCTTCTTCTTCTTCTTCTTCATCTTCTTCTTCTTCTTCTTCTTCTTGTTTATTTTTAAGAAACTGTTATACAGTGGTTAAAACTTGTTTCTTCAACCTTTGAAAAAGCCCACATTCTATTATAGTGATGTATAGTTAAATACTTAGCTCAAGTAATAGCAAAGGCAAGTGGATCTCCATGTGTTTAAGGCCAGCTTGATCTATAAGAGCTAGTTCCAGGCTCCAAATCTTCAGGGAAACCTTTTCTCAAAAAAACAAACAAAAAAAATGGAAAAAATAATAGCTTTCAAATAAACTGTATAGGCACAATACCTCAAACAAAAAGAAATATACATACCATATGTTGTAACAAGAATAACTTTAAATATGCAAAATTAAGCATACAAAAATTCTTAAAACAAGAATAAAATTCATATACAGTGTGTTATAATGAAATTACCATAAATTTGTATAAATATATAACACTCTCTTCTTATACAAAATATTTGAGATTGTTGTCTTTAGTTTAAAGTAGATCTAATAATCTCTCCTTTCATCCTAACATGCATATATTCCTATATTCCCCTAAATATAACAAACATCCATGGCCCATCAATTAACCAAAACCCTCCCCAACACAGCTCTTGGATTTGTGGACATTGTGTTGCATAGACTGCTTCAAGCTGAATGTAGAAAAAGCCTCTTTAAGATTCCCAGTGAAAATTTTAAGATAATGACCAAGTTCTGGGAAAACCAGTTATAAACTTTGTTGATAAACATCACTTGTCAACTTTCAGGTGGTTTCCCTTCATCCAACCAGATCCATATCAACCTAACTTCATTAAGGTCAGTCATTTTTACTATTTTTACAAAGAGATCTTAATTATTTAGTGGACTCAGGTACATGTACATCTGATTCCAAAAATTTGTTTTTTTTTTTTTTTGTTTTTGTTTTTGGTTTTTGAGACAGGGTTTCTCTGTGGTTTTTGGAGCCTGTCCTGGAACTAGCTCTTGTAGACCAGGCTGGTCTTGAACTCACAGAGATCCGCCTGCCTCTGTCTCCCAAGTGCTGGCAAAAATTTGTTTGTCATCTTGTTCTTCAATCTATGACCTCTTTCTTCTCTGCTTTCCTTCCAGGCTCTTATCTGCTTTTACCTATATGAGCTGGCATTTCAGATCTTACAGCATTAATAACCTTTATATTCATATAGGAAGAGAAATCCAGTCTCACTGTGTATTACAGTCACAGACAAATCCTTATCTAAATAATGACAGTGACTACATAAAAAGCTGAGGCTGTGTAAGCTGGAAAAATTAATGGTTTTGAAGTCAGCTGAGAGCAAGAGGAGCTGAAGTTAGTGAAGATTTTGATTTTGTCATATTGGGTAAGGTGGAAGATTGGGAAAGCTGTGACCTCACTGGTACTTTTTGTTGGAAGATAGCAATCCATTTGGAGTTGGCTTTAGTAACCAGTCTACCTCTTAAACTTAGAAACCATCTTATACCAAAGTCAAACTAGGCTCATTCTTGTCTACAATTAAATCTCTGTTTATGAAGGATGGGAATATACCCCACATGCAACTATAACTACAGATCATTCTGAAATGCCGATTCCAGGAAACACTGACCATACCTTCGTTTCAGGAGGTTGTTACTACTACCTTGTCATGACCACCTTCCAACCATGCCTTCACTTCAGGAGCTTGGTGTGATCAACTCATATGCTTACATTCTGCTTCTGTGATCCCTGCTAATTTGCCTGCCAAATCCCTTATTTGGAAAACCCCTAATCTTGAACTATAAAAATCATTATCTTACCCATATCCAGGGATGCTCTCGGAAACCCACATTAGGGGAATTGGCCATCAGACTAGTTGTATTCTGCTCTGTATAATAAAAAGCAAACTCCAATTTGGTCATTTTGGTTGCTGTCTTTTACTTCTGTCAGATGGGCTTAATATTTGGGGGCTCCAGTGAAATAAGACCCCTACCCAAATTCTGAAGTCAGATCTTTTCCTATAAGCCACTGAAACTGGATCACTGCTCCCAGAAAGTGTACACCTTGGAGATACTCGAAAGCCCCAGTACATGCTTCCTTTGTTAGACTGCTGGAGGGAATGACTGCAGCAAAAATAAATTATCAAGCACCTATCTTGGGAAGTTTACATCAGTAAGTTTGTTATTTTCTATAACTGCTGGTTCTAATTCCATTGCCATTCCACCCTGGGATGAGGAGGTGTCTGATATGACACTATACTCCCAGTTCACAGCACTAGCAAGAATTAGTACTAAGGCTTGTGGTTTGCTGAGCCAATGTAATTCAAGAGAAAAACTGGGACATGAGGAGCCATAAGAAGATGAACCCCCAACTCCATAACAGCAAATCTTCTGGCAATTTTGGTCTGTGCTAAATTATGAAAATGGAGCACCTGTAGGATTTCTATTTCAGTCATCAGAAAGGAAACTGCCTTTTTGTATTTGGAAACTGTTTGTTATTCTTTTTATTTTTATTTCTTCCTTCCCTTTTCCATTACTTTAAGTTTTCTTTGTGTTCTTGTGTGTTCTAGTGAAAGAAAATGAGGTTTTCTGGAAAATAGTGTTGATACTTACCAAAAGAGCAAGTTCATAAAAATCTAGGTGTGTCAGCTATATCAAATATTTCTATAACTGCAAAGATTTTCATTCTATACACACAGACACATACACAGGTGCACACTGCACACACACACACACACACACACACACACCTTCTTTGAGAGAGGTTAACCTGAGTTGGGAATTTATCATACTATTTTTTTACATTTTTGTATGTATTTGACATTTTCCATAATAAACATTTTGAATTTAAGTTAAACAAATACAATAAGGAAAGAAAGTAATAAGAGCTACATATTTGAGTAAGTAAATAAATAAATATAAAATACATAAACTTTTAGTAGTGGAATACCCAAATGGGTATTGAGGGGCATATTTTAGAAAAAAAAGTTGTATATAAACTTACTGTATAAGAAAGCCATTATGGAAATCTTGATGTGCTAAATTCAAAAGATATCTTTGTTTCTTGTACATAAGTAAAGAAAAAAGGTTGAGCATTTTCTATGGAGTCAAGATCCAAAGGACATTTTATATGCTGTCCCAGAGACTGGAGAGCCCTACATTTAGCAAACAGCTCCATGGGATAGCCAAGTAAGCTCAGAGAAAGAGTAAAACAGTCCAGCTTTGACCAGGATCCTGAAGTTATAGATGCAGAATATGAAGCTTAGATCTTCTGATTTAGCACTCAGAAAAGCAAGCAAGGTTTTACAGACTGCTTGGCTGCAGCCCCGTAAGAGACTAAACAGAATGGAGTTCGGGGAAGGAAAAGCACCTTATTTCAGTAGAGAAACACTTTCTCCTGCCTCCTTTTTAGCAGGGTTTTAGGTGGATCAGCCTCCTGAGGGGTAGCCTCTTGGCCAGGTGAATGATAGGCCCAGAAGGACTAACTCTTATTACAGAACACAATGTTGTGTTGTGTCTACTCAGAAAAAGAAGCAGATTCCATTCTTTTGACAGGAGGAAATAGGACTCTTCAGAGTACTGATATCCTCAATGGTCTCAAATGCTACTATAACATTCCCTGCCCAAAAAAAAAAAAAAAAAAAAAAAAAAAAAAGAGTGAAGAATTGACACAACATGTTTCTTTCATGAAAATCTAGGGGAAGCATTACTGAAACTGTTCAACAAACATGCTTAATGTCATTTACACCCTCATGGACAGCATCTATGTGGGGAGTTAGCATAGAAGAAAGGAAACAGAAATTCAGTCACTTCTGAACTCTGGCCTGGGAACGAACCAAAGACCATTCCCATTTCGAGAAGAATTAAATCATTTTATGCACTGATATTCCCTGCAGCATTTTAAACTCATTCATTGTTTTAGGGTTACTTAATCAACTCCTTAGAACTTTACATGTAGATATAATCATATAACTATGAGGTGTGACTATTCTTTTTATTGCCCCATTTTCTTTGATAGGAACTCCAGAGTGGCATTATAATGGTGAGCAAACATCCTTGCCTTGCTCTATGTTGCTAGGGGAAAGCATTCATGCTGACTGTAGTTGGGGTTTTGTTTTGGTTCATCATAACTCCTGTCAGTTTGAGAAAATTCCTCAATTTCTAATGTTCTGAGAGCTCTTACTGTGGATTTTCTCTGAAATTTGCATATGCTTCTGCTGAATTTACTCTATTATTACTTTTTTATTTTCTTATTCTGTTAATACATTGAGTTACATTTAGTTAGTTCTTTCATTATAATTAATTAGATAGATTCATAGAAAGAACAGGGTACAATATAGTTCATATCATTCTCAAACTCATTATTTAGCCAAACCAGAGTTGAACTCTTGACTCTCCTGCATCCATATCCCATGCGCTAAATCCACAGTCCTGTGCCACCGTAACCGGAACATTAATTTTGTTTTTCTTTTTATTATTATTAAGGTCTCCTCAGTCCTAACTAGTTCTACACTTATGAACTTGAATCTATAGATATTTTGTTGCTGTGTTTCTTTTTCATCATAATTTTCACTTTTTTTATTTCTTGCTCCTTCATTGGCCCTTCTTCAAAAACTGGCATGGAAAAATTCTCTTTCCCTTTCCTTTAGTATTCTGAGCATCAAAGAAATCCTTTATGGATCAAGACCGTCATTGAAGGTGGTTCCCAGCAGGTGAGTACAAGCCAAATCCACAGATGACTCTAGGATAAATTTATCTTTTTCTCTAAACAGTTCTTGAGCTTGATGTTCTCATATTTATATTTTTTTTAGGGGTAAAAAGCTCCAAAGACAATGTCTCAATATCATTTCACCTGGGTCTCCTGCTAGGATTTACTACTGCTATGTAGTGATCATGGACCTCACTAGAGCTGTGATTACACTTTCTGTTACTTTGTCAGGACCCATTCTCCAGATTCTGGAGCATTCTGTTTACATACACACTGTCAGTTATACTTCCTGGGCATTGTGTGAAGGGAAGGAGAGAAAACACAAAGGCAGTTCCTGTTCTCTGGGACCTTAGGGTCTAGCAGGAAGATGCAGTGAAGGAACAGCCTAGACTGTGTTGTGCACAAGTGGTCCGATTCAGCATCCCTGGGAAAAGGACATTCAGCTCTAGAAAGGACCTGAAGTCTTATGTCTACCTGGGGGAATATTCAATGCAGAGACCACCTGGCAGTAATGAACTGTAGGTGGCTTTCAAGCAGTCTGGAAGTGCTAGTCCAAGCTAGGGGTTCAGGATAGTTAGTAACTTTTGGCAGAGGTTTCTGTCCTGCCTGGTCCCACAGCTGTTCAGTCCCAAAGGAACACACAGAAGTCTACATTAATCACAAACTGGTTGGTCTATTAGCTCAGACTTCTTATTAACTCTTATAACTTATATTAATCCATAATTCTTGTCTGTGTTAGTCATGTGTCTTGGTACCTTTCTCAGTTCGTCTTTCTCATCTTGATTCCTCTGCATCTGGGTGATGACTGCAGACTGACCTTTTCTCTTCCCAGCATTCTCCTGTTCTCATCACCCCAACTCGACTTCCTGTCTGGTCACCTCACCAATACTTCCTGCTTGGCTACTGGCCAATCACCATTTTATTAAAAATAATACAAGTGACAGGATAAAAGACCATTGTCCCACAGCACCTCCCTCCCTTTTTTAAAACAAGAACTCTTAATCTAATATTCTTTGTTTAGCTTTTTGTCCACACCATTGTTCATAACATATTGTAACCAACATTCTAAACAAAGATAAATATCCATAATCCATTTTTTTGGCAATGTGGGCATATTTTTCCAGGCTACTTTGTGCTGGTTGAGGGCACTGATAATCTTATGGGAACCTAAAGAAAATATAAAATTATGGTCAAGTCTTGACCTGTGAGTCTTAATCATCTCAATCAGCAGTCTTGAATCTATTCTGGATGCAGAACTCAGAGGAAATTCCAACAGTGGTCCTCAAAAATGTTGTATCATCTGGGCCATTTGCTCCTATTGGACATTCTTCAGGGGGTCTTTCTTAAACAAACCTGATAGTTCTTAGCCCAGAATGAATCCACAACCTCTCATTTCTGGTGGAAACAAAAGCAAAACCTCTCCTCCAAGGTAACATACCTTTAGATTTAAATTTTGAAATCAGGGCAATTTTTTTTTGTTTCTTAACAACTTAATATTTTTTTTGGAATAAAACTCATAAACTTACCATCTTGATAATTTAAAAGTAAACAAATCAGTATCAATTTTTACATTTTCAGGGACGTCCATGAGTCACTTCTGTCTAATTTCAGAATATTTTAGCACCCCAAAAGGAACTCCCTACTGCACTAAACATCTCTTCCGCTTCTTCCCCTCTACAGTGCCAGGTAGTTACTGACCTGCTTCCTAACACTTTGTTAAACTTCTTTTTTTTTTATTACTTTAAAAAATACCAATACAAATTTCCACTCCCTGCCCTCCTTCCAGTCCCCTCCCACGCCCTACACCCACCCGCCCACCTTTCCCCCCTCCAATCCCAAGAGAGGGTAATGCACCTGCCTTGTGGAAAGGCTCTCCCTTCTACATCTAGGTTGGGCAAGGTATACATCCAAAGAAAGTAGGATTCCAAAAAGCCAGTACATGTAGTAGAGACAAATACCAGTGTCATTATCAGTGGCCCCTGAGTCTTCCCCAACTGTCAACGACATGGGACTAGTTTGTTCCCATGCTCATTCACTCCCAGTCCAGCTGGAGTTAGTGAGCTACCATTAGCTCAGGCAAATTGTCTCAGTGGGTGAACCCCTCATGGTCTTAACTTCTTTGTTCATACTCCCACTCCTTCTACTCTTCAACTGGATCTTGGGAGCTCAGTCCAGTGCACTAATGTGGATCTTTGCCTCTATTTCCATCTGTTGTTGGACAAAGGTTCTATGGTAATATTTAAGATAATCATCAGTCTGACTAGAGGGCAAGGCCAGTTCAGACACCCTCTTCTCTATTGAGGTCATCCTTGTGGATTCCTGGGCATTTTTCTAAAGCCAGGTTTCTTGCTAACCCCATAATGGCTCCCTTAATCAGGATATCTCTTTCCTAAGTCAAGGCATTTTCAAAATACATATGTTGGATTAATCTAGCACCATTTATAATCAAATGTCTTTTAGCAGCTGTTGTTCCTTTCTCAGCAGTCATACAATTCAAAGACAACACAATAATATATAGTATCCAGACTCTCTATGTGAACAAGGAAAATGAATTGAATCATATACCAGGGTTAAATAGGGCCAGAAAGAACCTGTTAGTGACATTTTACAAAGATTAACTAAGGCTGTACAGACCCAGATGCTAGATGAGTACTTATTGAATCTCTGGCTTTTGAAAATGCCTACTTAGAATGCAAAAGAATACTAGGGCACTTAAAGGACCAATGGATGAATGGATACTGCATACAATGGACATTGATACATCTGAATATAATATTGAATCTTGGATAGGAGAAGCAATTTCCAAAGGTATGAGGAGACATGAAAATGCCAAATGTTTTAATTGTGGTAGAATAGGACATCTGAGAAGGGATTGTAGACAAGTAATTCCTAGGAATAATATCTCCTCTGGGAATGGCAAGAATAGGAGAACTAAGTCTTCAGGTATATGTAGAAGGTTTGCCAAAGGCTGACATTAGAACAATGGATTCAGATCAACAAAAGACAGACAAGGCAACCCCATATTATTGGGAAACTCCCTGGGAGGCTCTTGCAGGCCCCCAAGTCAAAAGTGGTCCAGTCATTTCCAGTCATTGTGGAAGCCATGCATCATATATTTTTAAATGCACTGTAAACCATTTAGAGGTTTATTTTGTCTGAGTCTGTCCCACTGTGTATCTGCAATTCTTTTCTGACCAGGACTGCTTCTTAAAATGCTAAGCTCTTCTTAAAATTCTAAGCTGTAGCATTGCTTTGGCAAACAGCACCCTGCCTGCATGCTCCACTCAGTTTAACATGGCAGAAAGTCCATTCACTGCCTCTGAGACTGACAGGTGAGAGCCATGTTCATCACTTCAATTCTGGTTACCATTGGCCCATGTTGTGTCACCAGGTAACTTGCAGCACGCCCCCCCCCCCACAAACCCCATTCAAGTGCTTGGCCTCCTGAAAGAGCTAGAGTTTGTGCTAGCAGCAAGGCCCAGAAAGCTGCCATTTCAAAAATGCATAGCTTTTTTTCTGCTACTGCTGAATCAGGAAAACTTTTCAAAGGAATCACAGCATTAAATCATGCTTAACTCTGTGGTTTTGTGTTTAGAATTCCTTTTAAAACTCTCTCAGGTTTTATGTGGATTTAGTCAGCCTCATGTTGGGAATCATTTTTTGGCAGAGATTTCTGTCCCACCCAATCCTGAAACCATTCAGTCCCAAAGAAACACACAGAAGTCTACATTAATCATAAACTGGTTGGCCTATTAGCTCAGACTTCTTATTAACTCTTATAACTTACATTAGCCCATAATTCTTGTCTGTGTTAGTCATGTGTCTTGGTACCTTTCTCAGTTCGGCTTTCTCATCTTGATTCCTCTGCATCTGGGTGATGACTGCAGACTGACCTTTTCACTTCCCAGAATTCTCCTGTTCTTATCACCCCACCTCTACTTCCTGCCTAGTCGCCCCATCTATACTTCCTGCTTGGCTACTGCCCAATCACCATTTTATTAAAAGTAATACAAGTGACAGGATAAAAGACCATTGTCCCACAGCAGATAACTCCATCAGAAGCATCGAGTTTATATCAGCTTTTAGAAAGTCTAGTGCTCACTGATTTATATTTGGAATAATTTGAAGTCACTAGTTGACTGGCAATCTGCCTGGACAGGTATAGACTGGGGACAGAAAATAAAGTTAAGAAGCTTAGAGGAGAATCTTTATGTTTGTTATACACTGAAAACTTCCAGGCCCGTAATCCTAGTGGTTGCAGAGGGAGTTACAAAAAGGAGAAAAGGGGAAGCCCACCCTCAGGGTAGACAGTAAGAGGGAAACCTTAGGCCATTGATTAACAGGAGTATTTATCACAGGTGCTTTTGACCTGTGATAGTTGGGTTGCAGTTGTGACTCCTTGAAGATTACAGAAATTTTTAAGTTTATAAAAATCAGCAAAACTTTCAGAAATATTAGCATTACCATTGTGTGTAATATGTGCTGAAATATGTATTATATAAAAAGCAATTAACAAGTGTCTGTAAACAGCTGGAGTAGACCCATACCTTCCAGTCATAGCAAGAGCTATGGTTATGGGTTTAAAACAGGAACCTTGTTTCTTTGTCCAGAGGTCTGGATATATAGATTGGACAGAGATTTTTGTGGCATGATCTCAATGCTTTAAATCTATAGTTGGAAAACAATAAAAGGAAATTTAAAGTTTTGAACTTGTGACTATGATAATCATAGTTAGTACTTTTAACCAGGGCTAGATTAATAGCTTATCAGAACTCTATTGATTAATATATTAAAGCTCTGAACTTTTGACGTCTTAGTATAATAATAGCATAGCAAGAGAAAGAGAAATCTGAAACTTTGCTAATTTTTCACACACCTTAAGCCACTTTCTTAGACATTTAGAGCTTGCGTGTGCACACCTTAAATCACTTTCTTAGACTCTCCCAAATTATTTAAACTTTCATATTCTCAGAACTTTACAATTTTTATTTACATACCTTAAATTACTTTTGAAGACCATCACAACTTACATTAACTTTAAACCTTGTCTTTTTTTTTTATTGAATCATTTACCATAAGACATAGGGTATGGATTACTAAGAGCAGTCATTGAAAAACAAGATCCTTTCAATAAAGGAATAGTAAAAGGTTACATTGAAATTTGTTTTGTGAGTTTATATTTTTCAGTATGATATCTGCCAGTGAGGTAAACTGTCTGTTTACCTTTCTCAACAGGAAACTTTGCAGTTCTAGAAAAGTGAAGCCTGATACGAAATTAACCAAGCAGCTGTAGATATATCAACTTGCATTTCTACAGGCAGTAAATAAGTGTCCCTATTTACACACATTGTTATGTAGAGACATAGCCCCACCCATTGGGGGCGTGTTCGCCTCGGGCTAATGTTTACGGATAAATCTGCCGGGCGTGAGCCCAGCAGCCCATTTTCTTTTGCTCCACTTTTCCAGTACTCCGCGGGAACCTGTGGTCCTGTAAGTCTATTTCCTTATTAAAGCTGTATATATCTATATAATCTGTCTACATTCATTTGCGCGGCCACATTTGGCGTCCCAACGTCGGGCTATTTTGCCCCCGACCCGGCACGGGGGGGGCGCAAGCTCCACCTTTCCCGGCTAGTTGCCTGAGCTCAGGAAGGCGATTTACAGCACCTTCTCCCACTCCAGGCCACTACAGTCGCAGAGCAGCAACCCCCACAGAGCAGTTAATAGCTCCCTGCTTCTTCCAAACCCTCACTGCCTGATTTAAGTGAAGCACCTGCGGTTTTGAAGCAAAAGCCGCCAACCCCTTCCCTTAACAGGCAGTACAATAATTTTTGTTTTGAGTTAATTGTTTCAGACCGGCTCTGGCTTAGACCACGTGGACTCAGGTGCATTTCTTTAGCCACCACTGGCAGGAAAACTTCATTACAGGTACATAATTTTCTTTTATAAATAAGAAAAATGTCTGAAAACATTACCATTCAAGACTTTAACAGCCTTTTCAGTTGTACCATGTGGGAGATTTTACAAGAAGTGTCTGTCAGCCCACAGATATGGATCTTTCTGGGATTCGTAGTTTTCCTTGGTACTGTATGGTTTGATAATAGAAATATGATAAAGTCTTTACGAGACGAGGTTGAACGCTTAAAAACAATTGAGAATGACAACAATCTTCTCAAAAATCAGTTTGAAGTTCTCCAGGCAGAGAACAGATCTTTGTTTAACACAACTCGACAAACTGAAAAAAATTTAGAAGAGGTACAGGCTGATGTTAAGGAGAAATTCATTACTATGGAAGAGGGAACAGCTGATTTGGATCGTAAGCTTCAGTCCCTTTCAGTAGGAACTGAAATATTAACGGCTGATATTAAGGAGAAATTTATTACTATGGAAGAAGGAACAGCTGATTTGGATCGTAAGCTTCAGTCCCTTTCAGTAGGAACAGAAACATTAACTGAGAGAATCAAAACTGCTGAATGTGACAATCGGATTTTGTCTAAAGCTTATGACAGATTGACAGAAAGATTATCTATACAAGAAGGCACGGTATATGCTATAAAAATTATGTCCAAAGATGAGACGTTATCTCTAATGGACAAACTTCATACTTTAGAATCCTCAATGAAGGCTTTAGAACATAATTCTGGACAGGAGATTCAGACATTAAAGAAGGCAATGGTGAATAGAATTGAAAAGATTGAGGAATTTCTAAATTCTGAGGAAGAAGAGCAAGAGGTAGAAAGGCATATTTTAACTAAATCTGTGGGTAAATCCCTCCGGGACAATTCCCACAAAGCTCTACCTACAGTTCTACCTGCCTTTCCAGTTGTAACAACAGAGAAAGTAGTTGGTTCCAGAAACCCTAGGGTCATCAAGGAAGATACATGGGAACCTGTCCGTATGAATGATCTCAAAGAAATTAAACAGGCTGTAATGACTTTTGGAATGAATGCCTCTTTTGTTAAAGAGATGCTAAGATCTTGGGCCACCACGAATAAACCCATGCCCTCTGACTGGTTTCAACTGAGCTCTGCTGTCCTTGAGAGTGGAACGCAATTGAAATGGAAATGCTTATTCAGGCAAGAGGCTAGACTTTTAGAACAGCAGGAAAGAGCAAAGGGAATTGAGATTTCCATAGATCAAATTTTGGGAGAGGGGCTATTTTCTGAGCCTCAGGAACAAGCTAATTTGGATGAAAACATACTCTCCGTGTGTACTACAGCAGCCTTAAGGGCTTGGGACAGAGTGCAAGACCCAGGACAGAGGATGGAATCATTTGTCAGAGTTAAACAGGGTCAGAGAGAACCCTTTACTGACTTTTTACAAAGAATAACTAAAGCTGTACAAATAGGGATATCTGACCCAGAAGCAAGACGTATAATGATCGAGACTTTGGCTTATGAAAATGCAAATGTGGAATGCAAAAGGATTTTGGGACCTTTAAAGCTCAGATCAGCGCCATTAGAAGAATGGGTCTTGCATACACTAGATGTTGATACATTTGACTATGGCACTGAAGCATGGGTAGAAGAAGCAATTTCCAGTGGTAAAAGGAGACATCAGAATACCAAATGTTTTAATTGTGGCAAAATGGGTCATATGAAAAGGAATTGTAGACAACGGATTTTCAGAAATAATAATAATGCATCTTCTAGAAATAACAGAAATAGGAGGACTCAGCCTTCAGGTTTATGTAGAAGATGTGGAAAGGGCAGACACTGGACGAATGAGTGCAGGTCTACAAGAGATAGACAAGGCAACCTGATACAGACGGGAAACGTGAGAGGGGGGCCTCACAGGCCCCATGGCAAACATGGTTCAGTCATTTCCAGTTACTACAGAGAACGTGACTCGTCAGGACAATTAGAAAGCCCCATGCCTACTTTTACAAGCAATAATGATCAGAAAGATGAGTTCCGTGTGTTTTGGCAAACTTCTATAAATGACCAAAGACCAAAGCTGAGAGTGTGTGTAAATGGCATTTTTATTACTGGCCTGCTGGACACAGGTGCGGATGTAAGTATCATTACCCAAGAATCTTGGCATCCATATTGGCCTCTTCAGAATGTAAATGTTCAGCTCCTGGGAATTGGAACCCTATCTCGAGTAAGGCAGACCACGAGATGGGTTGAATGTATAGGACCAGAGGGACAAATAGGAAAATTAAGGCCATATGTAGCCAATATTGCAATGAATTTATGGGGTCGTGACCTATTACAACAATGGAATACCCAAATTAACATTCCTGCTACTTCTAGAGCCTATATTTCTGGGGATAATATTAAAAGATATTACAAACGGAGAAAACCAGCCATTCGGGCTGTACAAGAACAAGCAATTGATGTCCCTTCAGAGATACCAACAGCCTTGCCTTTAAAATGGTTGACTGAGAAACCAATATGGACAAAGCAATGGCCTTTAGCTGAGGAAAAGTTACAGGCTTTAGAACAGTTGGTACAAGAGCAATTAGATGCTGGACATATAGAAGAATCTACCAGCCCTTGGAATTCTCCTGTATTTGTGGTTAAGAAAAAATCAGGTAAATGGAGAATGGTGACAGATCTCAGGGCTATCAACAAGGTTATTCAACCTATGGGCCCTCTGCAATCTGGAATTCCTTTGCCCTCTTTATTGCCAAAAGGATGGCCTCTCATAGTTATTGATTTAAAGGATTGTTTTTTCACTATACCTTTACAAAAAGAAGATAGAGAAAAATTTGCCTTCACAGTGCCTACTTATAATAATTCTCAACCTTCGAGGAGGTACCACTGGGCCGTCCTCCCCCAGGGTATGTTAAATAGCCCCTCCCTGTGCCAATATTTTGTGAATCAACCATTGCAAATAATACGCAAGAAATTTCCCAAATCAATAGTATATCATTACATGGACGACATTTTGTTATCCGATTCAAACATGGATACCTTGAACAGACTGTTTGAAGAAATAAAAATACTTTTACCAAAATGGGGATTGCAAATTGCTCCTGAAAAGATTCAGAAGGGAGATTCTGTTAATTATTTAGGTTATAAAATAGGTTTACAAAAAATTAAGACACAAAAGGCACAAATTCGGAGAGATCGCCTACGGACTCTTAATGACTTTCAAAGACTATTAGGGGACATTTCCAGTCTACGGCCAGCTATTGGGATAACACCTGATCTAATAATTCATTTGAACAAAACCTTGGATGGTGACAAAGATTTAAACAGTCCCAGAGAATTAACAGCTGAAGCAGAAAAGGAACTGACGATGATTGAGGAAAAATTACAACAGGCACATGTGGATAGGGTAAATCCAGAGCTCGACTGTATTCTCGTCATACTACCATCAAAAATTTCCCCTACAGGAATTTTAATGCAGAGAGATGATATTATCTTGGAATGGATCTTTTTACCACATAAACCAAGTAAGAAACTGAAAACTTATGTAGAAAAAGTCTCTGAGTTAATTATAAAAGGCAAGTTGAGACTTCGTCAACTAGCAGGCATAGCCCCAGCAGAAATTATAGTGCCTTTCACTGCTGATGAACTAAAGAAATTATGGGAAGATAATGAACCATGGCAAAGAGCTTGTGCTAATTTCTTGGGAGACATTAATAACAACTATCCAAAAAGCAAGAGGCTTAACTTCATAAAGAGAACTTCTTGGATCCTTCCTCGAATCGTCCGTGATACTCCAATAACTGGAGCCCGTACGTTCTATACTGATGCCAATAAATCAGGGAAGGCAGGTTACAAATCAGAAGACTTGGGTAAGGTGGAACAAAGTCCTTACGATTCTGTCCAGAAGGCAGAATTATATGCCATTCTTATGGTGCTAAGGGATTTTAAAGAACCTATTAATATAGTTACTGATTCACAATATGCAGAAAGAGTTATTTTACATATTGAAACTGCTGAATTTATACCTGATGATACAGAACTAACCTCTTTGTTTATCCAGGTGCAAGATTTGATTAGGAACAGGCTTTGGCCTATGTACATAACACACAACCGATCCCATACGGGTCTGCCAGGTCCTCTAGCACAAGGTAATGCAGAAATTGATCAATTATTAATTGGTAGTGTGCTACAAGCCTCTGAATTTCATAAAAAAACATCATGTTAATAGCAAAGGTTTGAAGAAAGAGTTTTCTATTACATGGCAACAAGCTAGGGAGATTGTAAAGAAATGCCCTACTTGCTCTTTCTATAACCAAATGCCACTGCCTGCAGGGGCTAATCCAAAGGGCACCCAAAGGAATGAAATCTGGCAGATGGATGTGTTCCACTTTGCAGAATTTGGCAAATTAAAATATGTTCATCACACCATTGACACGTATTCAGGCTTTCAGTGGGCAACGGCTTTAAGTTCAGAAAAGGCTGATTCAGTTATCACTCATTTATTAGAAGTCATGGCTATCATGGGTATACCTACACAAATAAAGACAGATAATGGTCCTGCTTATGTCTCTAGGAAAATGAAACGGTTTTTTGATTATTACAATATCAAGCATGTTACAGGTATACCATACAATCCTACAGGTCAAGCAGTCATAGAAAGATCAAATCGAACTATAAAGGATATGTTGAACAAACAGAAAGGGGTGGAAAACACCCCCAGAAATAGGTTACATAATGCTTTGTTAACCTTGAATTTCCTCAACACTAATGAGAAAGGAACATCAGCTGCAGAAAGACATTGGATAATGGAAAAGTCTACTGAACTAAATCAACCAGTTTATTTCAAGGATGTGCTGACCTCACAATGGAAGCCAGGAGATGTGCTGCATTGGGGAAGGGGATTTGCTCTTGTCTCCACAGGTGAGGAAAAATTGTGGATTCCATCAAAATTGATAAAGGTTCGTTTTGATGAAGAGAAGCCAGTTGGGAAAGATAAATAACAATTCAATCACATGGATGGCAATCATACTGATGGTAAGTAATACAGATAGGTTGGGGGCAGGGTTCTCTTCTTATCTCCACAGGAAAATACCCATCTTCAAAGAATTTAAGGGACCCCTAATATTTAATTACTGATGGAGGGACTTGTTCTGTATTAATTTATATATATATATATATATATATATATATATATATATATATATATATGTCTTAAACTTTCTTTGCTTTTCCTCGTATCTGTGTCTTTCTTTATATGTCAGTATATGTCCTTGTTGTTAATGTTTAAATTTCCCATAACAAGCAACAAATTTTCCTACAGTAATCTTTGAAGTTTCCAGGATGAAGATGGGGCCCCACAACATCAACTCCATCTGGTTTTTATGACGTCATGAATTTTTTGTTTTTTTTTAAAGCGCTAATATTAGACCTGTTTTTTGGTACCAACTACAAGAGACAATTTCGAATGGTGCACATTTTTGACAACACTCTGGTCGGACCTTCTCAAAATGCTCTGAGACTAGTTACAATTTTCTTAGGTCAAAGGTTAATTTGGGAATTTTACCATCATTTGCTTTCACAGGACCCCCTAAGAAGAACGTCGCCCCCATGTCAGCTAGAAGCAATCTTAGAGGATGACATCCCCTCTCTCAACAGAGTTTGCCCTCAGGGTTGGGGACATCTTTTAGTGGTTGGTTTAGGGTTGAGGGGATGGGGTGATATTTTTTTTTGAAAAAAAAAAAAAGAAGAAGAGGAAGAAGAAGGGGGTAACTGGTTTTTTGGGATGATTGGTATTTGTGAATTACTGTTTATAAAAAATTGTACTGGTACTGTTTCTTGTATATTGATATGTTGAATATTGAATGTGAGTGTTCCTACCTCTATTTTTGTATGAGTATGCTTATAACTTTGTCTATATTGTATTGATACATCTACCATATTACATTGTACATTTCTACCTCTGATACTATGACATTGTTTACAGTTGAAGATCATTGTCTTCATATATTACACAGTTGTTTATTCTTTTAGTCTTCAAAGTTAGATAGGTATTGAGAATTATATGTTTGTCATATTTATTTTTAAGTTTATCAGGTCTTTTAGTTACATAGAGATTATATTTAGTATAGATAGTATGATCTTCAGCCTCTTCGAAGAGCTGTAGAAAATGGCCTTTAATCTAACCTAAAATTTCTGTGCCAAAGAGACACAATTACTCCTGGCAACACCACTCTACTCCAGAGAGAACGTTGAGCACCAAAGACACTCCACTGGGAGCTTGTCTTCTTGGCAGAACTGGCCTTTGGGTTAAGAAAAGCCCATACCTCAACTTCTGACAAAGATACAGAATATCCCTAAGTGGATGAAACAGGATTGTCTTATCTTGCCAAGACAGGGTAGGATAGTCCTCAGAAAGTTCCTTGCCTTTAATAATGGTATGCCAGATATGTTAGGCCTTAGCCAAAGTTGGTTGACTCAACATTGCAAACGAGACTTTGGGTGATTGCCCAGGTAGTCAGCTGTCTCTGTCAATTGTTGCACATTTTGGATATCTCTCGATTGTTAAGTAATATTTATTCCCTTCTCAGATCTTTGACGGAGTTGAAGATTATATAATTGTAGTTACTCTCTATGTTATTTAGACTCCTTGAGATAGAATGTTTAGCAAAAGTTTTGTTCTCAATATTGTTTGTTATATTTATTATTTGTTATTATTGTATATAGTTGTATTTGGTTTGGTTCTATCTTATTTAGACAAAAGGGGGAGATGTAGGGACATAGCCCCACCCATTGGGAGCGTGTTCGCCTCGGGCTAATGTTTACGGATAAATCTGCCGGGCGTGAGCCCAGCAGCCCTTTTTCTTTTGCTCCGCTTTTCCAGTACTCCGCGGGAACCTGTGGTCCTGTAAGTCTATTTCCTTATTAAAGCTGTATATATCTATATAATCTGTCTACATTCATTTGCGCCGCCACACTGTTATAATACCTACTCTAAGATTTCTTGATGATAGCCACTCTGACTTGCTCTATCAAGAGCCAGCATATATTTATATATACTTCATTTGTTTGATAGCATTATAGAAAAGCCTAGATCTAAATTTAGATATCAAAATGTATTTTGCCCATGTTTTGCAGGCTGGCATTTCTCTATAATAAAATTCAGACAGGAAAGTAGTCTTCTTATTTTGGTCAAGAGAAAAAGATAATAGGAGGGGATACTGTAGGAGTCCAGAAACCAGGAACAGTTCTAAGGACCTGATGATCTAGAAATGATTTCTTTGTAGGTTATAACACCTTTAGAGCTAGTACTCAGGAGGCATAATCAACAGAATTACTACAAGCTCTAGACAAGTCACAGTGTGATCCATGCTGAGCAAGGGGACATAGCAAGATTTTTTTTTCTCAAGTCACAGATATGAGGAAGAAGTAAACAATTTCCTCCGAGTCCCACTGGAAGGCTCTGGTTTGGGGACCACCTTGCTAGAAGGCATCTATTAATGATATGTTAAAAAATCTACAGTCCAAGCACACACCTCACAGTTGTGATTTGGATGACTAGTATTTATTTATTATATTTCATAGGACAGTCATTTCAAGCCCTGGGCATTGTTATGCCACCTGCTTTAGATTTGGAAGGCATGTTTTTATTCTTCTGAAGTCAAGAAATACTGGACATTCAGTCAGACCTCCTGCATGGCACTACAGGACCTACTAACTCAATTTGACAGCTCCAGAAAAAAATAGACCCAATAGAAATTGGGTCTATTTTACTAATACTAAAAATGCCTCATTATAGGAAAAAAAAAAAAAAAAAAAAAAAAAAACACCGACAAAGAGCTTGTAGTAATTTCTTGGGAGAGAGTAGAGATTAGCAGCAAATATCACCAGAGTGAGAGATTTCAGTTCATATAAAGACCCTTGCTCAAACTGTGTGAGGAACACCAATTTCTGGAGCCCCTACACTCTACACGTGTTTAGTTAGGGTTTGTATTGCTGTAATGAAACACCTTGACCAAAAGACAAGCTGAAGAAGAAAGCACTTCTGTTGGGACCATTTGGAGTCCTGGCCTCCAGCTGCTCTTCCCAGCTAGTAACTTTTTCTTGCTCTTCTTATTTGAGCTTCTGAAAGCTGTGTCAAAGTTGTTTACCAACCCTGCTTCCTGAGCATGTATTGCCCTGGTCTTGATTGAGGATCAGTTAATGAGGTCTTCACCTGTTGGGCCACCTGACTGTGTTAGGTATAAAAAAACCTCCGTGGTGCTGTTTAATAAAGGGCTTCTTTTACCAGCAACTAGAGAGTGTATGAGTGTTTAATCCTGACATCCTTCAATTGGTTTTGGTTCCAGGCCTTGTGAAGCAAGTGGAGGTTCCCCAGAGATCTGAGAAAGAAGGGTAAGGAAACAGGACCATCCCAGGCAGGTAGGGATTGGGGAATTAAGATGGGAATTGCTAGTAGTAAAAGGGAATTGTATTTTAAAGTAAAAGTATTGTTAGAGCAACAAGGACCAATGATAAACCATAGAAGCTTCTATTAAAACCATGGAACAAGCCATCTCCTTATTTACCTTTCGGCATTGATGTTTATGACTGAAGGAAGTAGGCCATGGAGGGGAGTTACTTACTGACTTGCTTCCCATGGCTAAATTCCCCTACCTTTTGCCTATTTCTGGGAATAGAATCTCTCTCCCTTTCCCTGGTCCTGGGACTCTCACCCAACTATCAGGCCTGTGGGACTAGAAGTTTCAAATGTACACTCCAAATAAAATTTGCCCTAAATTCCTTAACCTTCCCTTCCCTCCCAAGTCTATCTGTCCCAGAAGGTTTCTAATCAACTACAAACTGCTCCAGTACCAGCTCCATGTGCTCCTTCAAAATCTGCATCCCAGACATCTTCAAAGGGACTATTCCCAGGTGGCACAGCCTCACAGACTGCTTCAAGTAGGTCTGTACCTTCCTAGCCCCAGATGGGCCTGTAGAGCCTGGACAGTGAGTAAAGCAGTTATCCAGTAAAACAGCCTGGTCTTCTTGAACTTGTCCACCAGCATTCCAGTTTTCATGACTCCTGAGCAATAATGCCCCAATGTCAACAGGAAGTAGTTATAGGGAAGATTGCATCACTCCCGTATAATTTATTAAAAACAAAAAGGCTGGGATGTTAGGTTTCAAACCTGGGTCAAATGGCTGAGGTGACTATTTAATATATCAAAATGAACCTGGCCTCCAGGTTCTCCCTATATCGCTCAGTCCCTACCTGTTATGGGGTACTCCTGGCTAGCATATTCTACCCCTCTACTCTAAACTCTCCAGCCCAGGGGACTGGGCTTCACTTTCTATAAAATCTAACCATTTTGGTTACCTGCTTTCTTTGTAACTTTGGACTTCCTGACACTTGCACCTGGTTCCCCTCTCTCTTCAACTTTACAGTCCCTTTCTTTCCTCACATGGTACAGAGACATGGTGATCCTGGACTTTCCCAAATGTTCCTGACTCTGGCTATGCTCTCCCTTTATCTATAATAAACTTTCTCTTGCATGATACCTTGGAGTAGTCATGTCCTTTTCTTTATTTATTTTTCATTTAGTAAGAGGGCAAAAAAGATCTTTTCCAGGTTAGCTCAGAAGGGGAAATGACAGTGAGGAGGTCCACCAGACAGAGAATAAGGAGAGAGATGGATTCCTTTCATTGATGTAAGTGACTGGGGACTCTACACTATACTGTTCCAGGGAAAAAGTGGAGAAAAAAAATATTCCACTAAAGCAGGCATGATATCACATGCCTTTATTCCCAAAACTTGGGAAGAAGCAGAAGGTGTATCTCTAGGATCAAGGTTAGCCTGGTTTACAGAGGAAGTTCAAGAACAGTCTTAGCCACACAGAAAAAAAACCCTGCCTCAAAAAACAATAAATAAACAAATAAACAAAATATCCCACTGAAATGTTTCTCATACAAGTAAGAGATATCTTCAGGTCCTTGTTGAGATTGAGACTTCAGAGGAGGTTCCCAGTGCTCTTGGAGACTGTGCTTGTGTGAACAGGTACAGCACACAAGCTGACTTCCCCCAGGGACAATTATACAGTGAGTGTTGAGGGGATAGATCACATTCTGCAGTCTTAGAAAAGAATGACCAGTCAGGTTTTGCTGTCCACGTGTTCTTTATAATGAAAAAGACTTCAAACTCCAAGGCTTCCTTAACCATTGCCATATCTACATCTTCCTCAGGAAGACTAGAACAGAGATGCTGGGATTCTGCTGGTGCGATGCATAACCACAGTATCACCTCTGACTTTGGGAAAGTAGGCAGGAGACCATAGCTCTCTGAGACAAGTTAGAGTTTCTACCTAAAGATCAGCCCTGATGCAGGAGAACTAGACCAAAGAAACACATGGCCTGCATGTGGACCCAGGGACTGCCACAGGAATATGGAAGAGGGAGAGATCCAAAAGTGTCTGTTTAATAATAGGGACTTCTAATAATAAGGGTCATGGAAAAAATAAAAGGTGTTGGAAGTGCTTGTGTCCTAGGGTCCTGAAAGAGACACATGAGACATAGGGGAATAAGGAGGGGGAAAGAAGGGGTGATGGGGAAATGAACCAGGTACAATAATAATGAAACCAAGTGGTTATGCTACGTGAAGCAAGAGAAGATAAATGTATGAGATCAATGCAGGATGTGGGACAAGTGATGTGTCCTATGTAGGATGTGGGGCAGTCAGCTGGTGGTAAGTATGCTTCCCTTTGGCTGGACATTTCCTCTAGCCCAACACAGTTTTGAAACCTAAAACTGATGCAAAGAGCATCAAGGAACTGTATCCCCAGAATGAGGGTGATACAGACCAGACAGGGAAATGGAGTGCTGTGTAGTTTTCAAATTATATTATCCTGAGGAGTGTTCTTAGTTTCAGCCTGAACTTAAGGTTAGTTAAGTGAACTAAATTTAATTTCTTTATTTTTCATTTATACTATTATTTTTACATCTCAACCAAGTATCCCCTCCCTTCTCTCTCCCCAGTTCCTCACCCTCTTTCCTCTAATGTTTCTCAAGTATATCAACCAGTCAAGGTGTTTCAATTTCCGGTGAGACTAGGCACCTCCTCTGCTATTAAGATTGGATGAGGCAAACCAGTAGCAGGAATGGGTCCCAAGAGCAGGTGCTAGAGTCAGAGACAGCCCCTGCTCTCACAGTTAAGAGCCTCACGAGAAGACTTTGCTACACAACTGTAATATATATGCAGAAGACCCATGCAGGCACATTGGTTGTCTTTGTGAGCCCCTATGAGTCCAGGTTAGTTGGTTCTGTGGGTTTTCTTATGATTTCCTTGACCCCATTGGCTCCTACAACTGTCTTAACCCTTCATTTTCTTTTTTCTTTTTTTTTTTTTTTTTTTTTTTTTTTTGGTTTTTCGAGACAGGGTTTCTCTGTGGCTTTCGAGCCTGTCCTGGAACTAGCTCTGTAGACCAGGCTGGTCTCGAACTCACAGAGATCCGCCTGCCTCTGCCTCCCAAGTGCTGGGATTAAAGGCGTGCGCCACCACCGCCCGGCTTAACCCTCCATTTTCATAGGCTTCTGTGAGCTAAACCTAATGTTTGGGTGTGAGTCTCTCTATCTGTTTATATAAATTCCTGGGTAAAGTCTCACTGATGACAGTTGGGTTGGGTTGTGAGTATAGCAGAGGATCATTGGGAATCATTTAATTGAATTTCTGCCTATTGTGTTTGGTGTTTGGTTCTATTCTAGGACTTTGGGGGTATCCTGTCTTTGGTTCTTAGTACTTAGGGGTGAGCTCAGTCTTGGGGTATGGGTCTCTAACTTGGCCAGTCATTAGTTTTTCACTCCTACAATGTGTCATCTTTATCCCAGCACACCTTATAGGTAGGACAAATTGTAGGGTTAAGGGTTTGTGGCTGAGTTGGTGTTACACTAGAAGTCTTGCCTGTTTACAGGAGATGGTCATATTTGGACTCCATATCCCCTTTGCTAGAAGTCTTAACTAGGATCACCATCATAGCTTGCTGGGAGTGTCCATTGAGCTAGGTTTCCAGCTTGTCCCAGAGATGTCCCCAGATTCCAGTTGTCTCTCCCAGTACTCTCTCCTTTTATCCTCCCTCTACTTGAGACCTCCTGTTTCCATATGCATCCCACCCCAAGACACCCCTTACCGTTCATCAGGCATGTCTATTCTTTTTCCCCACACAGTGAGATTTATGCTCACCCTTGAGCCCTTCCTGTTCCTTAGCTTTTCTGGGTATGTGGATTGTAGAACATTTTTTTCTTTTCAGTTAATATCCACTTAGAAGTGAGCACAAACCACATTTGTCTTTCTGAGTTTGGGTTAACACACTAATAATGATCTTTGTCTAGTTCCATTCATTTGCCAGAAAATTTCATGATGTCACTGTTTTTAACAGCTGATTAATACTCCATTGTGTAGATGTACTACGTTTTCTTTATTTATTCTTCAGTTGAGGGAAATATAGATTGTTTCCAGTTTCTGGATACCATGAATAAAGCTGTGATGCACATAGATGAGCAAGTGTCTTATGGTATGGTAGAGAATCCTTTGGGTAAATGGCCAGGAGTGGTGTCTTATTTCAGGTTTCTATTGCTGCTACAAAACACCACAACCAAAGACAAGTCAGAGAGGAAATAAGTTTGTTAGGCTTGCACTTCAGCATTGCTTTTCATCACAAAGGGAAGTAAGGGCAAGGACTCAAACAGGGCAGGATACTAGAGTAGGAGCTGGTGCAGAGGCCATGGAGGGGAACCTTACTGGCTTGCTTCTCATGGCTTGATCAACCCATCTTTTCATAGAAACCAGGACCACCAGCTCAGGGATGGCACCACCTACCATGGGATGGACCATCTCTCCTTGATCACTAGTTGAGAACGTGCCTTACAGCTGGATCTCATGGATGCATTTCCTCAACCGGGGCTCCTTTTTCTGATGACTCTAACCTTTGTCAAGTTGACACACAAAACCAGCTAGTACAAGTAGTGTAACTGGCTCTTGAGGTAGATTTTCCCAATTTTCTGAGGAATCTCCATACTGATTTCCGAAGTGACTGAAGAAATTTACACTGACACCTTCATGATAAAAGTCTTTAGAGATCAGGAATACAAAAAAAATACCAAAAAAAGGAAAAAAAAATTAAGTGGGTGATGGAACAAACAAAAACTACCCAGATGCCACCATCTCTTGTCTAAAGATTTCTATTTCTTCCTTTCAAGTACAATTGGCCCCACATGACTCATCCTTTCATCTCTTGTGATCATAGCTCACACACACTGTAACATATGAACACAGTAGAAATATCTGGAAGCATACAAACTCTTATATTCAGTGTTGTCTCTTCACTTCCTATGAGTACTCTGTGCAGGCTGATCCAGTGGTCATAGGCCCCCACATAGCTCTAGGAAATTCTGCTATAAAACATGGAGAGCAAATACATATGTCTCTCTGTTTCAGATGACCATGTCTCTCTGTCCTTCCCTAAGGATGGCAGTGTGATGGTTAACATTACATTTCAGGTTTTCATTATTATGCTTAAGCTCTTTTTATACAACAAAATGCCTCTAGCATATAAAAACCTAGCTTGTACAGATTGTACACTACTGTCCCACTCCCTATCAACAAAATAATTGGGACATTCTTAAAATCTGCCCAATCTCAAGAAAATCTTTAATTGCTTTAACTTCTCTTGAAAGATAATAGATCAAAGGAGCTAAGCAATACTTCCACTTTTGTTAAAAAAAAAAAAAGTAATGTCAGTGACATTCATCTATATGCAATGTGTCAACCATGAATGACAACTGTCCCATGGTTTTATCCTCTGATCTGCAACTTTCCCTCCAAATTTAAGTATTAGCATTCCCTTCAGGAGAGAAGGGAGGCTCAAAAGCCTTAGTAGGGCAAAGGGTCACATGTCTAAAAGAACAAAAACTTTGAAGGTTCTTCAGGGACCCTTCCTAACAATATAAAAGTAATAAATTTAGGTACTGGATGGGGAGACTGTCCAGTGAAACTGCAGAAATACATTGGAATGGTAAGCTACCTGCTAGAATCCTAGAGAGAGAGTCCCAGGGGCTGCCTGTTTTTAAAATTCAGCACCCAGGCTGGGATGAGATTTCTGGTGATGCGCTTGAATCATCTCTGTTCTTTGAGAGTAACCATTCACCCATAGGAAAGAACCAAGCCTTAACGTTAATTATAATTAACAAGGTTACTCAGGAAACACTAAGTTATATAATAATAAGCATGTAGAATTTTTGCATGCTTTGATTGGGGAAAACAGAGTTAACATTACACTGCTGGCTTCTGCATTTGAAAATCGTCTATCCTTTCCTTTTTGGAAAACAAGGAACATGTCTTAAGAAGTGGCCACCACCCCTGTCTACTTAGACAGCAAATTCTGTTTGTTAAAAACTGTTCTAACTAGAAACCTGTAAATTGCAACTTCTACCAAACTTCCTTAGCTCTGAGAAAGTCTTTTTTGGGGTGAGAAGAAAAAACTTCCTAGGATGGTGTCTTAAGGAAGAGCAAACAGGTAACATGACTGCAGGCAGATGGTGGGGGAAGAAAGAGACTGGGCCTAATGTGGGTTTTTGAAACCTCAAAGCCTGTCTTTAGTGACACACCTCCTCCAAAAAGTTCATACCTACTCCAGCAAGCCCACATGCCTCAATTCTTCCCAAACAGTTCTACTAACTGACGCCCAAGCTTTCAAATATATGAACTTACGTAGCCTTCCTCATTTAAACCACCACAGATGGTCATAATAGACAAGAGTATTGCAATGTCTAACTATATATAAACTATAAAATACTGCTGATGAGTGCTGGACAACAGCTAGAAGTCACAGTTGCCTGCTAATTAAAGAAGCTATTTCCCCTTTAATAACTGAGTGTTAAAAATTTAAGGAAGGGTAAGTCACCTTAACACTGTTAGTAACCCCAATGACATACTGCATCACCAAATTGAGCATTGGGACTATCATTAATTTGGTCTGAAAATGGCTTCATTTCTGGGGTGAGTAGAAGTGTGTGTGTGTGTGTGTGTGTGTGTGTGTGTGATTGCCTAGGAAAAGTATGTCAAACAGACAACAGTTTCTACAGTCATATGCTTTAGTAAAATGAAAACACTATGTTTGACATTTCTGGCTGACTATAAATATTACATGAAATAAAGTTTAGGAAATTTCTCAGGGCTCCAGCCACAGGATAAATGCTAATTAATGGCTCCCATGTACCTCTTGTCCCTCATTCTGCCTGGAATGGAATCCTTTCTTGATGCTTTAACTTTAAGCTCTCCAATATAGAACGATGAGTGTATTCAACAGACAAACAAGAAACAATTCCTAGACATTTCCTACCATTTTCTTTGGGCTTTCATGATAAATGAGTCTGACATTGAAGCCCAGGAGATCTGCCTGGATGTCCAATTTCTCATGTCTCCATAGAAATAGTAGTATTTCTTTCCAAATAAAACCCAGTTTCAATGTCCTTTATTTATGGCTAGAAACCAAATATGAGTGAGTACATCCCATGTTCCTCTTTTTGGGGATGTCCTTTCGGGAACTCACCAAGGCCAGCTGGACTGGGTCTGAAAAAGCATGGGATAATATCGGACTCACTGAACATAGTGGACAATGAGGACTGCTGAGAAGTCAAGAACAATGGCACTAGGTTTTGATCCTACTGCACGTACTGGCTTTGTGGAAGCCTAGGCTGTTTGGATGTTCACCTTAATAGACCTGGAAGGAGGTGGGAGGTCCTTGGACTCCCCACAGGGCAGGGAACCCTGACTGCTCTTAGGGCCGATGAGAGAGGGGGAGTTGATTGGGGGAGGGATATGGGAGGCGGTGGTGGGAAAAGACAGAAATCTTTAATAAATAAATAAATTAAAAAACAAACCCAGTTTCTTGGACAGGTGTCACAGATGACTTCTTTCTTTTCCACTGAAGCAGACAGCACAACGAAATATAATAAAGTAAGATTTCCATGAAGTATCTTTTCTTGACTCATCATCTTTATTCAGTGATGAGTACTTCAGTTACATAAATAAGACTTATTGGCAACATTTTTCCTGACATACTTTTTCTTCCAGACAAGAAAGTTTATTTACGTGGCTTTGACAGGTAGAAATTGGGTCCTGTGAGGTAAATCCCAAGGCATGCAATGGTCACTAAAGTATAAATGCACGGTAATAGAAGTTGTCAGGTGTTTGTGCAATAATTATTGATATACTAAAAATAATTAAACATTCTCTTATTATTGATTGATTGAGGCAGGGTATCTCTATATAGACCTGGCTATCCTGTACTCTATAGACCAGACCAACCTTGAGCGCACAAAGATCCATATGTCTCTACCTCTTTAGTATTAAGATTAAAGGCATGTACCACCAAGTCTGGCAAAATACAATTCTCACTTATTAGTGTATAAAGATAAAATCAATATTAAATGTATCATATGAAGACTTTTACCGAGAATTTCAAAATGCCTGTCTTATTGCATTATGGTAAATAATTGAACCCAACATAGTTATTAAATCTTAATTATATCACTTAATAACACATAAAAGTTCTTTTTATAGTTATCAAAACTTGAAGTATATTAAATAACTCAAAGTATAAAATACTAGGCTGGAGAGATGGCTCAGTGGTTAAGAGCACTGGCTGCTCTTCTAGAGGTTCTGAGTTCAATTCCCAGCAACCACATGGTGGCTCACAACCATCTGTAATGAGATCTGGCACCCTATTCTGGCGTGCGGGCATACACGGAGGCAGAATGTTGTATACATAAGAAATAAATAAATCTTTAAAAAAAAAAGTATAAAATACTACTTTAAATTATAATTGTAATTTAATTTATCCGACAGTATATTTTGTTGTTATTTCTGTGGTGCTGAATATTGAACGTAGGGCCTTAGGGCCTTATACGTGCAAGGCAAGTGTTCTGTCAGTTGAATCACTGACACTAAAAACAATATATGATTTTTAACAATAAAATTCTGTTATAAGCATGCATACTAAGTGACATAAAACTTTCCAAAGGAAAAGATAAATAACTTTTAATAGATATAAAGATATTCTACAGAGCCATGTTGTGTGGTGCATGCCTTTACTCCCAGCACACAGGGAGGCAGAGGTAAGTGAATCTTTGTGAGTTCAAGGCCAGTCTGCTTTACAGAGTGAGTTCCGGGACAGTCAGAGACACACAAAGAAATCCTGTCTCTAAAAACCAAAGGAAAAAAAGATATTCTTCTGCGTCCACAATAGTCTATGGTACCTTGTGATAAAAATAATAAAGTTAAAAAAAAAGTGTAAACAGACACCAATCATAGAGTTTTATAAAACTGTGTAAATGAATACCAAAAGAGAAAGCATGGCATGGGGGCACATAGAAAAGCAGAGGCAAGTGGATCTCTGTGAGTTCAAGGCCAAGATGGTCTACAAAGTAAGTCCCAGGCCACCAGAACTACATGATTAAGCCTTGTCTCAAAAACGATTAATTAAATCATATATAAGTAAAAAACATTTGTATACTAGTAAGTATCAACATTCAAGATTATTATTCACATGTGTGTGACTATACATATGTATACACATACAAGTAAGAACAGTGTCTGATGGATGGATTTTAATGTGACAACACCCATGTGTACTGACAATCATACGATTTATTGAACTGTAGAGCAACTCTTTTTTGGTCCTCATTTTAGCAAACTCTATTTAACTTCACCCACTTATTGCCCAGGCCAGCAAACCACTTGCACTCACAGTTGAACCTATGGTCACAGGAGGCTCATAGGCCACCGGAAGGTCATTGTTCACAGTGTCAAGAAATTGTTTCCATCAACTGAAACTTCTGTTTCTGCTCTGCCACCTGAATGACATTATTGTGATTTAATCTTTATTAACCTTACCCTGCCTTAATTCCTAGGAGAAGGTACTTTCTGGCCTGATTTGGCTCTCTACCTTCAGCTAAGAAAAATTCTTAATCTCACCTTCATTGAGTGACATTCTTCTCTGATATATATATATATATATATATATATATATATATATATATATATATATATATACTTTAGTATGTGTGTGTGTGTATGTGTGTGTGTGAATGTGATATAACATAAAACCAGGGCTGTGGATACTTGGTGTTCTGAAATGTTTCACAGAATACTCTGGAAGTATAAGGAGCAACAAACAAGCAAAAGGAAAGACTAGAAATAGACATATTATCTGGGTTAAATAATTTTTTCCTAGGGTGTACTTCTCTCTACAGACATAAGATATGGACTTTTAACAGGTAAACAGGCTGTGCATGGGCGTCGGTGCATGCCTCTAATCTTGGCACTCCAAAGACAGAAGCAGACTCATCTCTAGAGTTCAAGGCCATTCTTGTCCAAATAGTGAGAGCTTGTCTAAACATACATACTATGTATACATAAAATAAGAGCTCTTAAACCCAGAGGATAAGCCCCCAACTTGAAAATGATAATTCAAATAGAGTTTACCTTGGATTTTTTTAAATGAAATGGCTATTTTGATCAAGGTGAGTTAGGAAATAACTCTATTAATGGTATTCCTACACTCAACATTTTTCTGGTGTCAGGGTGTGGCAATTACAGTCAAGAGGAAGTCTTCAGATCTAACATTACTTTGCTCTTTCTGAGACTCCATTCCTCATCTGAATGAAATAGTATTGACTCAATTTCCATACTATCCAGAATGTAACCACCCTGCCCTTACGACCCCTGTTACTGTCAGCCCTAAGCCATGATCATAGTTTACTGTGTTGACTTGTAAGATTTCCCAGATTGCTCTTTGGCTTTATCTTTGTCCCCTAGCTACCTGTTCTCAAGAGAACAGAGAAAGTTTCATACCCCAAGTCCCCTCTTCCCAAGTGTCTCAGATCTACCAACAGCGTGGATGTGGACAAACTCCACAGAATTTGGAGAATAAACCACTTACCAGACAGAGCAACAGAAAGTGCAATTCCAGCTACAGCAAAGACCTTGATTACTACATAGCAGTGAAGCCCAGTAGGAGACACAGGGGAGACAATTCTGAGACTTTGTCCTTGGAGATTTTATCTGCAAAATATGATTATTAGAATGTCAAAATAAATAAATTTTCCAAAAAACTCCACTCTACATTTTGCCTTGTAATAAAAACCCCTTTCAAAGAAGGCCCTGATCCATAAAAGATGTCTTTGTTTAAAAGAAGACTAGAGAGGATGGAAACAGAACTTCAGCCAGAGAGTCTCTCACTTACTGAATTAAGGGTGAATCATGAAAGAGCAAGAAACAAAAGGAGTGAGGATCACAGTGAGAAGCAATTGTCTGGTAAATTTTGCTCTATAAAAATGGTTCTAGATAAAAGGAGTAAAGCAAACATTAAAAACTATACCAGTGTAATTAGACATATTACACAATAAGGAAAGATAAAAATAGAAATATCTAAATAAACACAACATAATTATGTAAAAAGTTGGAAGTAAGGGAATTTTTTAAACCCTACAAAAATCATCAATATCAATTAAAAATAAAACAGTAAGTCCAACAGCAGTCTGCACCATCCTCAATGGTTCAATTATGAATGATTTCCTAGGACTCAGGAGCAAGAGTTACTCCAAGTTGACTTTTAATAGGAGGTCCTCGCCTGGCAAAGAAATAGGGTCATGTGGCTGGAAAATGGCTAAGCATTTAGGAACCAAGTTCAATACCCAGCAACCACAAGGTAGCTTACAACCATTCAAAACTGCAATTCTGGGAGATCCATTGCCAGACAGTAAGTCACAGGTGTTAGCAAAAATGGTAACAGTTAAAATAATTAAAGGTATAAATATGTCTCAGTTATTGAAAGTAGCTAAAAAGGTATTTAGTAACAGAAAACTGATGGGGATAAGACCTTTTACAAGAACTGAAAGCTGCTGTAAATTTTCCTATGATGAAACAAAGACATACTTTGCAAAATTTTGGTGTTCTTCCCTCTATCAGAAGATTATCTCCTGGCTGACAGTTCATTCCCAATCAAAACATACAATGGACGATAATGATTCCCAGGAGTACGAGACAAAGCCAACCTCCAGGACTGGCCCTACATCAACTCCCTATAATTGTTTAAGTAACCAATACCCAATGACCCTGAAAACATAAAGGAATTTGCAGTTCACATTGTTTAGAGAGACAGGCATCCTGGTGCCCTGCCAGTTGCCCTGGAATATACCTCTTCTGCCAATGAAGAAACCTAGGACCTCTGATTCTCATGAGAATAATTCCTCCAGAGAAACAGGTGTACACTGATTTAGACCTGAAAGATGCATTCTTCAGCTTCCCACTGGTACAGGTGGGTCAAGCATTATTGTTTTTAAATAGACAGACCTAGAGGCAGGTTTTAGCAGGCAACATAGACCAGGTCACCACCAGGGTTTAAAAATTCTCTAATCCTGTTTGATGAAACACTAAATATTGTCCTCCTACCCTTATGGAAAAGGTTTTCTAGGACCGTATTCTTGCAATATGTAAATGACCTTCTAGGTTCTGCCTAAAATAATTTATAAAAGGGCCACTGAGGTTCTTCTGCAAGAATTACAGAATCTCAGCAAAGTAAGCCTGACTTTGTACATCAGAGACTACCTATCTTAGCTATACCAGCTGAGGGGATGGGAAAAAAGAGCTTGTTTCAGAGTAGAATTGCTGCCATCATTAGATCCCAACTCCAAAGACTAAGAGATAAGATCAAAAGATCCTAGGTACAGCTAAGTATTGCTGTTCCTGGATAACAGAGTTTGTAAACAGAGCAAGACCTCTATAAACCAGCACAAAGGGGGATACTGAGTCCATAATCCGGATTGAGACTAATCAAAGAGTGTTTGAGGCTTTAAAAACAGCTCTGATTTTTGACTCCAGCCCTAGCACTTCCACGTGTGTCAAACCTTTTCCTGTGTTTGCCCAGGAAACAAAAGGTGTTAAAAAGGGAGTTTTAACCCAAACCTTGGAGTTATGGAAATGCCCAATGACATACCTGTCCAAACAATTGGACCCTCAAGCCTCAGAATGGCTTACTTGCATTGTGGAACAATCTTTTTACACTGTGAATATGTGTTGCCCTCGTTGTGTCTGAGTCTCGAGATCCCCAAATGGACGACCACCACCGAGCCACTTCAGAATGCAAATACAAGGTTTCTTTACTGCATACAAAGCATACAAACCCCAGAGCAGGGGCCCTGTCCACCAGTCTGACGCAGCATATAGTGGAGAAGGGTGCCCCCTCACCCCTGTGTAGGAGGGGTTTATAAAGGCAAAACCCACAAGATTAGTTTTAAATCATAAGACTGATGTTCTATTCCATGATTGCCTGTAGTTGTTATTGGCTGATAGGCTGTCATGGTCTATGGGAATTTTACAGTCTTTAACAACTGACCCTGATCACTACCTGGGACATCTGTTGACCATAAAAGTTGCTTTGAAATTCTTTTTACTGGCTCGGAGTTGCTAAACAGTGAGGTGAAACAAAGTGGTCAGCAACTTTGTTTCACTTTGGCTTTTCCATTAACTTGTACTTCCTCATAAGGGTGAAGCTCTCATGACCCCAGGGAGTCTCTGTGGCTTAAATAGAGACCTGACACACACACAAAAGGGAGTTTCTCTGGACCCTCAGCTCTCATTGCTTTAGTAAAGAGCTAAATGGCTAATAGGCAGGAAGAGGTTAGGTAGGACCTGTAGCCAGCAAAAGAGAATACACATGTATAAAGGTGGAGTCACAGGAGATGCAGAATAAGCAAGATAAATGAACTTGCCATCCTGAAAAAAAAAGGTATTGTGCCACATGGTATTACATAGATAATAAATATGGGCTAATTTAAGTTGTAAGAGCTAGTTAGTAACAAGCCTAAGCTATTGGGCAAACATTTAAGACTAATAAGAAGTCTCCATATTATTTATTGGAAAAACAGCAGTCCTGATGAAAAAATGCAACTACCCACTTGTCTAACAACCATGGCAGATACTGCTAGTCTAATGAGAGAAAAAACAAACAGATAAATTAATTCTGGATCAATATCTTATACTCACAGAACCCCACACTGTTGAGGCCCTCCTCTGAGGAACATCAAAACATTGGCTGTCTAATGCCTATATGAGCTAGTACCTGGCCCTACTCCTGGAAAACCCATAAGTCTGGTTTTAAAAAGTCCCCACCATCAATCCTGTTACTGTCTTGTCTGATGACAACCCATAGGTGCTCACTTATCATTGTCAGAAGATAAAAGAAGAAACCAGGTATATGGGATCTGTAGTAGTTACTTAACTAAAACAATTTGGGCCTAGGGTACCTCCACTCATGTAGCAAAACTGATCAGTCTGACCCAGGATCGCAGATTGGGAAAAGGAAAGTCAACCACCATATACATAGACAGTTGCTATTTTTACTACCATGCATGTCAGCACTGGGGAACAAGACACTAAAAACAAAGAAAATCGTGACCCTTCTAGGGGCTTTGGCTTCTCCTAAAATTGATTGTCTTAGGAAAGGATTCACTTTAGTGGATTGTCCTCTTACTAATCACAAGTGATTCTTCAGCAACACAGATTCTTAATTCAAAAATTGTACAAACTCAATTGAGTCAGCAAAGTTCTCTCAAACTTACCTCTGAAATTACATAAGCCAACCTCCCATAATCTACATTTCTCTCAACACTCTTACCCTCCAATCTCCCATAAACTATTCCAAGGAGCTCCAAATACTCAATGGCTTTTTCTGTCCAAAGTTCAAATGTTACTACTGTCTTCCTAAAAATCCTCAATCAGATCTGTCACAGCAATACTCGCTTCTGATACAAATCTCTGTCTTATTTAGGGTATTTACTGGTGAGATAAGATGACACTGAGGAAGAAAGGGTTTATTACAGCTTACAATTCTACCTCAATGAGGGAAGTCAGGTCAGAGACTCATCATAAGAATCTGAAGGCAGGAATGGCTGTAGAGGACATAGGAGCATCCTGCTTATTGGCTTGCTTTCTGTGGGAATCTTAGTCTGATTTCTTATAGTACCCAAGACAACCAATCAACTCAGTGAAGACACCACTCACAATGGGCTGGTCCCTCCCACATCAATCACCAATGAAAAAAATGACTTGCAAGCTTGCGTACATCCAGACCTTATGGATGGACTTTCTCAGTTAGTATTCCCTCCTTTCAGATGACTTAATTTCTCTCAAGTTGACTTAAAACTATCCAGCACAGACTATTTTCCCTAATTGTAACACTCATTAAAATAATTTGATAATTTGACTATATATATGACAATTCATTCAAGTTGTCTGTTCTGTACAATTTTACTCTGTTCCCTTCGTATCTATGTTAGTAGAATGCTGTTTTGATTAGAATAGATTACTCATATGTTTTCAAATCATGCAGTATGAGTCTTTCAACTTAGGTTTTCCATTTCTAAAATTCTCTTAGATTCCAGTTAGATTTCAGGATCTAGTTTTCTATTTAAACCAAGACATTATTAAAATTTTGATAGGGATTTCTTTGAATCCAGAAATACTTTGTAATATGATATGGTAGTTTGACAGAAAATGTCCTTCAAAAGGAATGACACTATTAGGAGGTGTGGCCTTGTTGGAGTAAGTGTGTCACTATGGGGATGGACTTTGAGGTCTCTTTTGCTCCAGCTTCCCTCAGTGTGACTTTCAGTCTACTTCCATTGCCTGCAAGTTGTAGTACTCTCAGCTTCAGCCCCATATCTGCCTGCAAATCACCATGTTCCCCATCATGATGATGATGGACTGAACCTCTGAAACTATAAGCTAGCCACCCCAACTAAATTTATTTTATATAAGAGTTGCTGTGGTCAGGGTGTCTCTTCACTGCAATAACAGCCCTAAGACATGATAATATCAACAATATTAAGTCATCCAATCCATTAACTCAAGATTTCCTTAGTGCCCACTTAATTTTATTCAGAATTGTTTATCATTTTTATTGCATCAAACCTTTACATCTATAATTTATTTAATTTCTAAAGCATTTTATTCTGTTTCATGATATTTTAAATATTAAAATGTGTTTTAATGTTCTTTTAAATTGCTCATAATGGATGATGTGCAGAAATATAATTACTTTGTACATTTTAATTTTATATTCTGAAATTTTAAATTTTCAGTTCTAATCAGTTTGTGTGTTGAAGAAGCTGCAGGCCGCTTCCTGCCACCCAGCTCCTGGCCGCCTGGCTAGCTTATGCGCCAAAATAACAACACACAAACTGTATTCTTTTAAACACTGCTTGGCCCATTAGTTCTAGCCCTTACTGGCTAATTCTCATATCTTGATTACCCATTTCTATTAATGTGTGTGGCACCCCAAGGTGCGCTTACTCGGAAGATTCTAGCCTACATCTATCCTGGGTCAGAGCTTCATCGCGTCTGCCCCAGAGAAGAGAGGAAATGGCGTCTGTCTGAGGCGTCTTACCTCACTTCCTCTTCCTCCCAGCATTCTGTTCTGTTTACTCCACCCACCTATGTTCTAACCTATCAGGGCCAAGCAGTTTCTTTATTAATTAACCAATGACCTTCCTCCATCATTTCCCCTTTTTCTGTTTAAACAAAAAAAAGGAAGGCTTTAACTTTAACATAGCAAAATTACATATAACAAAACAGTTATCAAGTAAAAATTACAATATTTACATCTATTTTCTCTTTATCATAAGTAAGGAAAACTATAACTATTCTTCAACTCCATCAAAGACTCCAGAAAGATACAATATTACCTAAGCAAACAAGAAATAAGCAACTTCTAAACTCTAGAAATGACAGAGACATCTCGTTGCCTGGACAGTCACCCAAAGTTTCTCTGTACCATTGGGGCATCCATCTTCGGCCTACAGGTCCATAGTATTCAGAGACATTTCGATGAAGCAGGAAATTTCAAAGTCAGTTCAGTCACTATCTGCTGTGTCCTGCAGAATGTCTCACAGACTCCTTCATGAATCAGGAACCCCAAAAGATCATCTCACCTTTAGGCAAGTTCAGTAGTCTTCTCTCTGTGGGTTCTCTGTGTCCTATTTATGCAACAGTCCAGGCAAGAGCAGTTTCTTGCCCAAGTAACTATCAAACTCCATAAGGTGCCTCTTCGATGCCCATCTTCTTTCTTCTTGAAGTAGATTGATGCTGCCAGGAGCAGAGTGTCTCATTGTCATGAAAAACCCTAAGTTACTAAAACATTTAAAATGCCATATTCTGTATTTTTTGAAAGATATAAAGAATACCTATTTGAAATATATCTATGCACATCTAGAAAATCTAACTAACATGACTACAAACTTGACTATTATAGATGATTATCTATTAACAATCTATATACATTACATTTTTAAATGAACTACACAATCGCAATACCTTAATCAAGAGCAGAAATACATATACATATAACAAAATTGACCTTAAATTTATATCACTGAAGCAAAATCCATATCAATGCAAATTATTCATATCTATATCATATCCCCAGTTAAATGTAAAAGAACATTTATAAGCAATATTTGGGATTATGGTCGCAGTTATTTCTCTCCAAACTGCTTCCTGCTGAATAGGGGCGCTGTTATTCAGATCTTTCATGGTATAACCTGTGTGCTAGATTCATCTCAGTGGGCAGTTGAGTGAAGTAATTTTTTGAAGGTGTTTACAGCAACCCTTTAGGAGGGCGTGGTCCATCATACCATATTGGGATAGAAGCAATCCACAGGGTCTCATCCTCTGTGAAAACAAAAGAAGAAACTCCTTTCCAAAGCATCATGTCCTTAGATTCAAATTCTAAAGTCAAGGTATTTTCAAAATATCTATGTTGTATTAGTTCAGCAGCATTTATAAACAAATATCTTTTAGCAGCTGTTGCTCCTTCCTCAGCATTCAAACAATTCAAAGAGAGCATAATAGCATACAGTATCAAGATTCTCTGTGTATTTTCTATCTTTGTGCGGCTTTATTTTAACCTCTATTTCATTTATTTTTACTTTTATTTTATATTCTCTGTATATCTTTCACCTGGAATAACTCTGTAGACCAGGCTGTCCTTGAACTCTCAGAGATCCGCCTGTCTCTGCCTCCCAGGCATTCGGATTAAAGGTGTGTGCTACCACACCTTGAAGTCACAGAGGTCAATCTCCCTCTGCCTTCCAAGTGTTGGAATTAAAGGTGTGTACTACCACACCCAACTACTCTCTTTCTTCCTTTTTTTTTATTTTTAAGAACTTTAACTTTTAGCCTACATATATTTTTAACACACTGTAAATCATTTAGAAGTTTTCTTTATTTTTGATGCTCTCTTTACCGTATCTCTCTCTGTTTTTCTGACCACATGAGTCTTTAATTTACCAAGCAATCTCAATAGGACTAAAGCCGTGGCTTTGACAGCTGGATCCAGCCCATTCCTTAGCTTTCCAGCCCCATGGTAGAGGTACTAGCGGCTGTAGCCATGTTTATCGCCACAACTCTGTGGTGTTTCAAGGTCCTTGCCAGCAAACAAGCTTCAACAGTATTAAGCAACACTCAAAAACTCCGTAGTCAGGACCACCTGCTTGAAAGAGTCAGAGTTTGCTCTGGTAGAACAGCCCAGAAAGCCAGCATTTTAAAACAGCACAACTTTTTTCCTGCTACAGCTGAAAACAAACAAGCATGCAGTCAGCTTTTGTCAATACCATTTAAGTGTTTCGTGGCAGGACCTCTTAAGAGCTGCAAGGTTTTGCAGCTAAAGCTGAGTCAGGAAGCCTCTCCTAGATGAGAGCGCTTGCTTGCCTCTAGCAAGCAGAGCAGACCCGAGAAATTGCTGCTACCAAGAAAACACGCTTTACCCTCTTCTCTCCCAAGCTTTCTCAGGCTTTTTGTGGATGTAGTTATCCACGTCTGGGTGCCATTCTGTTGAAGGAGCTGCAGGCCGCTTCCTGCCACCCAGCTCCTGGCTGCCTGGCTAGCTTATGCCCCAAAATAACAACACACAAACTGTATTCTTTTAAACACTGCTTGGCCCATTAGCTCTAGCCCTTACTGGCTAATTCTCATATCTTGATTACCCATTTCTATTAATGTGTGTGGCACCCCAAGGTGCGCTTACTCAGAAGATTCTAGCCTACATCCATCCTAGGTCAGAGCTTCATCGCATCTGCCCCAGAGAGGAGAGGAAATGGTGTCTGTCTGAGGCATCTTACCTCACTTCCTCTTCCTCCCAGCATTCTGTTCTGTTTACTCCACCCACCTATGTTCTAACCTATCAGGGCCAAACAGTTTCTTTATTAATTAACCAATGACCTTTCTCCATCATTTGTGTGTATGTCTGAGGTAGACAGACTGTGAGAAAGAGAAATGGAAGTTTTTATTCTTTAAGAATTATATATGAGGGCTGGAGAGATGGCTCAGAGGTTAAGAGCATTGCTTGCTCTTCCAAAGGTCCTGAGTTCAATTCCCAGCAACCACATGGTGGCTCACAACCATCTGTAAGGAGGTCTGGTGCCCTCTTCTGGCCTGCAGGCATACACACAGACAGAATATTGTATACATAATAAATAAATAAATATAAAAAAAAAAAAAGAATTATATATGAACACAATGAATTTTGTTCATATCCACTCCTTGTATCATGCCCCTCTAACACCTCCCAGACACATTCTCAACATATTCTATCCCAAATATATGACTTCTCCTTTGTTTTTGTTTTTTAATTTATAGCCTATTGAGTTCATAAGTATATACGTGTCAGAGAAGATCTGTTGGTGTTGATCACTCTGAGACCACCAATTGAGTCCAACCTCACTTTGAAACATGGAGTCCCCACTCAGCTGACTGGGATGGAACAAAGAGTTTCCAGGCTGATTCAGAGGGAGACAAAGAGATGCACCACAGAGGAAGAGGAGACATTTAACTTGGGACTTTAAATCCTGCCCCAGGCAGCAAAACTGTCACAGGCGTGATTGCCCTGCACTAGCTGACTTTGTTGGCCTGGTTTTCAGTCAGATGCCCAGCTAGCAGCATGTTCTTCAAACCCATGCTGCATCCCACCAACGTAGTTTTCTCTCCCATTAGCGTCTGGATCCTGCCCTGTGCCACAGATGGCAGAAGGTGAGGTCCTACCCCATGCTGCATGCCAGCCTCATAGATTTCCGTACTGTTTTCCTTATGTTAGCTTTTCAAACAGCTCACTCCCTCCTTGCACAGTGTGTGAGAAGCCACATTGCCCCATATACCAAAAATTAGCATGGCTTGGGACACCCTATCATATACCTTACATGCTAACAGTTGCAGATAACCTCAGCATAGCACAGCAGCAGCTGTCTGTAACCCAAGTGCCTTCCAAACTAGTCTGGCTGCCTGGGCAAACCACTGCCTCCCCAACACAGCCCTACAGATGGCTACCCTCCCAAGCCACACCCTGCACATCTCTGCCTACATTGTCAGCATTATCAGATGTGGAATTTCAGGAGGAGGAAAAAATCTTTAACATGTTAAGAATAGGAAGTCACAATTCAGGGAGTTATGAATCTGTTTACCACTACTATTGATGACTTAAAATGGAAAAAATAAATGAGATAAACAATTTAGCTAGAATGGATATAATGTCAGTCATAGTTATCAGTTTGATAATTCATATTTTATCCTTAAAAAGTGATTTGATAACTGTGCCTAATACGATCATTTGACTAATAAGATACAAGTCTTTGAAAAACTTACTAATGAAAATAACAAAAATTTGACTGATAGATACAAGCCTTAGAATAACTTATTATTAATAACATACAAATTTTAGAAAGACTTAGTATTGATAAAATGAAAGCCTTAGAAATGTCTACTAATAAAAATAACAAAATAATTAGACACAGACAGGAATTTAGACCAGAACTTATAACACTATTAAATTATGAAACTGAAGAGTAATGGCCCAAGTCTATTAGAAGCCCAACTTTAATTTATCCAGTTACCATACAAAAATGACCACCAGATAAGAGGTACCCCCAAGGCTATGCAGAAGCTATCTGGAACCCTTTAGAAATGTTAGATTTGGAGAGATTTAAGGAAGCATTCATTTCTTAAGGTAAGTTAAATTTTCACCCTTTGTGAAGCAGATGTTAAATTCGTGGGCAACTAGGAACAGAATTATTTCACAAGACTGAGAAGATATATTTACAGCAGTAGTGGAATCTGATCCTCGGTTACAATGGACAATATGATGAATAGAGGAAGTAGAACAATGAAATATGGTTAGAGGTATTGCAATTTCAAAGACCAGCCTCTTGATAAGGGTGAATATGCTGATTTACAAACACAGTTTAGATTTAATGGCCCCAACTTGGTTGAGTGTCTTATAGCAGCTTTGAATGCTCGGGGCCTGGTTGAAAATCAGTAAAGAAGACTGAGTCATTTATTAAAGTTTTATAAGACCCCAAAGAAACCTTCACTGACTTTTTTTAAAAACAAATATTGACTTCAGCTGTAAATAGAATAATATCAAAACCAGAAGTTGGAAAAATAATAACTGAGTCTTTGGTTTTTGAGAATGCAAAACAGTGATCATGCCTTTAAAGGTAGGATCAGGAATCATAGATGAATGGATCTGAAATACCGATGATATTAGATCTCATGCTTCTAATGCTGCTTTGATTGGAGAAAGAATTTCTAGAAATTTTAAGAAAAATCAAAATATCAGATGTTTTAATCTGTTCAAAATATAAGAATTTATTGTGGCAAACAGGGTCATTTTTTTAAAAAGCATTATAGGCAAGTTGTCCCTAGAAACAATAGTGTTTAATAGATTATAGTACTTTATCCTCTCTGATTGCTGCTTACAACATTTAAAATATTTAAGTTTTCTTCAGTGAACCACAAACATTCCTAACAGCAACCATTGAAGTCTCCAAAAAGATAATGCGGCCCCACAATGACAACTCCACTTGGATTGTGGTAATGTCACTAAGCTGACAAACAGCATCCAAAGATGAACTTTGGGCAAAATACTGCTCAGTACAATTTCAAGACAGTCCAGCCTCATAGACTACTCCCTTGTCTCCAATGCTGAAAATACACTGTCCAAATTCGACAAGTAAAACACAAAAGAAGGCAACCACTGAACTTTCCCAATCAAGATGGTACAGTTCTTTAAATTTCTGCTTCATAAATTCTAGTCTTGTAGCCTGGAGATGGATGCATCAATGTGACAAAAAAAAAAAAAAAAAAAAAACTTGGTTGACTGTCCAGGCAACTAGCTGTTTCTGTAATTTCTCATAAGTTTGGAAGTTGCTTTCTTTTCACTTCTTGTTTACTCGGGTAATATATCCTTCTTGAGTCTTTGATGGGGTTGAAGACAGTTATAGTTACAGCTTTACATAGACATGATAGAAAGTAAATTAGATACAAAACTTTGGACTCACCAAGAGAGGATAGATGACGGAGTATTTTATACTTGATATCTGTTCTTATTGTATATAGCTTTGTATTGTGTTTGGAACTCTCCTATTTAAACAAAAGGGAGAGGTGCTTGGGGAACTCCTTCAGTCAATGATTTTTGAGATGCTGGACCACTTTGGGCATGATCTTAAGTATTACATAAAACAGATGTAGAAGTGTGTGCTCTCTTTTTCTCTCTCTTGTCTGCTAGATTTGGTTCCTGTGCAGTGCACTGTTGATCTGTGAGTCTACCCCTAAATAAAGAACCCTTTACTATACTCCATTCTGAGATACTATGGGACTACTTTATCACAATCCTTTACATCACATGATGTGGGATTCCCCTCTTTTTGCAGTGAATGTGTTTTATTACCATTGGTTAATGAATAAAGCTACTTTGGCCAATGGCATTGCAGAATACAGAAAGGTGGAAATTCCAAACAAATAGAGGAGAAGGATGTTGGAGTCAGGGAGATGCCATATAGAAAGACTCAAGCCACCAGCCAGAATGTTACCAGCAAACTACGAGCCTCATGGTAAAATACAAAGTAATAGGAATGAAGTAATTTAAGATATAAGAGCTAGTTAATAAGAAGCCTAAACTAATAGGCCAAGCAGTGCTTTAATTAATATAGTTTCTATGTTATTATTTAGGTTCTGGGTGCCTGGGAATGAACAAACAGCCTCTGTCTACATATTTCTATTTAGACAGTACCTGGTAATTGTTTTTATGTTACATAGTTTTTCTATGTTAAAGTTTCAGGGAAAATATTGGGGTACAGCTGTTTGTGTTGATTGCTCTGTGACAACCAGTAGAGTCTGACCTTGGTTCATTAAGCAGAATCCACATTCTGTTTTGGATGAACCAAAGAGATTCCTGTCCCATTCAGGGGGATATAGAAGGACACTCAAGGAGAGGGAGGGAGTAGCCAAAGGATTGCATTGCTTTTTGATCCAGGAAGTGGAGAGGGACAGGACCGTGTTTTGGTCACTCTGTAGATCTCTCAGGTTTATTCCCTAATATTTATTCCTGAGTTTTATTTTTTAATTAACAGTCAAAGAAATCTTAATATACACGCATAGATGCGTGGACATATACTGGAGCATGAGCAACCAACCAGTGGCTATACCCCAAATAAATCTGACTCTCCCTTTCCTATTGACCATTAACTGCTAATAACTCCTCAACAAAGGGTGGTGCCTTTTGACTCCTGCCCCCATTCATACTACAATTTTTGTTGTTACTTAGAGAAAGAATCTTTCTGTATATTGGCTGTACTGAAACTCATTGTGTAGTCCAAGCTGGACATGAACTCACAGACAACCTCCTGTCTTTGCCTTCCAGGTGCTGGGTTTAATGGCATGTGCCACCATATCTTGACCATGCTGGAATTTTGACTGGATTGATATTGTGCAGATAAACACAGATGCTGTGAGTTTGGAGTTTGCAGCTCTTTGAGCAGCTATACTCATTCTACATTGTCCACTGCCCATTGCAAAAAAGAAGCCTTTTTGACCAAGGTTGAGAGCTGCACTACTCTATGTGGATAAATATGTGTTTAGGGGATAGTATGATAACATGACCATATCACAAAACAGCAGCAGTGGGTTCCTGCTTAGGTACTATAACCTCCATAGCCATAAGTTTTAATGTATTTTTAACACCAGGCATGAATTTTCTTATGTGGAATAGAAGGCCTCAAATCTAATTAAAAGCTAGTTGTTTAACCCAAAATCTTCATACCAATATTGCACCCATGGTCAACTTATAGGGATAATTTTAGATCAGAACTATTGATGGCTTCTCCCTCAGCAGCCTGGATGGTTCCTTCCAGAATTATGAAAGCTTACCAGTAGCTTTGAGGTTTCCTGGTTAATTCCAGATTGACTTTTTATGTTCTGAAAATGTGTGATATCTTCAGTAATACTTGTGTCATATGATAGTGATGGACAATCATTTAAGAACAATAGCAATAGCCTGTGCTGTTTTGGGAACCTCTGGGTTTTCCCTGAACAATAGTTTGTTGAGCAGCCCATGCCTAGCACTGTAATATTTGTTTAATAAGCCATAGCTTCTCAGAGCAGCATTTTCCATCCATGCAGGATACCTCAGCTCAAACTACTTTTAAAATATATCAAGTTTAAATTAGCTTACAAATTATTTTCTTTCTATAAGTCTCTCTTATACATTCTTAGTTTTGATTAACCCATTCTCTACCCCTTCTCTCTTCCAATCCCTCACCCCCATCCTTGTTTATAACTAACATATTTTTCAGTACAGTTAGGATACTTATTTTTCATTTCAGAATTTCTGATGGATTTTTAACATGTTTATAACACTAGGCATGGATTTTCTTCTGTGGAGTAGAAAGCCTCAAATCTAACTGGAAACTACAGTTTCTCTATCATCATTGGTATAATTTATCCATCATTGATTTCCTGCCATTGTTTCTCTGTTGTATCCATGAACATCTTTATGACAAGTTTTAGAAGTTCTTTGTCCAGGAACTGGAGAGAAGTCTCTATAGGTCAACTACCTGCTGTGTAAGCAGTAAGATCAGACTCAGGTCCCTAGCACCTGTGTAAATGCCTGGTAGGTATGGTAATCCATCTACCATCCCAGTGTTTGGGAAGCCGACAGGGGACCCCTGTAGTAGGAGGAGCAGGTCACTTTCCACTGCCCGGCTAGCTTACACCTGAAATAGTCACATAGAAATTGTATTAATTAAATTACTGCCTGACCCATTATATCTAGCCTCTTCTTGGCCAACTCTCATATCCCGATCTAACCCATTTCTACCAATCTGAGTTTACCATGAAGTCATGGCTTACCAGGAAAGATCCTAACCAGCGTCAGTCTCAGACAGGAGTTTCATGGCATCTGCCACACTGTCTTCTTCCTCCCAGAATTCAGTTCTGCCTTCCCCGCCTATCTAAGTTTTGCCCTATCAAAAGGATAAGGCAATTTCTTTATTTAATCAATGAAAGCAACACAAACACAGAAGGACCTCCTACACAAGACCCCTGAAGCAAGCTAACTAGACTAATGGAATCAATGAGCTCTGGATTGATTAAGAGACCCTGCTTCAGTAAATAAAGGATGATAAAAAAGAGATCTGATATCAAACTATTTCCTTCACAGATGTGTACCTATACACATGTGAACATGCACACACACATGCACATATATTATATGTACATTTAAAACCAGAAATAAAATTATTATCCAAGTATCATTCCTCTTTGATGCTTTAGTTTAATAAATCTTGTTTGCTTTCTTTGGTTGGACCATCTTTTACTATTTATTTGTACCTGCATAATTTAATTTATTTCACTGATTTGGGCATCAGAAATTATAGTCACTTCCCTCATCTTTGCCTGGGCTCTTCGCTTGAAAGAAATTTATTCAGTTTGAGGTTATTTTATTTCTCAAACCTTTTTACCTGTCTCTCCCTACTGTCTGTCTGTGAACTATACCTCAAACTTGCAGCTTTTCTTTATTAAATATGGGTTCCAAAGTGGTAACATGTCCATAGGTAATCCCATTATGGCAAGACAAAAACAATTCCCAGGTTTTTCCAAGCAAACAAAAATATTTTATTCATACCTGTTGTTTGGTTTCGTTGTAATGAATGAGACCCTCTGTGGTGACCTTGACCATCTGGTCGTTCTTCAGGGATAGGTCCTGAGTCATACAATTCAGGAAACAAAGATAATTTTTTAGAGAGGTAATTTAAAGAAGTATAAATGGACACAAAAGTAATTCTGGACCATGATGTGAAAATAAAAGATAATAATTTAGAATATCTGGTTTAAAATTTTAGCATATAGCTCAAAGTATGACATTATTTAAATCAATAAATGTTTAGAAACAACAAAAAACTGACAAAAATAGAAATGAATTTGTAGCTATAGAAATTAGGATTCCCTAGTCATGCAAAGTGGGGCACAGTGGTAATTCGAATACTTGAGAAATAGAATAAGGGATATCAGGAGTTCAAGGTCATCTTTAACTGGAGAGGGAATTAGAGTATTGTTTCCTGCAGTATAGAAAACATAATCTCAGAAACAAAACACAGCAGAACAAAAATCAACAAGGAAAGCTGTCCTCAAAATAGTACCATACTTGTTTCTAATAATTAAAATTGGGAAGTCATTCATAAAATGGTAATACATAGAACTGTTAGAAACTAAATTTGAGGAAAAGGAGATAATTATTAAAATAGAGATGCAAAAGTCAGCTAAAGTTTCTCCTCCTTATTTTTATAATGAACACTCCCTTTATTTTCCAATTGAAACCCACGTTTATTGAATTTTCAGGAAGAAAGTTAAGTTAGCAAAGTTTTGATACTTGATTTCCACAACTCAAAAGTTAGTGCATTTCACTGTCTAATAAACAGTAGACATCCATTGTTGATAGTTACCAAGGAAAACAGAGGTATCAAATATGGTGTCTAAGCAGTACAGTATGATAGACGTAGTGCTATCCTATTATTTAGGAGGCATTTGGGGTCCCTGTGGTCACAGATAAACACTAAGGGAACCAGGAATATTGAACACGATTGGGTATTTCCATCAAAAGAAGGGAATCATACCCTGTTATCCATCAAAAAGTTGAATTTAGAAATGGTTAATATTGATTTTCTGTTATGTGTGTGGCTTAGACCACACAGAGTTGTCTCCCAGACCAATATGAAAAGCTTGTCAATCTATAGAACGTACATTTTTCAAGGGTGACATAGTAAGCCAAACTATAGAGCCCATCTTTATGAAAGATGTCACATGTAATTTACAAAGAGAGTTTGTGTTGTACATCCTACACATCATGCACATCCTAAGAATTATTGTGCACATATGATTTAGTTAGTTATCACCAGAGTTTTCGACAAACTGTGCTGTCTTTAAATGTTAATACTTAATCCTGTTGATCCACACTGCCTCCTCACGTCCTGTAGCTCATTACACTACTAGTTCTGGTTGTCACAGAAACTCCAGAAATGCTTTATCACAGTATGCCTTATCTGCTAAAGACGTAGTGTATGTCATGTTACAGCACAGTACTCATTATCTGCTATAGACATGGTATATATCATATTACAACACAGTACCCTATTACCTGTTATATACATAGTATATAGTGTATGTCATCTACCCCATTATTTACCATTTTAGTGTTGGTCATTTCTGTTACTGGAATTCAATAGTGGTCTTAAACAATTAACTATAAAATTCTAGAAATGAGTAACTCAGTGTTTTAAATGGATACTGCCCTGAGCCACAATGATGAGAAGTCAAGAAATGAATCACTAGTCACCATTGCTCTGTTCCGGTATCACTCACTCACTTGGTGATGGTCCTCAATTGAAAAAGTAGTAAATGGATACTGCCCTGAGCCACAATGATGGAAGTCAAGAAATGAATCACTAGTCACCATTGCTCTGTTCCGGTATCACTCACTCACTTGGTGATGGTCCTCAATTGAAAAAGTAGTGATACCAACAGCCCAGTATTCTAAAGAGAAGCTGGTGCTGGGAATACTCCTTCAGTCAATGACCTTTGAGATGCTGGACCAGCTTGAGCATGGCCTTAGTTACCAAAAATGTGCATACTTGCTCGCTTTCTCTCTCTGGCTGCTAAATTTGGTTCCTGTTGGCAGCTCCTGCAGAGGACTGTGATCTGTATGTCCCCTAAATAAAGAACCCTTTATTATACTCAATTCTCAGCTAGTGTGGCACTACTTCACCTACATTGGGTGGCCAAGAGGTCCACACATGCTTCCCCTACCCCCGCCCCCCCTCCGACATACACTCCCAGATCCACCAGCCCAGTCAGGCTTTTCGCCCGCAGCTGCAGTCTCTCCAGCTGGCACCCAGGCCACGCTTTTCTCCCACCACGATCCCTGCCACATCCCATCCAACAGATGTGCCCAGGCCCTGTTCTTGGCTTGCAACTGCCAGTATGCTTTGGCTTACTTGATAGTCTGGCTAACTCAATCCTCTGTACATGAATGCACTGCTCTTAATTAACTAATAAGTTCCTGGTAATTCAGGTACTGGAACTTGCCTTGCTGTTTCCAATCATGTGCATGTGAAACAGTGACAGCTACTGGTCAATAAAGATTATTACACCTACAGCAATTTACTGCAGACCCATAATGAGGTATGTTCATTTACATAAATAAATCAGTAAATTTGAAAGTTATATAATGACAGACAAGATCACCACCAAGGAATTTCATAACGTTTTCTTACACTATGAATTGTATTGTGCAAGGCTTATGTGATTTTTCTGATACATCCATTTATTTGGACTTTTGACTTAGCTTTGTTTTGCATATTATATCCTTCAGAAAGTGGCCTGATAACAGGGTGAAGAATGAAGCACTTTTAGAAATGATTCAGTCTTTTCAGACTAATAATAAACAGCTATCTGACAGCTGTTTATTAAATTAAAAGTTAATTTAATTAAAAGTTAGCTGAAAAAGTTAATATGATTGAAAAGGATAATATTTATTTGACAGACAAAATTGAAACATGTGAAAGAATGCTGAGAAAGTGTCTGAAAGAATTCATACTGTTGAATTTGAAAATCAAAATCTGTTACAGCTGCACTGAGGGTTTGTTTGAATCAGTTAACCTCTCTGTCTCACCAGCTTTCAGAAAGCCTTAAAGAAATTACAGATCAAAGAGGACTAGGTCTCCTGACTACTGTGAGTGGCTGGATTTGAGCCCTCTTTCAGGAGCAATGCTACTTCTGTACCAACAAATCCAAACTGGTTTGAGACTTAAAGACCACAGAAAAAGTTCAATGACAGGCCTCCTTTGATGGAAGGGTTTGGGGCTTTCTCCTACGCAGGCTACTCCCCTTCATCTCTCCTTGAGTGTTTACTGAAGCCCTGTGCTCTCCCCTTTGATGCTGCCAGTTTCACATAGCAGAGATAACGTTTAACCCAGAGGCCATATATCTATTTCCTAAAAGTTGACTCAGCTCATATCCATAGGCTAGCTCTCAGTTTACAGAGAGATGATGTGGCCTTGTAAATAGAGCTATGGGTTGTAAAGCAGAGTAACCCACTGTTAATAATTAATTCTTAAGCTGCTGAGAAAGCTGCTAACAGTCTGTTCTCACTCTCCTAGGCTTACAACTTTATATTTCTTTATTTCTACATTCCTATTTCTGGAATCTATATTTTTATATTCTTCTTCCTGAACCCTTCATTAGCTGCAACTTGATATGCCAGATATTGTTGATATTCATGGGAAGCCTACCATTTTCTGAACAGAAAAGGGAGGACTGGCTTTGGAGGAAGGGCAGAGGGGAGCAAATGGGAGGAGAGGAGAGTGGGGAAACTGTGATTGGGATATTAAATAAATACATTTCTGAAAAGAACAACTATTTCACAGGGGTCAAATATCAGATATCCTGCATATTAATATTGATATTCTGATTCATAACAATAGCATACAGTGAAATAAATTTATAATTGGTGTCACCACATCATAAGGAACTTATTGAAGCGGTGCAGTATTAAGAACATTGAGAACCACTCATCTAGAGGCATTTCTTGGACTGGTGACGGTGGCAGTGCGATATGTCCTTTCTAACCCCACACCAACCACCAAACACTTCCATATTTGAACCTGTCATATGACACATCCCGAATCACCCATAATTGGCTCCAGAATAAGTGATCTGTTATTCCCGGAGAGGTGAGAAATATGTTCACCGACTGTGGACACTGTGGTCTCCAGCTCTCTCCATTCTGACTCTGTCTCCCAGAGATTCAGTCTCTGGATCTTTAGCACACAAATCCTCTGATCTGCCTCTGGTGCCCCCTTCTTAGTGATGTCCTCAAAACTCAGAGTTGTAGCAACATGGGCTAAACTCTCCAGAGGACTGCTGCCTTTTGACTGGTAGTCAAGGCAGGAAAGGGTTGATAATTACGAAAGGGAAGTGTGCTGTCATGATACAAAGACTGAGTGCACAGAGCAACCGCCCACAAACAAAAACAGTATTTCTTCCCTCTCAACGGTTTTAGTTTCTAATGGAGATGAGTGCTGCAGAACCTGCAGACGCTTTTGTGAGCATGCTCAGTACCACAGACAGCCTGCATGAGGTCAAGATGGGTATGTATTTAATGCATAAGTGAACAGAACTACAAGATCAGAGAGGTGTTTGCAAGGGACAGTAATGGACAGGGAAGTCAGGGGAGCTGAACCTCATATCTTTAAGTCTGTCATGGTGAGATTCTGCAGAACCAGAGAATTCAGATAGGAGTTTAGTTACCTAAGAGGCTGTTATATTAGTTATTCTATTGGGGCATATAATACTTAAATAGTTCTTGTGCAAGAGAAATGAACAGTGAATTGCCATACAAAAGCCTGAATCATGATTTTTTTTCTTTGTTCTTGGCTTGCTAGTTTACTCTTTTCCTAGGAATCTGGTAAATTACCTGGTGAATCACACCAAGTCCCTGTGGAACATGCTTGCTCGACAAGTCCCACAGCAAAGGCAAATTCAAACAACAACAATTTGTTTGCAGTGTGTAATGGCAGGAGGTGTCTTGGAAGCTGGGGCTTTTGCTTTACAGAGTCACTGTAATGGAAAAGGATGTAAGGAGGAGGCAGGAGGTCTAGTGTCCAGGCTGACCCCACCCAGGACCATATCCTCTGCATTTTGAGCTGCTAGTAAATTATGGGAAAAGAATATAAAGGGTTTTCTATTTCAGTCTTCAGGAAGAAAGCAAAATTGTGTTTCTTGCATTTTGAAAATGGCCATGCTTCACTATACTCTGCTGTTTTATCTTCTTTTTTCCTTCTTCCTTGTCCCTCCACCTTATTTTTTTTTCATTTATGGAAAGAATATTGGATTTTGAGAAAATAAGACTAATATTTACCAAAATAAAAAATTCATGACAAATGTTATTGCTTATCACTTAAACCAAGTATTATCCTAACTGAAATTTCCTATAATTAAAATAATTATTAACTATTGATACTGCTGTTGTTGCTGCTTTTGATTGCTGCTTATTGATTGAAAGTTTCATACTATATTCCAAGCCGGACTATAGTTCCTGCTTCTTTTCCCAGCAGCATCGACTTTTGAAACCAAATACTTACCCAAAGGGAACATATCTCTTGTGAAAGCAGAGCCCCTGTCCAAAGGGTGGATGTTGTGTAACTGGAGGCATTCTGCAACTTCACTCTTCTGAAGCCATATCTGGGTCTGTGAGTGAACTGTTTTTTGTGTTTTGTTTTTTGTTTTAATATTTTGTTTTGCTTTGCTTTGTTTGTTTTTTCAAGAGAGGGTTTATCGGTGTAGCTCTGGCTGCCCTTAAACTCACTCTGTAGACCAGGATAGCCTCAAGCTCAGAGATCCTCATCTCTGCCTCTGCCTCCCCAGTACTGGAATTGAAGACTTGAGCCACCATCACTAGGTGTACATTTCTGAGTTTTGAAAACATATACCAATAATGTCTCCCTCACAGTGAAAAACAAATCTATAACTCCACCCAAATTTCTCTGAGGCCCATTGCAGATTTTCTCCAGACACTCCCTTCCTCTGTTCCCAAACCATGGCCACCTATGACCTGAAATTCCCTTTTCAGAAGCTGTTCAAGTATAAACAGTTGACCTTAGATTTATGTTCCAAGCACCATTGAACTACAAACAGTTCTGGATTCAGAAATATGAAAGCAACTCAAAGTACAACATTTGTTTTACAGAAGGTTAAAGAAAAGCCAACAGGAAAACAGATGGATTAAATTAACTCAAGCCGAAACAATTTAGTAATGGTTGTAGTGATCAAAAAACAAAACAAAACCACACACATCTCTGTGATCAGATTCTCAAGATAAGTTGCATGACAGACAGCTTGTTTTGTAGTTCCCTGTGGAAGATCTAAGCCTAAAGAAAGACAACACAAGTATCATGGCGGGTGTGGAATGCCAGCAAGAGACAGAATATGCCTTACAGAGAGAGCTGGGTATGGAGATTTTATTTAGAAGGTATTGGGAAGGTTTGGAGGGAGATAGAGAGAAAGAGAGAGGCACAGAGAGAGAGAGACCTGGGGTCAGGGGAAAGAGGAGCAAAAGGAAAGAGGGAGAAAGAGAGAAACAGCAGCCTCTTCAGAATAACAGCAGGTAGAGATAGAGGAAAGAGGCCAAACCCAGTTTGTCTCGGTGGGCAGAAAGAGACAGGGAGTGGGCAGAACTTGTCTCTTAAAGGGACAGGGTACTGTCTGGATTCATCCTACCAGGTGACAGGGCAGACCAGCATAATCATGATTCTAACACCTAAGGAATGCCTTCAATTCCTAACTTGCAGAGAGTTTTTGTTATTTTGGACTAATATTAATTTACTTCATATGATTTTGAAAACTTATTAAAATGCTCCCATATTTCACCCATTAATTATGTCAATGTGTTTTATTGTATACATTTATATGTGTGTTTACTAATTTATTTACTTACTATGTTTTTAAAAAATGATCATTATGTAGTCCAGGTTGGACTCAGACCTCCTTTATATCCAAGGCTGGTCTTGTACCCTTGACTCTCCTGCTTCTACCTCTCTAGCACTGGAAGTGCAGAAGTAGTCCATCTGAGTAAATTTATCCTCTCCCCTGAAAGGTTCTTGAGATTTATTTTCTCATATTTATATTTTTCAGGTAAAAAGCTCCAAGGAAAATGTATCAGAATCATCTCCCCCGTGTCTCCTGCTGGGCTTTACTGCTGCTATGCAGTGATCATCGTCCTCACTACAGCTGTGATTGCACTTTCTGTGGCTCTGTCATTGTCAGGTGAGTGACATCTCCAGATCCTGCAGCATTCTGTCCACATCCACACTGTCAGTCACACTTACTGAGCACTGTGAGCCAGGCACTGTGTGAAGGGCAGGAGAGAGAACACACTGGAAATTCCTGTTCTCTGGGAACTTAGGTTCTAGCAGAAAGATGCAGCAAAGGAACATCACAGGCTGTGATGTGCTCTGGAGGCCAGGCTCTGCATCCCTGGGAAGAGGACATTCAGCAATCTCTAAAGAGATGCAGGAGATATATGTCTACCTTGGGGAACTATTCAAGATAGAGCACAAGAAGAACAATATCCAAAGGAGGAACTTCAAGGAAGTGTTAGTACAGAGAAGAGTAATATGGCCAGGAAGATATAGTACCTCCCTCCCATTACTCATGGTGTTAGTTAAAATGTTCAACTGTATTTTGAATGCATTCATTGAAAGGTTTTTGAGGTGATCAATTTATAGGATTTTAGAACCACACTGTTTTAACAGTGTAATAAAAGTCTTGTACTATTGCCCTCTATGCAGGAGACCTATTTCCCTTTCAGTCTGTTGGCCACCAGGTTGAGAGGATAAAGAATAAAAGGGTCATAGTAAGTTTTTTATATAGTCCATGTGCTGTTGGACAATCGTCTTATACCCTGTCACTTATATTGTATTGTTTTAATAAAACGGTGATTAGCCATTAGCCAGGCAGGAAGTGGAGGCAGGGCAACCAGACAGGAAGTAGAGGTGGGACAACCAGAACAGGAGAATTCTAGGAAGAGGAAAGAGTCAGTCTACAGTCATCACAGAGGAAGCCAGACACAGAGGAATAAGATGAGAATGCCTCACTGATAAGAGGTACTAAGCCACTTAACTAACACAGACAAGAATTATGGGTTACTATAAGATGAAATAACTAGTTAATAAGACACCTGAGCTAATAGGCCAATCAGTTTATAATCAAGGTGCAGCTCTGTGTGTTTATTTGGGATTGAATGGCTGTGGAACCAGGCAGGACAGAAACCTTGGTCAATACCCATGAACACAGATGAACAGAGGCATCTGAAATACAGACTTAAGTGAATCAGCTCAACTTTATTCCAGAGTATAAAGAAAAAATAAGATGGGGGATACTAGGAAAACCCAAATTTGTATTAAGTGACATGCTCCTGTCACAAGGCTTGGTATGTGGCAATAGGGTCTTTAGCAGAGCTCCTAGCACTATTCTTAGCAGGGATCTATATCAAGGGTCAAGTTAATGACGGATCAAGCATCTGGTTTTAAAAACAGGCATCTGGTTTAGAGATAGCTTTCAGATAAGGTCAGGCATCCAGGCCCAGGGACATCATCCAGATAAGGCTAAGTAGAGAGCAAGAAGTTTTGTTTGGGAAGGAGGGAGTTCCATATTGTCAAACTTAGAAAGAGAGGGCTACTTGGCTATGGAAGACTGACTTCTAACCAGCCAGCAATGTTTTCCAACCTTCGAGCAAGCCCTTAGTGCAGCAGGTCCACACTGTAACACTACCTTCCCAATAGTTCTCACTGTTATCTCTATTAGGCTGACTGTTAAAGTAAGTGTCCATACAGAGTGCTTGTTAATCTAGTGACACATATTGTAGTGAACAATGATAAGGCACAAATAGTGATGGTATTGTAGAAATTCATTTGCTAGTCACCCCATTGTCAATGAGAAACAGAGAGATTGGGGCACAGGCTTGAACTGGAATGCCTTTAGATAAAGGACCATCTTCCTAAACAGAGTACTTCTACAGATCAGTTTTGAAACCGCCAATCAAATTCACACCTCATAGCTGAGCTCAGTAGGATATGCTAATGCCTTTTAAATTTTATTTTATTGTTTAAATTTTAGTAAGAAAGTCAGAATATGTCTCAATCAAAAATACTCATGGTTCTTGCCCAAGAAACTGGATTGGATTTGGGAGTAAATGTTTTTATTTTTCGGAAGACATGAGTAACTGGACATTCAGTCAGAACTTCTGCATGGAATTAAAGGCACAGCTAGCTCGATTTGACAACATGGAGGAGCTGGTAAGAAAGGATCAGGAATTGGTTTGTTGGTTTGTTCTGCTGAGTATGTGTTGCCTTGAGATAGTTGATTAAAGATAAAACACGAGGAAGGATCCCACCCTTGCAGGTGGAAACATGGGTAACAAGTGAGTGTGTGCCATTTGTTGATGGTAGCACTCCTGAGTGAAGCCCTGAGACATTCAAGAAACATTTTCTCAGATAGTGCTCATAGTCAGTCTGGAAGGTAGGATATACCACTTTACTGAGATACCTGCTGATGATGAGCAATTTTCTCCAAGCTAGCAAATGCTGCATCCTGAAGTTGACAACTGTTAATAACTGCAAGGGGAAGCTTAACGAGAAACTAACCCAGCCATGAGGAATATGTCATAAAACTTAACTTTAATTCAAATGAGGTACTTAATAATTATGACTATCAACTGAATACACTGAGAACTGAGGGCTATTATGGCTCCAAAGTCTGTGTCCCTCATATACACCCTCTTATCATCTAAAGAGGAAGTTGTGGGGTGGGGACACTCAGTGGTCATCTGAAACAGAGAGACATATATATTTACTTTCCATGTTTTATGACAGAACTTCCTGAGGAGATACAAAGGGACCTTTGACTACTGGATCAGCCTGCACAGAGAGTCACCAGAGCACCCTTGGAGGTGGATGGACAACACAGAATATAACAGCTCGTATGTTTTCAAACTATTTTTCTTCTACTATGATGATTTGTTGTGAAGTGTGTTTGTTGTGTCTATTAGAGAGGAAAGGCTGTGTCATGTGAACCTCACTTTACTGCTGCGGAGGTATATTGGTCTTCTTTTTCAAAACCTTTACTTAGTGTGATTTTCCTCAAAATCTTTAGCATGATAATGGCATCTGGGGTAGCTATTGTCTGTTTCTTCACCAATTTAAATATTTTTGTTGTTGATAAATGCCCTGTGTGGAATGTACACACAACGTCAAAAGGGCGATGAGCACCCTAAAACTTCAGGAAGCCACTGCAGAAGTGCAAGCCTGAGACCCAACAGTCCATTGTGTGCACAGTTGTACCTACTCACTGAAGCAGAGGCTCCAAGGGCATTGGAAACCTCCTGTAAAGTCTTGTAACTAGAGTGCACCAAGACCATTCTTGGGTGTGAGAACAGTTGTTTTTGAATGGAGCCATTATACAGGAATAGTATCACAGACTCAGTCTTGTCCATCATTTAAGCCTTTTCAGAAATTTACTAAGAAGTGGGATTCACCTGGGCAGTGCTGAAACATGCCTTTAATCCCAGCACTAGGGAGGCAGCAGCAGTCAGGTCTCTGTAAGTTCAAGGGCTGCCTGGTCTACAAGAGCTACTTTCAGTCCAGACCTCAACGCTACAGAAAAAACCCTGTCTTGAACACCCTCTTCAAAGAAGTGAGTTTCCTCATATGTGAAATGCTTCAAAACAGAATTGAAAATCAACCTCAATGATGCCACCCATGGCTGTATTTCATTTGAACAAGACAGCAAGCATAAGACAAAACTTTGGAAACACATTCAAAAGTTGGTTCAGCATGGATGAATGTCAAAGTTTCTGTGTTCAAATCAAACCCTAAGAAAATAAAAGACAATAGAAACACAACTAGTGCAGATGATTCTCATGGACTCTTTCTTTGATTCATATTACAAATAAGCAGGGCAGACAGGCAAGATCACACTGAGGAGAGAATGCAGTTCTGGACTCTGCAGATTTACTGTCTTTGGTTTATTTTCAGGGTTCCCATCCGAGGAGTGGAAGACTATGCCTACCTGAACAACAACGGGATCAGCAGTGCCAGGATCTACGCAGACAGGAGATGGATCTGTAGCAAGCCCAACAGCTATATCCTCGAATGCCAAATTCCTTTTGCTTCTTCCTAATCTTTGTCAAAAGATGTTTTGTACCCTGATATCAACAGATGCTGCTCTTTTTCCCATCTTCCAACATTGTTATAAAAAAAAAAAAAACCCTGAATATTTGCTGGCATCACAAATGAAAATCATCTTGGAGAATGGCACATACAGGGGTTTAGAACAACACTGATGCATCTAAAATGGGTGTTGACACTCATGCCTTAAGCCTCAGTACAATCAGTGTTAGTGAACCCCACTTTTATGATATAAGGATTTTTGTGCAGACTGTCATACTTATGAGAATATGGGACCACCAAAATGAGTTCTCCAAAGTGCACTTGCCCTTGGACTTTAATAATGAAAAGCATCAGGTGGCAGTGGTGACATGACCCTTTAATCCCAGGGTCTTGTGAATTTTTTGTTTGTTTGTCGTCGTTTGTTTGTTTTCAAGACAGGGTCTCTCTGTGTAGCTTGGCTACACTGGAACTCACTCTGTACACCAGGCTGGCCTTAAACTTACAGAGATTTGCTTGCCTCTGAATTCCAGGTATGGAATCAAAAGAGTACACCAACACCGTCGGCCATAAATTTTATTTTTAATATGGTCTTTCTGCTTAATCTGAACCTGTAACCCTTTGCAAGAAGCGGTGATCACGGGTGTGTGATAACCACACCATACATTCTGCAGTTCAGTGTTAAACTGCAAATATCTGTTAAATAATACATTGTATTTTTGTTATGTCTATACTTTATTTTCTATTAGATGAATAAAGAAAATTTCATTTTGAAATATCACTTTCTAAGTTACTTCTTCATTTAGCCCTAATAAAAAGTTTTCTTTGTAATCCATTTTCCTTCCTGGATCCTCATAGGAAAGTAGAAAACATTCTCAGGGACTAGCAGTTTGTCCAACACAGGAGTCTTCAAAACAGACCCATGGAATGGACCATGTTGTCAGAATTATGCTTGTAAGACTGGTTAGTTTCAACTAAGTTCCTGACAAAGGAACTATGTGTCTAAAATGGAGATATATTTCTACAAGAAGTTCATTTTATATCATTAAACTGGGTGAAGTTTATCCACAAAAGAAACTGAGTAGGTTTATGACCTTATCTGACCCAATAATCTTGTTCACAATAGACTTGAAAAAAATAAGTCTACTCATACCAACTCCTCAGATTCAGATGAGATAACCCAGGGAAATGACTTGCCAGTATCTTCATGTGACTTATAGTAAACACAGGGTAAGTTTCCTTCCATTGCTCTGTGTAAATAATCTGAAAGGAACAGTAAGTTCTCATGAGCATTGACCCTTCAAAAGATTCCCCCCAAAAGCTGCCAGTGAGCTGTTTAAACTTGTTTCTTATAGACAAGGAAATTTACCACTAGTTAAATGAATATTTTTTTATTGAAAAAAATTTCCGCCTCCTCCCCACCTCCCATTTCCCTCCCCCTTCCCCCACTCCTCTCCCCCTCTCACCACTCCTCTCTCCTCTCCCCCTACCCCCTCTTTTCTCCCCCTCCCTCTACAGTCCGAAGAGCAATCACGGTTCCCTGCCATGTGGGAAGTCCAAGGTCCTCCCACCTCCATCCACGTCTAGGAAGGTGAGCATCCAAATAGGCTAGGCTCCCACACAGCCAGTACATGCAGTAGGATCAAAACCCAGTGCCATGGTCCTTGGCTTCTCATTAGCCCTCGTTGTCCGTCATGTTCAGAGAGTCCGGTTTTATCCCATGCTTTTTCATTCCCAGTCCAGCTGGCCTTGGTGAGCTCCCAATAGATCAGCCCCTCTGTCTCAGTGGGTGAGTGCACCCCTCATGGTCCTGACTTCCTTATTCATGTTCTCCCTCCTTCTGCTCCTCATTTGTACCTTGGGAGCTCAGTCAGGTGCTCCAATGTGAATCTCTTTCTCTATCTCCATCCCTCGCCAGATGAAGTTTCTATGATGATATGCAAGATATTCATCAGTATGGTTATCCTCCTGGATATTGGAAGTAGACAAGATTGCCAGGCAAAAATTGGGAACTTGGGGGTGGGGTGGGATGGGGGTAAGGGGAAATGGGGAGAGAAAAGTGAGAAGGGGAGGATGGGGAGAGCGTGAGGGAATGGGACGGTTGGGATAAAGGAAGGGTGGATATGAGAGCAGGGAAGTCTTAATAAAGGGAGCCATCTTAGGGTTGGCAAGAGACTTGACTCTAGAGGGGCTCCCAGGTGTCCAGGGAGATGTCCCCAGCTAGTTTCTTGGGCATCTGAGGAGAGGGAACCTGAAATAGCCCTATCCTATAACCATACTGATAAATGAATAATTTTAATACCATATAGGAAAAAAATCTTTTTATTTCTTCTTTTTCTTTTTTGAGACAGAGTCTCACTATGTAGAGCAGGCTGGCCCTGAACTCAGAGATCTCCCTGCCTCTTCCTCCTTAGTTGTGTGTTTAAAGGAGTGTGCCACCATGCATGGCTTAGGTTTATATGGACTGAAGACAAAGGTGAGTGGGTAAGAATTTTATTATAGAAACACAAGGAGATGAATTCAAAATCTCATCACTCACATAAAAACCCAAGCAGGGTTCTTCTCACACTTCTGTTATTTCAGGTCTACAGAGGACAAGCCAGGAGGATCCCTAGAGTTTATTGGACATCAGTCTTGTTCAGGGAGAGACAATGTTTCACACAACAAATAAAGAAAAAGTAAATTATGACTATAAAAGCAAATGGTTCAGACACATTATAGGAAGCATCCAAGTAATTTGGGATTTACACCTTCACCTAATTCAGATTCCTCAAATTTATTCTTAAGGTTTTGTGTTCTTTGAGAAATGTCTTCAAATTATTTTGATCCCATTTACACTCTTCCTGATTCCAAAAATCACCTGATCCATCCTTACTCACCCAATTTTGTGTCTTTAAAACAAAAGTAAGCAACAGATCCCTGTGCTGAGATAAGGCCAGGAGAGCACAGCAGAATCTCCTGGAGTGTGAGCTGGAAGGCTGGGTACAGGGCTGCAGAGAGACGATGCTGATTTCCAAGAGGATGACAGAGCAATTTGTAACCATTTCAACGATTGTAAATCTAGTGGAGTAAATATACATTAACCGTAGAACATGAAATTAAGACATTTTAAAGAGGAAACTTTTTATCTCAGGTACACGCTTGGAATTTTATGTGTATGGTTTTAGCAGATGAGAGAGGGTAGTCGAGGTCAAAGAGAGAGGAAAAGACCCCCCCCAAAAAAAATTCAAATAGGCAGGCTTGAAAATAAACTGTTGACAAATAATACTTATCTGAGTTCATTTTGACTGTGATGATGGTTGACCCAAGTTGATCTTTTGAAGCTTTTAAGAACTTTTTTATGAGGCAAAAATGTCAGATAATTCAGTATTATTATTATTATATGTAGTCTGTATGAAATCCATGTTATAGAAAAGGCAAGAGACTCATTTTTCTTGAGTCACAATGGAAGTTTGGAAACCTAAAAATAATTTTGGTTAAAAGCAATTACCAAATTATTTGTTTAGGAGATTGGATGTATATAAATCAGGAAAATGCCTCCATTAAAATCAGAAGTAATTTTGTCTATATTTAAGAAATGACCAGAGAATATAGGATCCTGGCTTATGGCTGAATAGCAAGCATCATTGTTGTATCAGTTTATTTAGAATTTTATTAATGTTAAACTTTAAACTTTTGAAATCTTAATATAACAATATCATAGAAGGGGAAGGAAATCTGCATTATTATGGTTTTATTATTTATTTAGACCTTATTTTCAATTTCCCCAAAAATCATTTGATTAAACCTTTATATTTTTGAAAAACTTTATATCCTAATATATTTTTTATTTAATTAATCAACAGACATGGGCCATAGATTATTGAGAGCAGTCAATGTAGAGTGAGTATCTTTAATCAAAGGAATAGTAAAAAGTTACTTTGAAGCCTGTTTGGTAAGCGCTCCTCTATTTGGAATTTGGTAACAATGTAAATGATTTTTAGATCTAGTATAAGAAATTTAATCTAGATGAAGGTTCTATGGTGATATGCAAGATATTCATCAGTATGGCTATAGTATAGGGCCAGTTCAGGTGCCATCTCCTCAGCTGCTCAAGGAACAAGCTGAGGACATCTCCTTGGACACCTGGGAACCCCTCTAGAATACAGTCTCTTGACAACCCTAAAATGGCTCCCTTAATTAAGATATATACTTCCCTTCTCCCAGATCCACTCTTCCTCCAACCCAACCGTCCCATTCCCCCAAGCTCTCCCCATCCTCCCCTTTATCTCTCCCCATCTCCCCTTACTCCCACCCTACCCCCACCCCTAAGCTCTCAATTTTTGCCTGGCAATCTTGTCTACTTCCAATATCCAGGAGGATAACTACATGTTTTTCTTTGAGTTCATCTTTGTATTTAGCTTCCTAGGATCATGAATTATAGGCTCAATGTCCTTTATATATGGCTAGAATCCACTAATGAGTGAGTACATACCATATTCATCTTTTTGGGTCTGGGTTACCTCACTCAGGATAGTGTTTGGATGGAGATAGAGACAGAGACCCACATTGGAGCATTGGACTGAGCTCACAAGGTCCAAATGAGGAGCAGAAGGAGAGAGAACATGAGCAAGAAAGTCAAGACCGTGAGGGGTGCGCCCATCAACTGTGACGGTGGGGCTGATCTAATGGGAACTCACCAAGGCCAGCTGGGACTGGGACTGATGGAGCATGTGATCAAACTGAACTCTCTGAATGTGACTGACAAGGAAGGCTGACTGAGAAGTCAAGGACAATGGCACTGGGTTTTGATTCTACTGCATGGATTGGCTTTGTGAGAACCTAGTCTGTTTGGATGCTCACCTTCCTAGATGTGGATGGAGGCGGGAGGACCTTGAACTTCCCACAGGGCAGGGAACCCTGACTGCTCTTTGGACTGGAGAGGGAGGGGGAGGGTGAATGGGGAGAGGGAGAAGGAAATGGGAAGAGGGGAGGAGGTGAAAATTTGTAATAATAATAATAATAACAGAAATCAGGAATTCGAATAAAAAGTATGGAATTTTGTTGTAAGGAAAAAAAAGAAATCTAATCTAAATGACCCAAAAGTGTAATTTGAACAAAAAGCCCTTGTGATGGAGGAATTACTTTTATTTAATAAAGAAACTGCCTTGGCCCATTTATAGGCCAGCCCTTAGGTGGGTGGAGTAAACAGACAGAATGCTGGGAGAAAGAAGCCGAGTAGGGAGTCGCCATGATTCTCCCACTCCAGACAGACGCAGGTTAAGATTCTCCCTGGTAAGCCAGCTCGTGGTACTACACAGAATATTAGAAATGGGTTAGATCAATATGTAAGAGCTAGCCAATAAGAGGCCGGAACTAATGGGCCAGGCAGTGTTTAAAAGAATACAGTTTCCGTGTAATTATTTGGGGGCATAAGCTAGCCATGCGGGCGGCTGGGTGCCGGGGATGCAGCCCTGCCGCTCATATTACAACACCCTTGCAGTGAGTAAGAGGCATGAGACAGTTTTGTCTAATAAGGGAAACTTAAACATTTTAAATGCCAGGGGATTAAGTAAGGAATTATGCATATTACTTAGCATACATCAACCTGCATTCCTAATTATCCTCAATAGTTTCAATTTAAGCAAATTTATTCTTAACAGTTTATAAGTTAGTTGTCTTTATAGATCTAGAATTTTATGTTTCATCCCTTTTATATTTAGCCTAAAAATATCAACTTTAAATTAAAGTTCTCTTAGTATTGACATGAAACTCTTTAACCATAAAAAAATATAGTTCATCATGGAATATAATAGGTGTTTTAAAGAAAACAAAATAGCTGTTGTATAAGTGAAAAGAGAAAAGGGTTTATTTCAAACAAGGGTCAGATGAAAATTAGGAAACATAGATAAAGGAAACAGTCAGTCAGCTGCCTGCACATCATAGATGCTGCCAGCTAAACATTCAAGTCACACACATTGACATTTGGTGTGGGAGGCCCTTCTATATATGTGTTTCTTTCATTAATGAATAAAAAACTGCTTTGAGTCTATGGCAAGGAAGAACAGAACTAGGCAGAGAAAGCGAGGCTGTATGCTGGGAGAGAGAATGTGGAGTCACAGAGATGCTCTGTAGCCCCATCAGAGACCAGACACCTAAACTTTAGCCAGTAAGCTGCAACCACGGGGTAATAGCACAGATTAATAGAAATGGGTTAAACTAAGATGTAAGAGTCAATCAAAAGCTAGAGCTAACGGGCCAAGCAGTGATTTAATTAATACAGTTTCGGTGTGATTATTTCGGGTCTAAGATAGCCAGGCAGCCGGGAACCATAAGCCTCCCTTCCTTGCAACAGACATTCAAAAACCAGTCAAAAATCAAGCACACTGGGGCCACATTTCCATTCATATGGACATTTTAACAAGAAAACAGACAAGATTTTTAGATGAAACAGCTCACCGTGGGCCGTAGACTTTTAAAATATGATATGGAGAAGAGAAGGGCAGTAGAAGCAGGAAGTTAAAGAGTTATCAACAGAGAACAGAAGGGAGGGGCAGAGACTGAGGCCAAAATAAAAGCAGAGAGCAAAAATGCAAAGAGTTAATAAACACTTATACAGCAACATTTATCTAGACATCTCCAATCGAACTGAAAAACCATCTAGAATGTTTACAATCTGGAGAAGGTGCCCTTACTCCTATGACTGGGTTTTGGATGCTATAACTGGAATTTCCTGCACTGCCCCAAGACTTTGTAAACAGACCAGGAGCTCTGGTCGCCTCATCCATAAAGAAATAAAGAGGGAGAGACAGATTTTTAGTGCAGGATAGAAGAAACAGCCTGGAAAATAGTTTATGAATAGTGCAGAATCACCATTTGAATTTGTCAGTCAACTCAAAAAGTTTGATAGCCTGAAGAAGCAGGTGTTGTCTGTCTCCCAGTCAATGAAGCCAGTTTTGAAATTTAAGCAAGGAACTGACAGAGCTCCAAACTCCAAGCTGAAGGACAAGATAACTCTTTAGCTTCCAGTGAGGCAAAGCAATGAAAACTGTAGCAGGCAGGGATCCTAGATCCTAGCTGCTGGCCCCTGGAAAGTTGGGGGATAGCTTAGGAACCTTTATCAACCCTTGTTGGCTTCCTCAGGATGCCAAGAAAGATGCTAAAAAAAAAATTAGGCTTCATAGAGGAAGCCAGATAAAAGTATAGTATCTTGAAGGAAGAGAGAGTAAGTCTGTAAGTCTTCGGTGTCTGTCATTATTTGGTTTTTAGGCTTACTGGGTTTTTTATTAGTACTTCTTTTGAGCTGTAAATCTAAACAATTAATTGATGTATTGTAGATTTTGTTTGACCCATAGTAAGAGAAAAAATTATATAAAGAGAACATTTGGTGAGGGTTGGAAGGCACAACTACTCACAGTTAACAAGGCATTAGTTGTTGGCAGAGGCTGCTGGCTCATTTCCTGATCACTTACCCAAAATAATTACTCAGAAACTATATTATTTGCAATACTATTTGCTAATAGCTTAAGTGTATTGCTAGCTAGCTCTTATATCCAAAAATAACTTATTGCCATTAATCTGTGCATCACCACAAGGTTGTGGCCGATGGATAAAATTTCAGTGGGCTCCAGTGGAGGTGTCTATCTCTGCCTGGCTCTACATGGCTTCTCTCTGACTCTGCCTACTCTCTCTCTCTCTCTCTCTCTCTCTCTCTCTCTCTATATATATATATATATATATATATATATATATATATATATATTTCAGTCTGACTTTACTCTGTTATGGAATTGGCTGAAAGCAGCTTTGTTATTAACCAATGGCAATAAACATATTCACAGCAACATATCACCTCCCACATCAATTAGTGTCCTTGTACTTGTATCATTCTACCAGTGAGGACTCTCTGAGAAACTGTCTATTTCAGAAGGGACCTCCTGGGGTTGCCCTCCAAAAAACTAGGGAAATGTCTCTTGTCATCATTCTAGGGTGCTCAGGACCCCAAGTCTGCAGAATCCAGACAATTAGGGCTTGTCTGTGGTTGCCAAATTAGAGAAATGTCTCTCTCAAACATTTCTCAGGGGTTTTATCTTCAGAGAACACCTCTGCCAAGAGCTATCTCTCTTCCTGGATAATCTTGGAAATTCCTTTCAAATCCCCTATGTTCTAGTACCCAGATACTACGTAAACTTGGAGATCCCATGATATAAGATCCAACAAATCCAGATAGATCTCAAAAAATGTAAGGAACAGTTCTGATACCTCCAGCAGATGAATGATTAGCAATCAAATATAAAATTAGAGACCCTCCCCACTTTTTTGTTTTATTTTTCGAGAAAGGGTTTCTCTGTAGCTTCAGAGCCTGTCTTGGAACTAGCTCTTATAGAACAGGATGGCCTCATACTCACAGAGATCTGCATGCCTCTGGCCGCTGAGTGCTGGGATTAAAGGCATGTGCCACCACTGCCTGGCCCAGATACTGCCTTTCTTAACACCCCTTATCTCCTTTTTAAAAATATTAATTAAGAAAATTTAATTATAACCCTGACTTATAAACTTCTTGTTGAGATTCTTCAATAGCAGATTCAAAAGATTTCTACCCAGTCTTTTAAACAGTTGCTATTACAGGATTATAAGCCCCTGGTTATAGAACCAGAAGCCTGTGAAACCCAAATATGCCCTGATAGTCCAGGTTAAGTTTGCCCCAAGAACTTTGATGCCCCCAATCAGCAGGAAGTATTCAAATAATGGTTTCTCTTTTCCTGACCTGATTGTTTATCAAAGGTAAACAAAAAAAGGAGGGAGTATGTAGGGTATGTAAGAAACCATGGAGTTGGCTTGGCCTAGCTGTCTTGAGAGTCATTTGTCATAGGTTTTTCAGGTTTGAGTCCATGACTCCTGGCGCACAATGTGCCTTCTAGTTTCTAAGAGACAAATGGACTCTCTCAGACAGTAAAGTGTTCAGGCAGCTTTTTGTTTCTCTGTATGTTTTCTTAGTAGTCAAGGAAGCACAAAGACTTGATAGGACAACTGATATTAGATATTAACTGTTAGTAGTTAATAGCATATAATATGCAAACTTCATTGTATCCTGGCAACTACAATTGTATTGATCATGGAAACTACTATTATATTTTTGCCTTAGTTAGGGTTTCTATTGCTGTCAAAAAACACTATGGCCAAGAGAAATCTTATGAAGGAAAACATTCAATTGAGACGGTGGCTTACAGTTTCAGAGGTTTAGTCCATTGTCATTATGGTTCTACATGCAGGTGTACAGGCAGACATGGTGCTGGAGCTGAGAGTCCTACATCTTGATTAATTGAAAACAGAAAGTGAATTGAGACACTGGGCATGGTTTGAGCATATATTCCAACTCAAATCCCACTGCCACAGGGACATGATTCTTCCAAGAAGGCCACACATAATCCAACAAAGCTATGCTTCCAAATAGTGCCCCTTTGGGGGCCATTTTCTTTCAAACCACAAGTAGCAAGGATAACCCCAAAGGACCCCATTTCTTTATGGGGAAGAGGAGGGTGATTGTAACTTGGAGGAGAGAGATGGAAAATGTTTCTGCACCCATATCAGCCTCTCTGTAGACTCAGCAATCCAAGTCAGACCAAATAAAACTGAATTTTAAGAAGCCCAGGTTTAATGAATACAACACTCCTCTAGCCCCACAAAGAGGACATGGAAAAGGAAGTCTGGAAAACCACACATCTGTTTTCTGGGGGCAGCTGTAATACCCTGTGGGAGTGGTACTGAGCATCTCTTGGGGAGGAGATCATCATTTGACAGGATTTCTGGGATGTAGCATGATTTGGACAGAAATGGGGAAGGGAGCTTGTAGTGGAATTTCTATCTGAATGTTCCATTCTCTTTGGGTATGTGAAGGGGTGGAGCTTCCAACAGAACATCTCACAAGCTTTGGGTATTTGGATGTCAGTTGAAGTCTGGCTGCTTTCTGTGAGCATGGAAAGATGTAGAGAAGGGAAGTCAGGAGGTGTGAGTGGAGGAGCATCCAGTTAACAGTCATCCTGGAGACCTCGGGCATTTGTTTCATGAGGAAGCAGAAAAGGCAAGCAGGTAAAAAGTAAAAATATATTATTAACACCTGTCCTAGTTGTACTGACAAAGATGAATGTTCCAGGAAGAAGAACAGATAGATCCTTCATTGGGACATCTTGAAAAATTAGAGGGTAGAGGATCCCAGCTGATGAACAGACCAAGTATCCTTAATAGGTGCCCACTTGAGCCCAGAAAGGTGGTACCAATGATGAAGTCCCAGAAGCTGGTACAGGTGCTGGCATTCTCTGGAGGGCCCTGTGCAAGTTGGCCTTGGCATGAGACTAGCAGGAAGGGTGGGCCTGTGCAAGAAGTGCAGCTGTCTGTAAAACAACTGAAACAAATTTATATCTTTGTTTCATAGCAAAATGCTATGGTTTTAGGTTTAAAGGCATGAGTATTTTAGAAGACAGTCAGAGGAAATTTAAGACTCTGAATCTCTGAAGTTATATCTGAAACCTGCTAATCCTGTACTTGAAGCCTATGAAAGAGGCATATCTGTCTTTACTTTTAGCAGGAAACTTAACTAATAAACAAATGAGCTACCAGCACTCTAGTCACTAAATACCATCAGACATTTAATGAGAGGGATAAATAAATGAGTAGACGTGAGACAGCTTTTCAGCTACATGGGCAACCTAAAGTATCTCCATGGTCTTTGGCAAAAACAATTCTCAGAAGCAGTATTTTCCTTTAGCTACTAATGTTTGTGAAGAACAGCTATTTGGGCAGATCACCTTACCTGTCTTGGCAGGATAAGATGATCAACTCCCTGATTGTTGTCTAGTCTAGGAAGGGTCCAGGCAGCTAATGAGGTAAAAGATAATTATTGATATGTGGTTGGATTTACCACATCCAAATCAAACCTCCAGGAGGAAGTTCTTCTGTGGCCTTGCATCTTCTTGGAGAAGCCACAGAATGCAGCGGGGGCTGGCATGTCTCTCTAATATAAGAAGCTTTTTAATTAACTGCCATACTGTCAGATCTCTAAAGGTGCTTGAGAATTAGGGTGACATTACTTGTCAGGTATATCTAAATTAGACATATAAATTAATTTGGAAATATAGTTTCCCCAATCAGTTATAGCAATTAAAGCTTACCAATATTAGTAGAGGCAAGAAGATTAGAAGGAGTATTCAAGTGCCTAGATTTTTAGTGATCCTGAGACCTAGAGCATAATCCTAATCTGTAGAAGGCAAAATCAAGTTTTAACATTGTAAACAATTTAGTGGTTTAAATTAAGGGGTTTACTCTTAAATTAGAAAATCTGGGAGCAGGAGTGCAAAATGTGGAGAGTGACTAGGAGGTGGGTTGCAGCACGTGAGTAAGGAAAAGGAATTTGGCTTTCTACCTTTGTTGGGGGAGAAGATGGGTATGGGGAGGACTGGATTTTGGACTACTGGATAGAACATGTAGCCCTGTAGGAGGGGGTTAGAAAGGCAGGGTGCTGTGGAAGCACCTTCAGCCAATAGCCTTTAAGATACCAGCCCACTTGGGCATGGTCTCTGATACTCTAAGTGCAGTTGTAAAGCACATGCCCACTCTCTTGCTTCCAGCTCCCACTTCCAGCTGCTAGACTCTGTTCCTGTTCATGCAGAGGACTGTTATCTAGGACAGTAATCTGTAAGATTTTTCCCTTAAATAAATAACCCTTTTATTATGTATAGTTCTGATCTGGTATGGGATCATTTTGTAACTCCCCTCATGATTTTGTGCCCACGGTTTGGTTTTAGAAACCCAGGCTCTGCTGCATGTCACTGGGCTTGGACAAAGCCCTGCTCAGCCCGCCTTAGTCACGGCCTGTACGCGGAGCCAAAAGTTCATTATGATATATAATTATTGTGCAGTGGCAGCTTTTCTTGCTAAAGATCAGCCGCGGTTCTTCATATTATCTCATTACATGCCTCAGAGCAGCTTCCAGTACCTGTGTGCTTGCCCTGGTGACTGTTCACCACTGCCACGCACCATGTGAAAACTCAGATGGGATACAGGCTTTCCTGGGTCCCTTCTGTTATTCGTTATCCCTGTGCTCCTGCGACTGTTGACCAATCAGGGTCCACTGTGGTGTACATGGTCTATGAATTCTATTAAATAAATATTCTTTTTTTTTTTTTTTGATTTTCGAGACAGGGTTTCTCCATAGCTTTTGGTTCCTGTCCTGAAACTAGGTCTTGTAGTCCAGGCTGGCCTCGAACTCACAGAGATCCGCCTGCCTCTGCCTCCCGAGTGCTGGGATTAAAGGCGTGCGCCATCACCACCCGGCTAAATAAATATTCTTAATCTAAGCATATCTTTCAGCATTTTACTCTAAAATCAGATTCAGACCAGTCACATGACTCCATAAATCCAGATTAGAGGTTTGTTTGTAGGTGGCCACTGACACCAGTTATCGCAACTAATCCAGCTAAGTAAACCACAGGCAAGATTTAATATCCAAAATATAAATCAAAAGCTTCTAATTTAAAAGGGAAATATGTCAGACAACCTAACCATCCAAGGTTTCAGTAGCCTCTTTACTTACACCATGTACGAGGTTTTCCAAGACTTATATGATGTCCCTTCTACATCACTATTTTTGATTGTGGGGATTAGTCTTATCCTCAATATATTTTTCTTTAAAATATGGTTTGACAATAGGGCTCAGAATGAGGCACTTTTAGAAATAGAACAGTCTTTATAGAGTGATACCAGGCTTCTCAAAAGAGAGGTAGGAAATCTGAAGAAAAATATGACCAGTTTAACTAACAAAACTCAGTCAAGTGAGGTACTTTTAGACATGATATAGTCTTTACAGAATGATACCAAGCTTCTCGACAAAGAGGTCAGAAATCTGAAAGAGGATATGAATAATTTAACTAACAAACTCAGTCAACTGTGGTACCTTTAGACATGGTACAGACTAATAGTAATTTATTTCAAGGAAGATTCAGTACTCTGAAGAAGGATATAGCCAATTTGGCACATAAAATCCAATCAATGACAGTGGGTGCTGAAACACTATTTGAAAGAATTTGTACTGTTGAATTATTAATTGGACTCTCTCAAAGAGGTATGACAGATTGACTGATAGAATGTCTCTCCAGGAAGGTAGAGATTCCCTGGCTTAATGGAAGTGAAAAGGAAGATTCTGATGCCTACGGATGAGATTAGAGGTTTGACACTTTGTCCAAGAAGCAGTGATAGACATTAGTAAAGAAAAATCCTCAGTGGTTGGTTGTAAATAGATTTTAATGAAATGAGACAAAGCCTGCCTGTTAGGGTGAAAGAGCTGGTAAAGGTAGGACAGAATTTTCTAGTGTTTGGGGATGATCATAAGGATGTGAGTTGTAAAGTAAGGATGTCCTATGATGTGTGACACATGTGTCCTATGATCTGAGAGTCACATGGCTCTAGCCACTACTTTGGTCCAGTTATTTCCCTTGGAGATGGTGAAATTGTCTGCTTGGTGTGACAGACAGTGGACTATGACTATATGAACATAGTGGGTATAGTCCTATAAATATGGGAAGATGAGAGGCCATTAACAGGGTCATAATTTTATCTGAGTTATGAACCCTCCTTTTAGTAAGTAGTCCATGCTTACTTGCTGTCAAGGACCATGAGAGATATAAGAAACTAGTGTTCAATAGTCCAACCTACCAGATGATAAGAGCCACAACTGGGAAGATGGTGGAGTTATTGGTTATGGAAATCAGTTGCTCCTGTCTGAAATTTCTCTTATGAGTTACTTCATCTCTTCCCAAAAACTTCACTTATTCCCAAATAAGAGCTTTGGGTGTTTTTACTGCCTGTGTATTTATCTCATGAAAACACTCCTTATACTGGGCACATATATCTATGGCTAATCAGGGAGATGACTTTAAATTTGTTTATATAATTCTGATATATAGAATATATACTGGGTACCTTTACTTCTCCTACAATTGAGTTAGAAGAGGTCAACCTTATTTTACCTTCACATCAGTTTTATTGATACAAGACCTTAGTCTAGGAAATTAACTATTTGTGCCTTTACCTTTAGAGATACAGTAAAAAGCTATGGATGAGTTAATCTGTCCTGGAAAAAGGAATTTCTTTGTACTTGGGCATCAGTGGGAACAAATCTCCCCAGCTTAGTCCCAGATTGGATGCCTAAGCCACTGAATTGTATACTACACAGCCAAAAATTTTTTCTTTGATCTAGGCACTTTAGATATCATCTCTAGTGCTGAGAAGTCCCCTTTAATCAGCTAACGTTTGACAAAATTGCTAATGTAGATAAAATGCCGCTTGTTTTTCTTCAGAAATTTACCCTGGTTGCCATGGTTACCACAGCACTGTGTTCCAAGTCACTGCAGAAGTAGAAAAAAGTGCTTAAAAAGTGCACGATATTGCCACATTTCTTTCCCCTTTTCTACAATTATTTGATTACAAAGTTCTATTTTAATAAGCCACACAAATGTAATTTAACATATAAATTTCCCTTCTCCCCTATTAGCCCCTACCTTTATTGTCTGTTTTTGCCTCTAAAGATGTTCCCAGGTGTGAAAGGATGCTTAAAAGAAATCCCACACTAGCTCAGAATTGAGAAATAAATGGTTATTTATTTGGGGGTAAACTCAAAAATCAGAATCCTCTGCTTAAACGAAGAATAGAAACATAATCCTGCAACAAGAAAGAGGGCAGACACATATTCTATATTGGCTTATTATATTATAAGAGGTTACTGGATGTAAGACTTCCTATATCACCTCCCTCTTTTGTTTAAATAAGAGAGTTTAAGCCTAATACAAAATTACATACAATAAGAACAAATATATTCAAAATTATCCTAGCCTAACTAGTTTAAGTCTTGTATAAATAAATATATTGCCAAGACATGAGAGGGAAGTAACTACAATTATCTAGTCTTTAACCCCAACAAAGATCTGAGAAGGGAAATAATATTACTTGAGTAAGCAGGAAATGCAATCAAGCAACTTCTACAATGTAAAACAAATGTCAGAGACAACTGACAACTTGGGCAATCACCCAAAGTCTCATTTGCAACGTTGAAGCAACCAACTAGAAAAACTGACAGACCATTTTCAGAAGAAGGAAATTTTTGAAAACCATTTTACACTCTCTTGGCAAGATTTAACAGTCCTGCTTATCCATTTTCAGATACTATGTATCTTGTCAGTGGTTGCAGCATGGGTTGTTCTTTGACCAAAGGCCAGTTTTGCCAAGAAGAAAACAAACACTAAGTAGAGTGTCAAGTTCAACATTCTCTCTGGAATAGATCAGTGCTGACAGGAGCAATTGTGTCTCACTACAATAGAACCCTAAGTTATTGAAATGCCATAATCTACAGCTCTTTGAAGTGGTTGAAGATTATCTATGCAGAATATAATCTTTATGTATCTAAAGAACCTGATTAGTCTAACTTTAAGCATGACAAACATAGATGACTATTGATCTATAATTCTTAATACATATATAACTTAAAGACTAAGACTTCAGGGGCTGGAGAGATGGCTCAGAGGTTAAGAGCATTGTCTGCTCTTCCAAAGGTCCTGAGTTCAATTCCCAGCAACCACATGGTGGCTCACAACCATCTGTAATGGGGTCTGGTGCCCTCTTCTGACCTGCAGGCATACACACAGACAGAATATTGTATACATAATAAATAAATAAATATTAAAAAAAAGACTAAGACTTCATATTGGAATATTACACAATAAACAAATGTGCAGCAAATGAGAACAACGACCTCAAACTGCAAACAGTGTATAAGTATCTTGATCAGAGGTAGAAATGTGCATTGCAATATGATAAATATATATCAATATATAAAAATATTTTAAGCAGAGGTAGATGCATGTATACATACAATATCTAATGTAATTAACTTTATATCCATATACAATAATATATACCAATGTAATTGTCTATAAATAATAACTCACAAGTATTCACTATATTACTCATTATTATTATTATTAGTGTGAGTAAGCTCATACTAATCTATTATCCCATCCAATCCCCCCCCCATTTTTCATGAGTCATGCTTCCTTGGGCCAATAAGTGAAATATAGGTGCCTTATTTTTGAGCCCTTATCTGTTTATATGGCCCTGAGAAATGTATGCTTGGTATCCTTGATGTTCCCAGAGAACTGTTAATTGTGTCTGCATGAGAATATAAACTGGACAGTTTTATAGCAGGACAGAAAAATAAATGGGACTTGCAGAGCTGATTGTTTCCTTAGCTATCAGATCATAGTTCCTACATTTATTGTAGCACCTCTTTTATACTTTAAAAACCTAGAACTCTAAAACTTTGAATTTTAAAACTCTAAAGAGTGCTTTAAATCTGTGTAACTGCCTTACAGTTTGGAAACCCAGAGCTCCTTCAGCTCCTTATTTAAATAACAGAGCATTTTCACCTGATAGGCTGACAGCATTAGGCTGTGATAAACAGACAATTCAGGCTGCTTTGGAAACTCAAATCATGGTTAACCAATATTTTATAAGCTGTTCTTACATCTTTTCCTCCTCTTGCTACACTAAATATCTGCCTTTTTCTCTAAATGGATGAGGCTACACTGCTCCTAGTTTGTTTACTGAAAATATGTGGCCACATACAGTAACCTCAGATTAGCCCATTTGAGACAAAATCCAGGCATGGAATGGTGAACTCCTCAGGAGCAGGACTAAGCCAGAGACCTGGGCTCAGGACTAAGCTAGAGACCTGGGCTGGAGCAGGCCTGAGACAGTAAGTGCCACAGGAGCAGGAGCAGATCCAGGCCAGGGATATATGTGGAAGCAGGACTGAGCTTGCAACCTGGACTGGAGCAGGCCTGAGACAGAAAACTTCACAGGAAAAGGACAGAACCAGCAACCTAGGCTGGAGCAAACCTGAGACAATGAACTCCACAGGAGCAGGCAAAGGGAACCAACTGCTGAGGGAGGGGGACAGAGCCAGAAACCTCTGTGGGTGCAGGCATGCATGACTTTGGGACCTTTGAGGGTACAGGCAGGAACAAAAGACCTCTGTGGCTCTGGGTATGAGTCTGTGACTGTCATAGGAACAGACTTGAGCCAGGACCCCAGTACATCCATGCATGAGCATGGGACCTCTAAGGAACTAAGCCTGAGCCAGGACCTCTGAAGGTCTGAGCATAAGTCTGGGACCTCCAAGATAAAAGGCAGGAACTAGAGACCTCTGTGAGTCTGGGTGTGAGTCTGGGACCTCTGAGCAAGTAAGCCTGAGCCAAGAGAACTATGGGTTTAGAAACAACCAAGTCTGTGACCTCCAAGGGAGTACATCAGAGATAGAGACCTTTTCAGGACCTACCCCAAGCCAGGGACATCCACAGGAGCAGATACAGACCAGGGACATTTACAGAAACAGGTCTGAGCTGACAACCTAGGCCAGAGCAGGCCTGAGACAGCAAATGTCATAGGAGCAGAGCAAACCCTGGGCATGCTGAGTGACTTCTAGGAAAACAGAGTGACCAACTGGGTGACTAGCACTGTGATAGTGACTGAACCACCAGAAGCAACCATCTGACATTGAATCCACTGGCACCTAGAAGATTGATCACTAGAGTCACAGACAGCACCAACTATACCAATTAGAGGAAAAGATGGGTAGACAAGGTAAGAACACACATAATACCACAAAGCACATCCTGACACCAGTAAAATCTAGTGATCCTACAACAGCAAGACTTGAACAACCAAATATAGATGAAGCATAAGAAAATGACTCAAAAAAAAAAACTTTAGGACAATGTTTGCGACCCATAGAGAAAAAATGAGAAACTCCCTCAAGGAAATGGAGAAAAAGACAAACAAAATATTGGAAGACATCAACAAATCCCTTTAAAAAAAAATCAAGAAAAAGCAACCAAAGCATATGAAAGAAATTATACTTACAGATGTCTTGTTTCAAGACATGAAAACTAAAATACAGACAATAAAGAAAACACAAGCCGAGGAAATTATAGAAACAGAAATTATGATAAAATAACCAAGAACCACAATTGCAAGCGTAAACAGCAGAATACAAGAGATGGAAGAGAGAATCTGAAGCACTGAAGATACAATAGAAGAAATAGACTGATCAGTCAAAGAAAACATTAAATCTAACAAAAGCTTAACAAAATATCCAAGAAATATGGGACACCATAAAAAGACCAAACCTAAGAATAATAGGTATAGCAGGAGAATTTCAACTCAAAAGCACAGAAAATATATTTAATAAAATCATAAAAGGAAACTTTCCCAACCTAAAGAAGATACACCTTTGAAGATACAAGAAGCTTACAGAACACCAAATAGATTGAATCAAAAAAAAATTCCCCTCACTTCATAATATTCAAAACACTAAACATATGGAATAAAGAATGCTGTGAAACATTGGTCTGTATTCTGTCAATTATATTTTAAGTAAACACTGATTATTCAGTAGCCAGGCAGTATAGGCGGTACAATCAGACAGGAAGTAGAGGCGGGTCAATGAGAACAGAAGAATTCTGGGAAGATGCAAATTCCTTCTGCAGCTGTGAGCTCACCACAGAAGAAGCAAGATGTGATGCCTTGCTGAAAAAGGTACCAAGCCATGTGGCTAGCATAGGCAAGAATAACGGGCTAACATGAATTATACGAGTTAATAACAAGCCGGAGCTAATGGGCCAATCAGTTTGTAGTTAATGTAGATCTCTGTGTGATTTCATTGGCACTTAACAATTGTGGGAACTGGGCAGGAGAGAAACCCCAACCACAAAAGAAAGACTATTAATAGCTGCAAAGGAAAAAGATGAAGTAACATATAAAGGCCAACCTATCAGAATTACACCTAACTTCTCAATGGAGACAATGAAAACCAGTAGGTTATGCTCAAGCATTAGGCAGACATTAAGAAACCATGGATGCCAGCCCAGACTACTATACCCAGCAAAACTTTCAATCACCATAGATGGACAAAACATGATATTCCATGACAAAACCAGAATTAACCAATACCTGGTCACAAACCCATCCCTACACAAAGTATGAGTATAGGCCCATTTTTCTATATAGTGTGGCAGCCAGGCTCTGAAGGCACAGGTCCCACCTGAGGTTGTCACATAGCCCTGCAGACAGGCTGTCACTGCCCCAACAATAGCCAGGATGTACTGCTCATTTCTCCTTTGTTAAAAATGTAGATCACCTGGGGAGAGGTGTTTGCCAAAGCTGATGACTAAGTTGCAGGTGTTTCCCTAGCCCTGCATTCCCCCAGAAAGAGAATATTAATGAGGTATCCACCTTGGGTTTCCTGGGAGATAAGAGATGTTTGGTATAGAAAACACAGGAAATCTTCAGAATGGAGAGAAGCCTGAGATGCCCTTCCATGATGATGGTGTAAGCTGTGTCTGGTTATTTCTCATGCATCGTTACTGGTCCAGTTAGGGAAAATAATTTTCTATGTTGGGGCCTTTGGTCCCTGATATATGAGAAGGAAAACTCCAAACCAAGGAAGCTGGCTACATCAACAAAAATAGAGACAACTGATGATCTTACAGCAGCAAATCCAAAATAAGGGAAAAACATACAAATTAACATCACCAACAACAAGACAAAATTAACAGGAGATAGCAATCACTGGTCATTAATATCCTGTAATATAAATGGACTCAACTTACCTATAAAAAGACACAGGCTAACAGATTGGATATAAAAACAGAATCTATCCTTCTGCTGCATACAAAAAACACACCTCAGACTTTAAGACAGATAGTGCCTCAGAGTAAATGGTTGAGAAAAAAAATTTCAATCAAATGAAGCTAATCTCTAACAAAATAGACTTCTAACAAAAATCAATCAAAAGAGACAAAGAAGGTCATTTCATATTAGCCACAGGAAAAATTCATCAAGAGGAAATATCAATAGAGAACAGTTATGCCCCAAATACAAGGTCACTCTCATATGTAAAACAAACACTTCTAAAGCTTAAATCATACATTAAACCCCTCAAACTAATAGGTGGAGAGTTCAACACTTCACTCTTACCATAGGACAGGTCAGACAGATAAAAACTTAAAAGAAAAATAAGGGAACTAACAAATGTTATGACTCAAATGGACTTAACAGATATCTATACAATATTCTATCCAAACATAAAAGAATATACCTTCCTCTCATTACCTCAGGGAATCTTCTCAAAAATTGACCACATACTCAGTACCAAGACAAACCTCAACATATACAAAAAATTGGAATCTTATCAGATCACCATGGCTTAAAACTAAAATTCAACAGCAACACTATATCCAGAAAGCCCACAAACACATGAAAATTATACAGCACTCAGTTGAGTCGTTAATGGCTCAAGGAAGGAATAAAGGGAGAAACTAAAGACTTCCTAAAATTCAGTAAAAATGAACACACAACATACCCCAATTTTTTTTTAGTTAGCATAATCTTTTTTTGTTGTTGTTTATTTTTTTGTTTATTTTTTTTAGTTGTTGAAAAAAATTTCCACCTCCTCGTGGGAGGAGGGGGAGGGAAATGGGAAACATACACAAATTTATAAGACACAATGAAAGCAGTTTTAAGAGCAAAGTTTCTAATCCTAAATGCCTACATAAAGAGGCTGGAAAAAAATTCCACACTAGTAAATTAACAGAACATTTGAAAACTTTAGAGCAAAAAGAAGCAAACTTACCCAAGAAAACTAGATGGCAGGTGTTATTCTTTCAGTCCCGCCCTAGCCACGCCCACTCCTTTTTTTACCTCTGACCTCCACCGCCCTCTCTCCCTCTCTCTCTCCCTCTCTCTCTCTCTCTCTCTCTCTCTCTCAATCTCTCTCTCTCCCTCTCTCCCTCCATCCCTCTCTCCCTCAATAAATGTTTTATGGCTACCTTTGTGTCTATGGGTCTGCTCACATGTGCCCGCTGCATTGGGAATTCCACTGCGTGGCTCCCCGCTGATGGGAACTCTGCCGCTGCTCAGACTCTGGAGCTGGCGCCCGACACCCGCCCACCCCGCTGGCTCCAGCTGGAGCTCGCTGCTGCTCTGTGAGCCGTCTACTCGGGAGACCTTTTCATCCTGGTATTTTCACCTGAGGCCTCGGCTCCAGGTTTGGCGTCTTCTGGAGCTCGGGGCCTCCCGGGACAAGGTCAGGACCTATGACCTGTGACTGCCCCCACATGTTCCACTTATCTGAACGTGGCCCTCTGCGACCAACAGTGGCTAATTCGTGAGTTCACCTGGGGTTGGCTTACCGTCCCCTCTCACCCGGAGATTGTCAGGTTGTACTCCTGGCTTTCTCTGGCATGTCCTGGGTATGGGTGCTAACATCACCCCCACCCCCCACCCCCGCCTTCCACCCTCGGCTAGACCTGTGTTTTTATCTGCGCCTGGAAGCTTGGAGCTTCCAGTTCTCACTTCTTCTTTCTGATCTTTTTTCTGTCCTCTTTACGTACAGGCTCATTACGGTATGAGCGCCTCGGCTGCAACGGGCGGCCTTTCAGCACGGGCGGCCTTTCAGCCTGACTGTTTTCCCTCCTGCCCGGGACTTCGCTTCCCGTCAGAGGCCAGGATCGGCCTAGTCAGGCCAGATAACACTGCCCTCTGGTCACTCGGACGCCGGTGTCCAGAGTTTGCCAGTGTTCGTGGCATCTTCTGGGTGCCTTTTGCAGATATTTTCACAGTTCTAGCCATGGGTGCTAAGCCTTCAAAAAAAGTTCCCCGCTCCTCTTCCCTAGGACAGCTTTTGGACACCCTTCAACCTCACACTTATCAGTCTCTGTCCAGATAAATGTCCCCATTAAAACTATAGAGGGCCGTTTTTGGGTTCCAGCCTTTTGCCCCTCCTCTCTGGGGCTTTTGTTATGGCACGGTGGCTCTCCAACAGACCAGACTACACGTGGTGGTTGCCATCTTGGCTGAGGGCCAGGTCACGTGACCACAATCTCCCGGTTTCACTCCCACCTTTCATTTCAGACTTCAAAACCATACGTTTTAAACTGGTATATACTTTTAAGTCTCTTAAGCTGTTCTCTACCATTGTCAGTCCCGCCACTAACCTTATATTACAAGCAGTTTTTTGCCCTCAACTGCTCAGAGATCTGGGGAATGTGATATTTAAATATTTAATTATCAAAAACTTTTCACAACAACAACAAAAAAGAGATAGGTTGGCTCCTAGCAGCAGCTCTCTGCTCCCTTCAAAGAAGACAGAAGACAGACACACGCAGAACAACGTCCTTCTGCATTTCACTTCGACTCCAGAGCGCTGACCATTGGGAAAAACTGCCTTTCGTCTAAACTAAAGACCTCTAGACGTGAACGGAATCACTGGAATCGACAGCCTAGCTGCTCAGGTCAAGGTAGGCCTGTCTTCCTACAGATTTCTTAGCCCACAGGGTCTTCTGGAGCCTGCGCTAAACAGCAAAGATCAAATGCAACCTTCATCGACCATGGAGGATCCAAGAAGAGTAGCTCTGGATGCCAACCAAGTAAGTTCTCTGTCATTTTTTTAATTAGTAACGCAAGTAAAATCTTATCCTTCTCAAAGATCTCTGACAGTTTGACAGCTGAGAGGTTTTGTCAGGTTGAGGTTTGGCAGGTGACCTCACCAAACAAATTTCAAATCAAATTTATCTCTTATGCCACAGTGATTAAATGTCTAAACTTCTGTTTTCACAAACCCAAGGAGTTCTCGTGAGTTCCAGGGAGCTGAATTAAGAAATCCATCTTAAACAGGTCAGATACACCCTCAATTACCTGGTCCAAAAATTTTTTTCTTAATTTAACTTTGTTCTTTGTTCTGCCAATACCTTAAACAGAATAAGGGACACCAGACATCTCCATGCCATAGACACTGGTCAAAAGCAAAGAGACCAGCCATGCCAGGACGCGACCAGCACCCAGCCTTCTGTCGGGTTCCCCTTCTACAAAAGACAACGCCCACAATCAGCCAGAAGCAGCCTTGAGAATTCGCCACCCCAATTCCTTCAAACTGGGGTGTCTAATTTGCTTTTTTTTATTAAAAACAAGATGTGGAAATGTTATTCTTTAGGGCCTGCCCTAGCCACGCCCACTGCTTTTTTTACCTCTGACCTCTGCCGCCATCTCTCTCTCTCTCTCTCCTTCTGTTCTTTCCCGGTGTACACACGGGGGCTTTGCCTCTCTCCTCCTTTCTCTCTCTCTCTCTCTCTCTCTCTCTCTCTCTCTCTCTCCCTCTCTCCCTCAATAAATGTTTTATGGCTACCCTTTGTGTCTATGGGTCTGCTCACATGCGCCTGCTGCATTGGGAATTCCACCACGTGGTTCCCCGCCAATGGAAACTCTGCCGCCGCTCAAATGGCACCTGCCCGCCCGCTGGCATCCACTGGAGCTCGCTGCTGCTCCGTGAGCCCGTGGAGGGAGGAACCCCCCACATTTCTTTAAGAACAACAGCAGTAAATAATCAAATTGAGAGCTGAAATCAATACAATAGAAACAAAGAAAACAATATAAAGAATCAATGAGACAAACAGTTGGTTCTTTGAGAAAACTGACAAAATAGACAAAATTTTATCCAAACAAAACAAAAGTCAGAGAGAGAATATCCATATTAACAAAAGCAGAAACAAAAATAAGGACATAACAACAGACACAGAGAAAATCCAGAGAATCATCACGTCATATTTCAAAAACCTGTACTCCACAAAATTGGGAAACTTAAAGGAAATGGATAACTTTCTGGATAAATATCACCTACAAAAATGAAATCAAGACCAGATAAGAAAATTAAATAGTCCTATAACTGCTAAAGAAAAAGAAAAAAAATCCTCAAAAGTCTTCCAACCTAAAAGAAGCCCAGGACAGTTGGTTTCAGCTCAGAATTCTACAATTTCCAAGATGAACTAATACCAATACTTCTCAAATTGTTCCACACAATAGAAACAGAAGGAACATTGCCAAACTATTTTCATGATGCTATAATTACCCTGATACCCAAACCACATAAAGACGTTACTAAGAAGGAGAATTACAAACCAATCACACTCATGAACACTGATGCAAATATACTCAATAAAATACTGGCCAATTGAATCCAAGAACACATCAGAACCATCATCCACCATGATCAAGTTGGCTTCATCCCAGAGATGTAGTGGGAGCTGCGGGCCTCTTCACATAGCCCGGCTCCCGCATGGTTAGCTTTATACCCGAAATAACAACACACAAACTCTATTCATTTAAACACTGCTTGGCCCATTTCTATTCATGTGTGTAGCACCTTGAGGTGCGCTTACCAGGAAGATTCTAGCCTACGTCCATCCTGGGTTGGAGCTTCATCGCGTCTGCTCTGGAGAGGAGAGCATGGCGTCTGTCTCTCAGAGGAGCTGCCCTGCATCTGAGCTCACTTCCTCTTCCTCCCAGTATTCTGTTCTGTTTACTCCACCCACCTATGTTCTAACCTATGAGGACCAAGCAGTTTCTTTACTTTTTAACCAATGACCTTCCTCCATCACAGAGATGCACAGATGTTTCAACATACAAAATTTGTAAATTTACCCCACCATATAAATAAACTTAAAAATTAAAACCCACATGATCATCTCATTAAATTCTGAAAAAGTTTTCGACAAAATACAACATCCCTTCATGATAAACGTCTTGGAGAGAGCAGGGATACAAGGAACAAACCTCAGTATAGTAAAGGCAATATACAACAATCCAACTGTCAATATCAAACTAAATAGAGAGAAACTCACAACAATCCCACTGAAATCAAGCATAAGACAAAGTTGTCCACTCTTCATATCTACTCAATATAGTTCTTGACGTCCTAGCTAGAGCAATATGACAATTAAGGGAGATCAAGGGGATACAAATCAGCAAAGAAGTTAAGCTCTCACTATATGGTGAGGATATGATAGTTTACATGAGCGACCCCAAAAATTCTACCAAGGAACTTCTACAATTCATAAACCTTTTCAGTAATGTAGCAGGATACAAAATTAAAAAAACAAAACAAAACAAAAACAAAAACAAAACAGTAGCCCTCCTTTACACAGATGATAAATGGGCTGGGAGAGAAATCAGAGAAACATCACCCTTTCAATAGCCACAAATAGCATAAAATATCTCAGAGTAACTCTCACCAAACAACTCGACAACTTGTATGACAAAAACTTTACATTTTTTTTTAAAAATTGAAGAAAACACCAGAAAATGAAAAAAATCTTTCATGATCTTGGGTAGGCAGACTAAACATAGTAAAAATGGCAATCTTACCAACAGCAATCTACAGATTCAATGCATGCCCATCAAAATCCTAGTAAAATTCTTCAGACCCCCCAAAAGAATAGTACTCAACTTCATACGGAAAATCAAAAAGCCCAGGATAGCCAAAACAACCCTGTACAATAAAGGAACTTTAGGAGACATCACTATCCCTAACTTCAAACTCTACCTCAGAGCTACAATACTGAAAACAGCCTGGCTTTGGCATAAAAACAAATAGGAGGACCAATGAAACCAAATAAAAGACCCAGATATTAATCCACACGCCTTCAAATACCTGATTTTTGACAAAGAAGCAAAAAATATAAAATGGAAAAAAGAAATAATATTTAACAAATGGTGCTGGCATAACTGAATATCAACATGTAGAAGAATGAAAATAGATCCATACCTATCACCATGCACAAAACTCAAGTCCAAATGGATCAAAGACCTCAACATAAAGCCAACCACACTGAACCTTATAGAAGAGAAAGTGGGAAGTACACTGAACACATTAGCAAAAGAAACCACTTCCTAAATATTACCCTAGTAGCACAGTCTCTGAGAGAAAAAACATAATAAATGGGACCTCCTGGAACTGAAAAGCTTTTATAAAGCAAAGGACATGGTCAACAAGACAAAACAGAAGCATACAGAGTGGGAAAAGATCTTCACCAACCCCACATTATGCAGAGGTCTGATCTGCAAAATATACAAAAAAAAAACTCAAGAAATTGGTCATCAAAAGAACAAATAACCCAATTTAAAAATGCAGTACAGACCTAAACAGAGAACTCTCAGCAGAGGAATCTAAAATGGCTGAAAAACACTTAAGGAAATGTTCAACATCCTTAATCATCAGAAAAATACAATTCAAAACAACTTTGAGATTCCATCTTATACCTATAAGAATGGTCATGATCAAAAACACTGATGACAACATATAATGGAGATGTTGTGGGATAAAGGGAATACTTCTGCATTGCTGGTGGGAATGTGAGCTGGTACAGCCCCTTTGGATGTCAGTGCAACAATTTCTCAAAAAAATTAGGAAATAACCTTCCTCAATACCCAGCAATACCACTTTTGCGTATATATCCAAAGGATGCTCAATCATGCCACAAGGACATGTGTTCAACTATGTTCATAGCAGCATTGTTTGTCATATCCAGAACCTGGACACAACCTAAATGTCCCTCCACCAAAGAATGTGATGGGGAAGCTAAGCCAATCACATTTGGCTAGAGTGTGGCCGCCTGGGGCCAGGGAAGAAAAACCTGGGAATTCAGGCGTACTCTCTCTGCTCTGCGGATAGTGTTCGCTGGACCCCCATCATGTGAGTTTTCCTGTTTCCAATTATTAAACTATATTTGTTGTTAAAAAAATCAAAAAAGAGGGATAATTGGTGATGGGATAATAGATTGGCATTTGTGAGTTATTATTTTTAGACAATTATATTGGTATCAATTCTTGTATATTAATACAAAGTTAAATTATATTGAATATTGTATGTGAGTATGCTTCTACCTCTTCTTGTGGTGAGACCATGGAGCCCCTGACCCACATGGCAACTTGAGACATGGACATCAACAGAGACCCTGACTCTTTTAAGACCACAGAGCCAGACTTGATCCTCAACAGCATCCCTGACTCAGATGTTACCACGACCCGAGGTAGCAATACAGGTCAATCAGATCACCATGGTACCTCTGACAGCATGGCCCTCAGACACCAGTACATGGACTCATATTGGTGGTAGCCCAGACCTCTAGCATCAGCATGACCTTCAGAGGTATCAGGAGCTAGGAATATCAACAGACCCTATCTTCAGTAGGGCCATGACCTAGACAAGGTTCTCAATTGTAGCCTGGACTCAGATGTCACCATGACCCTGGGTGTCAGTGTAGGACACTCAGATTTGTATGACCCCAAGCTGCAGTATGACCCGCAGACCCCTTCTTGGCCTCAGGTGACAAGCCAGACTCTGGGTAAGTGGACATCTTCTGGGGGTAACAGAAGCCAAGGAACATTATCACAAACCCAGAAATGGTCATACATCATATCTGGGGAATGGCCCTGGGTAGCACATGACACTCAGATTAGCATGGTACCAGAGGCCGCATGGCTTTCAGACATCAGTATGTTGCCAGGTAGATGACCAGAACCTGGTTATCCTAGGTTACTATAATCATGAACTTTAACACAGACCCTGACTGCTGTAAGGTCATGGAGCCTGACATGTCCCTTAGCAGTAGTTCAGTCCTGGACACCATCATGTTCCCTGATGGCAGCATAGGCCACTCAGGTCAACATAGCCCTGGTAGCAGTATGACCCATGGACACCAAAATGGCCATTGCTGGTGGCCAAAACCCAGAGCATCATTGTGGACTTTGGTGGAAATATAGGCCTGGAGGTCAACCTGGTCCAGAGTGGCAAACAGGCCACCCACACCAGCCTGCTCCCAACTGCCTTCGTTTTTGCAGATCTGCCTCTTTCCCCAGCACATGAACCATTTCATTTCCTTTTCTCGCCCATTCCTCCATCATCTATTTGCTCATCATAGTGGAACCCACATTGCAATGCCATATTGCCTAAGAACTGATGAAATGACTTGGACGTAAAAGGCTAGGTTCATCCATTAAAGCCAAAATTATAAGGGCTGGAGGTGGCGCTGGCTTTTGATTCTACTGCATGGACGGGCTTAGTGAGAGCCTAGTTTGTTTGGATGCTTACCTTCCTGGACCTGGGGGGAGCAGGGAGGACCTTGGACTTCCGATAGGGTAGGGAACCCTGACTGCTACTGGACTGAAGAGGGAGGGGGGAGGGGGAAGGGGAGGGAAGTGGGTGTAGGGGAGGAGGTGGAAATTTTCAATTAAAAAAAAAATATATATAGTAGTAAGTGGAGGAGGCTGTGTTCCCTGCACAGCTCCCGGCCACCCGCCTGGCTAGCTTATCCCTGAAATAACCACACCAAATTGTATTAATTAAATTACTGCCTGGCCCATTAGTTCTAACCTCTTATTAGTTAACTCTTACATACTTTTTAACCCATTGCCATTTATGTATATCGCCACTTGACTGTGGCTTACTGGCATGAGTCTGACCAGCTCCATCACAGAGCCATGGCATCTGCCACACAGCCTTCTTCCTCTCAGAATTCTGTTTTGTCTTCCCCACCTATCTAAGTTCTAACCTATCAAAAGCCCTAGGCAGTTTCTTTATTGGACCAATGAAAGCAACACATACAAAGAAGACCCTCCTACACCACAAAACATCAAAAAAAAAGTGAATTATGACTAAAATTTCAAATTGGTTACAGCATCTTCCCATCGTGAGTTCTGGGAGATAAAGAAATGAATGAGGACCAAAACAAGATTACATTATTAGTTAAGAAAAATACTGATCAAAGAATGACTTCAACCTACATAAAAAAAGATGTGGGGTTGCTTTTAGCTACCTTCTGAGCTATAAACCCTCAGGAGATAAGCTCTTGTGTTCTTTTTTTTTTTCCTTTTTATTTATTTTTTATTCTTTTTTTAATTAAAATTTCCACCTGCTCCCTGTTTCCCATTTCCCTCCCCTCCTCCCAAATATTGCCCCCTCCCCCCACTCCCCTCCCCCTATCCCCACTCCTCTTCTCCTCCCCCCACACCATTCCCCCTCCCTCTCGATACTGAAGAGCAGTCCAAATTCTCTGCCCTGCGGGAAGACGAAGGTCTTCTATCTATGTCCAGGAAGGTGAGCGTCTAAACAGGCTAAGCTCCCACAAAGCCAGTTCATGTATTAGGATCGAAACCTAGTGCCATTGTCCTTGGCTTCTCATCTGCCTTCATTGTCCGCCATGCTCAGAGAGTCCAGAATCAACCCATGCTTATTCAGTCCCAGACCAGCTGGCCTTGGTGGGCTCCCAATAAATCAGTTCCACTGTCACAGTGGGTGGGTGCATCCCTCGTGGTCCTGATTTCCTTGCTCGTGTTCTCCCTCCTTCTGCTCCTCATTTGGACCTTAAGAGCTCAGACCGTTGCTCCAAATTGAGACTCTGTCTCTACCTCGATCCATCGCCAGATGAAGGTTCTAAGGTGATATGCAAGATATTCATCAGTATAGGATAGGGTCATTTCAGGTTCCCTCTCCTTAGTTGCCCAAGGTACCAGCTGGGGACATATTCCTGGACACCTGCGAACCCCTCAAGAGTCAAGTCTCTTGCCAACCCTAAGATGGCTCCCTTAGATAGGATATATACTTCGCTGCTCCCATATCCTCCCTTCCTATATCCCAACCATCCCAATCCCCCGGGCTCCTCCCATCCTCCCCTTCTCATGTTTCTCATCCCATTTCCCCTTTGCCCCATGCCACCTCACCCGCAAGTTCCCAGTTTTTGCTCTGCAATCTTGTCTACTTCCCCTCTCCATGCGGATGACTATATGATTTTCTTTGGGTTCACTTTCTTATTTAACTTCTCTAGGATCACAAATTATATGCTTAATGTCTTTTATTTATGGCTAGAAACCAATTATGAGTGAGTACATCCCATGTTCCTCTTTTTGGGTCTGGGATACCTCACTCAGGATAGTGTTTTCTATTTCCATCCATTTGCACGCAAAATTCGAGAAGTCATTGTTTTTTACTGCTGAGTAGTACTCTAATATGTATATATTCCACATTTTCTTCATCCATTCCTCCATTGAAGGGCATCTAAGTTGTTTCCAGGTTTTGGCTAGCTCTTGTGTTCTTGTTTTATACCTCCAACCTGAGGAAATGACTACTTGCATAACAGGACTTTCTTGTCAGACTTTCTTTTGGGACTAAAAGTTTCCCAATAATGACATTGGAACTTACTAGGAAGTGTGAAAGCTTCACCTTTAGTTTAGGTTTGTTCCACTAGCTTTTATAACTTAATTAACCTGTTTCTATTAATCTTCTTTCCACAGTGTTTTTTTTTTTAACCTTTCTCCATTCTGCATATCCAACTCCTTCTGTGTCTCACTGACTCTTAGCATTCAGGCATTATGCTGGCCTTTCCTGCCATCAGGCAGGATGTACCCAGGCTGTACCCTGGCCATCCCAGGGTGCTAGTTTGTATGCAGGTGCAAAGATCCTTTTGAGAGACAAGCTCTGCCCACTCTCTTCTCTCTTGCTTTTCTATCTTTCTCTCTGTGAGACAGCTTTCTGTTTCCCCCTCTCTCTGTCTTTCCCATTTGCTCTTTCCTTCCTACTCCCTTTATTTCAAAGAACTCCACACTCTAACTCTGTCTGCATGGTGTATTAGTCACCTGACACAGTTTGGACACACCTGCCAAAGGACCCAGCACAAAGGTCTCTCTAACCCAGTCCTCCCTCACTTATGCCATAACAACAAACCTGGCATCTCCTTTCTTACTCCCAGTGTTCCCCTCTCTCCCCAGAAATCCTGCCTAATCTATTCTGCTTAGATTTTGGCTGTTCAGTGTTTTATTAAACCATTCAGGTACCTTAGTCAGGTGAGTCAAAACATAGTCACATCTTCATGCCGTGTAAACAAATATCCTACAACATACAAGATGGACATTAGAAAATCTGGGAGATACTTGTCTGCAACTACATTGACACATGAGTATCTCAGATAACTGAATTAAAAATCTATATGATTATATTTCTATTAACTCATATTTTATAGTATAATATTTATATTTAACATGTTACATTACTATATTGATAGCATATTATATTTTACATAATCAATATATTAAATTTTTAGTGTTTTTTTAGTTAGCCTTGGTTGGACTGAAGCTCCCTTTTAGACCAGGCTAGCCTTGGACTTATAGATATACACCTTTCATATCCTCCCCAGTTCTGGGATCAGAATCACACACTACTGTACCCATCACCCAAATATTTTATTCTAGTATTTTAAAAATTTTCCAAGATGTTATAATTTTTCTTGGCATATGTTCCTAAATGATAAAAAACAATGCTAAATTTGTTTTTAAGGATGATGATATTTTGTATCTACGTTTCTGGGGCACCTGTATTCTAAATCCAAACTCTTCAAGCCCGCAGTTCCAGATCTGGAGCAATCTGACACCCTCTTCGGACCTCTGTAGGCAGCTGTACTCACAGACACAGATCCACAGGCAGGCACACCCTCATAAATACATATAATTCAATATAATACAAATAAATCTTAGTAAAAGTCTAACTCTGCTTCATAAACTGTCTAGTCCTGAAACTCTTTTTGGCATAAAAACTTTGAACCTTGGTTTGCCCTGAGCCAAAGTTTCCTGAAAACCTAGAGCAGTTCTCATCCTGTGGGTAGTGTAGTGATTTCTTTGTGGGGAGGAGGTAGCATGACTATGCCATAGGTGTCAGGTATCAGATGTTTTGTTTATCAATTTATTTATTGTTCTAATTCAGAAAAATAGCAAAATTACAGTATCAATGATATAATTTTATGGCTGGGGTCATCACAACATGAGGAACTCTATTAAAGGAGCACAGCATCAAGAAAGTTGAGAATCACTGATCTAGAGGCATTTCTTGGGCTGGTAACAGTGGCAGTGGGAGGTGTTGTTTCTGTCCCTACACCAGTATCCAAATATTTCAATATTGGAACCTGATGTATGAGACAGACTGGATGACTCATAATTGACTCCAGAATAAATGATCTCTTGTTCCTGGAGAGGAGAGAAGTGTGTTCACTGCCTTTGGACTCTGGCTTCCAGCTCTCTACATTCTGATTTGGTATTCTAGGGATAGAGTCTCTGGATCCTTAGCACACAGAGTCCTCTGACCTAGCTCTGGTGCCCCCTTCTTAAGGGATGTGCTCAAAACTCAGAGTTGTAGCAACATGGGACTCATGTCTCCAAAGGATCACTGTCTTTTGTGTGGTAGTCAAAACAGGAAAGGGTTGGTAATTATGAAAGAGGAGTGTGCTGACAGGATACAGAGGCATAGTGAGGAGTGGAACCGCCCCTGAAATACAAATGGTACTTCTTTCTCACAAAGATTTAAATTTCTGTCTTGGTGTAACTGAAACTCAACGTCTTGACTCTGAGATGAGTGCAGCAGAGCCCACTGAGGCTTTTGTGGGCATGCTCAGTACCACAGACAGTCTGCAGGAGGGCCAGATGGGTATGTATTTAGTGCATATTCAAACCAAATTACAAGAGCAGAGAGTTACTTGCCAGGAACTGTGAAGAAGCAGGGGCCAGAGGAGTTGAACCTCATGCCTGTGAGCCTGTCACAGTGGGTTTCTGCAGAACCTGAGGATGTAGACAGAAGTTTAGTTAGCTAAAAGTCTGTTATATTAGTTATTTTATAGGGGCATATAATACTTAAGTAACTCTTGTGTGGGAGAAATGAAATTTAAATTGCTATACAAGAAACGGAGTAACATTTTTGTTGTTGTTGTTTGTTTGTTTGTTCTTAGTTTGTTAGTCCACTCTTTTCCCAGGCATCTGATTAATGACACTCTGGTGAATCACACCAAATTCCTGTGGAACATGCTTGCTTTACAAGTCCCACACCAAAGGCAAATTTAAACAACAGCTTTGCAATGTGAGCAGTGACTGGAGGTGCCCAGGAAGCTGGGGCTTTTGCTTTGCAGATCCATTGGGACAGAAAAGGAAGTAAGGAGGAGACAGGAGGTAATGGGTCCAGGCTGACCCCACCCAAAACCAAATCCTTTGCATTTTGAGCTCCTAGTAAATTATGGAAAAAGAATATAATGGGTTTTCTACTTCCTACTTCAGGAAGGATGATGTGTGGTTCCCCTCTGCATGCTGGGAACACCATTGGTGAATAAAGAAACTGTCTTGGCCTGTGGATAGGGCAGAACTTAGGTAGGCAGGACAAGCAAAACTGAATGCTGGGAGAAAAAGAGCAGAGTTAAGGAGAAGCCATGGCTCCCCACCTGAGACAGATGGCGGAACTTTAGTCAGTAAGCAACAGCCATGTGGTGATACACAAGTTAATAAAAATGGGTTAAATTAATATATAAGATTTAGCCAGTATAAAGGTAAAGCTAATGGGCCAAGCATTTAATTTAATTAATTCAGTTTCTGTGTGATTATTTTGGGTCTGAGGTGCCAAGAGGTCAGGCCAACCAAGTAGCCTCCCTACAGCAGAAGGAAACAAAATTCTGTTTCATGCATTTTGAAAATGTCAATGTTTCATCATACTTCACTGTTATATCTTCTTTATTCCATCTTTCCTGTTCCTTCACCTTAATTTTTTTCATTCAGAAAAAGTTACTGGATTTGGGGAAAACGAGACTAATATTTGCCAAAATACAAAATTCATGACAAAATGTTAACTCTTATCCCTTAAACCAGGTATCCTCCTAACTAAAACATTATTATTTTTATTATTACCTTTTTCATCATCATTATTATTATTAACTATTGATACTGCTGCTTCTGCTTCTGCCTGCTGCTGACTGACTAATTCTTTGAGACAGTCTTTTACTATATTTCAAGCTTGCTCCCTTTACCCTAGCAGCATTGACTTTTGAAACCAAATACTTACCCAACGGGAACATACCTGTTGCAAATGTAGAGCTCCTGTCCAAAGGGCAGATTTTGTGTAACTGGAGGCATTCTGCAACTTCACCCTTTGAAACCATAGCTGGTTCTGTGATTGAAGCATGTTTTTATAATTTTTTATCTTTTATTTTTATTTTATTTTATTTTTTGCTTTTTCAAGACAGGGCTTCTCTGTGAAACCCTGGCTGTCCTGGAACTCACTCTTGTAGACCAAACTGGCTTCAAACTCAGAGATTCCCCCTACCTCCCTCTGCCTACTGGGTGCTAGAATTAAAGGCTTGAGTCACCGTCACCTTCCCCCCCCCCTTTTTTTAAATAAAGCCAAAAACCAGAAAAGCGGTACTTCATTTCTTTGCTTTTGGAGAGATCATTTCTAATATTTCTTCATAAGAAAGACACAATAGTTATCTTCCAACTGTGCTGTGGGAGACATTAGAGTTTAGGGGATGCATGTATATACAGTTTGAGAAAGGTGGAAGAAAAATTACCATTTATGTATCAAAATGAAACAGATAGTATCAGATTTTATACCACTGTAAATACAGAGGATGACCAGTAAATCTTGCTGTTGATAATATATATGAAATGTTTGGTTAGAATCCTACTGTAAAACCGGGGTGATTACATGCTTGCAGTCTCTTCTAGAAGATATCAGGTATTGTTCTTTAACACAGTTTGGTTCTTTTCTCCATTCCTGTCCTCCTGTTTTTTATTGACATTTTACACTTTCCACACACATTTATTGTTCCATTACGGTGACTACATTAGAAATTCCCTCAGCTATTTTCAGGAACACTATACTTTATTATGAACTCTATCTTACTGTGCCTTTAATACAGAGCTGACACCTCTTTATATCAAATATTTCCTCTTTCCTCTCTACTCACCCAAGACCAGTAAGAGATATTTATACTTAAGTGTGTATTGTGACATTGTTCATAATAACCCTCACATGGAATCCACCTGCATCTTGCAGCGAATAAATTGGTGATATATATAAAAGAGAGAATAAGACCATGCCTTTTGTGATAGCATGGGTAGACCTGGCTGACATGTTGAGTAAAATTAGTTAGGCATGGAAAGCCTAACACTGATTGACAGTTAGAGGGATTAGTTAGGAGTGTGGACTGTCTCTTCAGAGTTTGGAAGAAGTTTAAGTACAATGCTAAGCTCAGAAATCATAAGTAAGTCTAGACATTTCAAGGTTGAAGGTGTTTGGAAATCTGATATTGTTTAAGAAGTAATCTTGGGCATAGGGGCGACAAGAGGAATAGAAAGCTGATGAAAATAAATTCCTCACATGCAGACCAGTGTTGGAGCTGGGTAGTGAGTACATGAGAATTTAGCATATTTTTCTCTATTTTTGTATAGGCTTGCAATACCCAATAGCAAATGCCTTGTTTTTATGCTAAAAAAACGCACTTCCGGTAGTCACCATTACCGCTGCTGCTGCTGCTGCTGCTGCTGCTGCTGCTGCTGCTGCTGCTGCTGCTGCTGCTGCTGCTGCTGAGGCTGCGGGCGTAGGCCGGAGGACCGGGCGGCGGTGGCGGCGGGAGCGCAACGGGACGACCGAGCGAGAGCCGGCGAGTTGAGAGCCGAGCGCTCTCTTTCTCCGGCTCTAGGAGCCAGTGCCTCCCGGGCCCCGCCTGAGCCATGTCTGCGTCGGCAGGCGGCGGACACCAGCCCAGCCAGAGCCGCGCCATCCCCACGCGCACCGTGGCCATCAGCGACGCCGCGCAGCTACCTCAGGACTACTGCACCACTCCCGGCGGGACGCTGTTCTCCACCACGCCGGGAGGAACACGAATCATTTATGACCGAAAGTTTCTGTTGGATCGTCGCAATTCTCCCATGGCACAGACCCCGCCTTGCCATCTGCCCAATATCCCTGGAGTCACCAGCCCTGGCACCTTAATTGATGACTCCAAAGTAAAAGTGAACAACTTGAACAACCTGAACAATCATGACAGGAAGCACGCAATTGGGGATGAGGCCCAGTTTGAATTGGACATCTGACTGCTACACAATCTAAGGAGGCTTCAGCACAGCGGCCCACGTGACCTGACTGGGCCAGTAGGAATGCAGTGAACCGAGAAGCCGGCAGTTCCCCCTCCCCTCCCTCTGGGAGCCAAATGGTGGGAGATAAAGCTCCTGCCCCTGCCCCGTTAAGGTTAGGATGAAAGCCCTTGGATTACTCTGGAACTAAGCGGTTGGTCCTTGGAGGAAAGCGTTTCCTGTAACTTGCCTGTTCATTTCCTAAGAATCTTCCGCCCCCTTCTGATTTGCCCCAAGTCCAGGAACTCTCTAAGAAGAAGCACTGCTGCTTGGGGTGACTGGGGAGGGAAGGAGGTTTGGTGCCCATTGCTGTTCCTGTACTCTCTTCTGTCTTCCTCCTTGCATCCCATTGGCGAGTCAGTGCTGGATGTGGGATCTTTAAACCATTCCGAAGAATGATAAACAAAATGAGCTGCTTGCCCTATCCCTGGAGATGTTTGTCCTTGGTACTGGAGCACAGCTCTTGTACCTCCTGTGTGTAGCTCCAACTGCATTCCTGCGACACATGACATGAGCTCCCTTTTCTCTGGGGAGAAGACTTCTGTCCTGGGTGTGATGGCTCATCTCCCCATTCCCTTATCTAATTCATTGGCACAGGTATTTTTTAAGCCTTCCTTCTGAAGAGACCCCTGGGTGACCAAGTGGTCTTTGCTTGTCTGCCATTCTTCCTACCTGCATCTTGCAGGCAGAGTCCTCTTCACTCCAAGATGCCCTGGGACTTCTGTCTCCTCCCAGAGCAGTCATTTGTAGTGCCAGTGCTTTGTTCGTTACCTGGTGGGCATAGCTGGTCCCAGCGGTCTGCCTGAGAATGCCCTAACTCTGGCCTCTGTAGAGGACTGAGCCACACAAGTAGCCAGCCCTAGTAGTCATGGTTTAAACCTGATAGACTTTAGCAGGTTTGCTGCCCTGCAGTTTATTATATTTTGAGTTTAAAGTTGACCCCCCCCCCCCATTCCCCTCCTCTGAATCTGCTTTATCCTTGGCTGCCGAGAGAGAAGCATGGGCTGAAAGAGTGCGTTCCTCCCAGTTTCCTTCTCCTCCTCATTGTAGACCTTCCTTCTTGCTTCCCTTCCTTCTCTCCTTTCAAACCTCACTCTCTTTCCTTCTGGTTCTTCCACCAGGCCATTTTCTAAATCTACATCAAAGATACCTCCCATGTTAGTATCTGATAATATCTGTCTCTTCTCTTATCAGAGGAGAGACGTTTTATTTTTAAGATGACAGACCTATTTTTAGATAAGTTTTCAGTACAATTGTGAACTGCAACTTTTTTAACAAAACATCTTCCAGTATTAGAAAGGTTATTAAAAAATGTTCCTAGGCAAGTCTGCTGTCTTCACTGTTGGTTACCTCTCATAGTTCCTTCTGAGTGCTTTCCCGTGCTCTCGAGTTTAGGGGGCTATTTGGAATATAGTGGTTTGTGAAACTGGACTAGTCTGCCTTGCTATGAGTTGTTGGCGAAAACGTCATTCTTTTCCTTTTCCTTTTTGCTCTCTTGCTCCTCCCTGCCCCACTCTCTTGGTACTGTGGACCGACAGGGAGATCCCGGGAGAGAGACCCCCATAGACAGGCTGGTGCATCTGTCCTCCTACAGGAAGACAGTACAGCAGCCACTGATGTCCTGGGAGTTTCTGGTTCTATTGGATGCCTGTCTAAGCCCTCTTAGTAAGATTTCAGATCCCCATTGGCTGGGAAAGAAAGCTGTTTGTTTTTCCTTTGGACCATGGAAAGACCCTGTTTTGTGAAGACTTTAGGAAAAAGGAAGGACATCTGCAGAACTTGTTCTGTCTCCTGCCACATAATGTGAATAGCTCGTACTGCAGCCCTCTGTGACGGTCGCTGTCTCAGGAATAAGCTGGGTCTCCAATGTTTGGGGATTCTTGGAGTCTCCAAGTTGATAATCAGAAGAGTTTTATTTCTTTGTTAAATGTATCTGTTTTGTTTTTAATTAAGCTCCAAGTTTTATTTCATGGAAAAAAAAAGGAAGAGAGGACATTAAAACCTGAGTAAGGACTGACCCTCAGGGAAACCAATGAAACAAATGGGTCTTTATTGGGGAGACACTTTGAGTATCACCTTAGTAGAAGTAAAAAAAAAAAAAAAAAAAGTAGAAATCATGATAATTGAGTTTCTAAAGACATTTTGTCTAATATACACAATAAAAACGCATTGTATAGCTGAGTGGTGGTGGCGCATGCCTTTAATCCCAGCACTCAGGAGGCAGAGGCAGGCAGATCTCTGTGAGTTCAAGGCCAGCCTGGTCTACAAGAGCTAGTTCCAGGACAGGAACCAAAAGCTACGGAGAAACCCTGTCTCGAAAAATCAAAATAAATAAATAAATAAAGAAAGAAAGAAAGAAAGAAAGAAAGAAAGAAAGAAAAGGAAAAAGAAAAAGAAAAATAATGGATTATATAAACCGGGCGATGGTGGTGCACGCCTTTAATCCCAGCACTCGGGAGGCAGAGGCAGGCGGATCTCTGCTAGTTCGAGGTCAGCTTGGTCTACAAGAGTTAGTTCCAGGACAGAAACCAAAAAGCTACGGAGAAACCCTGTCTCGAAAATCCAAAAAAAAAAAAAAAAAAAAAAAAATGCATTATATATAATGTTTACAATCCTTTGATCGTAAGTATTATCTTTCTTGTTAGTTTAAGGGTAAGTTCTCCTTTGACTTGGAGAAGTATAAAAATGAGCAAATATAGTGACTAAAGTCAGTGGAAGCTTTATTTAAAAAGTACATTTTATATTCAATAAAATCCATTTGTTTGGGGAACATTTCTAAGTTTTTAAACTTATGCTCCTGTTTCCATCACAGTGAAATATAGTCCTATAACTCTACCCACATTCCTGTGAGACCCATTGCAGATTCTTCCCAGACAATCTCTTCCTCTGTTCCCAAACCATGGCCACTCCTGATCTGACACTTCCTTCACAGAAACTGTTCACATAGATCCTACAGTCTCGTTGTCCTCTAAATGTGACACTTGTGTGTCAAGGACAAACAGTTGACCTTAGATTTATGTTCCAAGCACCACTGGTGTACAAACAGTTCTGGATTCAGAACTTTGAAAGCAACTGAATGTCTGCTTTTATTTTGCAGGAGGTTAAGAAAAGCCAACAGAAAAACTGATGAATTAGGTTTGCTTAAGCAGAAAGAATTTTATGACAGGTGAAGAGATAAAAAAAAATAATAACTCAGCTTTATTTGCAGAACAGGACCTTCTTGTCCAACTTTCTTTTGGGATTACTAGCTTCCCAATAATGACATTGGGACTAATTACTATATGAAAGCTTGCCCTTTAGTTTAGGTTTGCTCCAGTAGCTCTTTTAATTAAGTGGCCATGTTTTATTAATATTCATTCATGGTTTTTATCTCTTCTCCATTCTGCATATCCAACTCCTTCTGTGTCTCATTGACTCTTGACATTCAGGCATTATGCTGGCCTGCCCTTTCATCTGGCAGGATGTACCCAGGCTGTACCCTGGCCCTCCCAGGGTCCTAGTCTGTGTGCAGGTGCAAAGGTCCTATTGAGAGACTCTGGCCAGGTGTGGTGGTACCTGCCTTTAATCCCAGCCTTTGGGAGACAGGTGGATCTCTGTGAGTTCTAGGCCAGCCTGCTTTACAAGAGCGAGTTCCAGGATAGGCTCCAAAGCTACAGAGAAACCCTATTTTGAAAAAATTGAAAGAAAGAAAGAAAGAGAGAAAGAAAGAAAGAAAGAAAGAAAGAAAGAAAGAAAGAAAGAAAGAAAGAAAGAAAGAAAAAGAGAGAGAAGCTCTGCCCATTTTCTTCTCTCTTCCTTCCTTTTCTGCCTTTCTCTCTGAGGAGACAGCTTTCTGCCTCCCCCGTTTCCCTGTCTCTCCCATTCTCTCTTCCCTTCACATTCCCTGTAAATCAATAAATTCCACATTCAAATTCTTTCTGCATGGCGTGTTTGTCACCTGACACAGTTTGGAAGCTCCTACCATGGAACACACCACAAAGATCTCTCTAGTTCTGTCCTCACCCAACTTGGGACCCTCCAGGGTCCCACTCATGTCATCACAGCAACACTGGCATCTCCTCTCTTGCTCCCAGTGTTCTCCTCTCTCTCCAGAAATCCTGCTTATTCTATTCTGCCTGGTTATTTTCTATTTAAAACTTTATTAAACCAATCAAGTGCCTTAGGCAGGTGAGTCAAAACATAGTCACATCTTCATGCAGTGTAAACAAATATTCTGCAACATTCTTGGACATCAGAAAGTCTGGAAGACATCTCCAACTACACTGCCAGTTGAATATCCCAAATAACTGAATTGAAAATCCTTCTGACTAGATTTCTCTTAATTCATATTTTAATAGTATATATAATAATTTATATTTAATATGTTATATTACTGTATTGATTATATATTATATTTTATATAATTAATACATTAATTTTTTTAGTGTTTTTGTACGTAGTCTTGGCAGATCTGGAGCTCCCTATGTAGGTCATTCTCAATATGTAGCCTTGAACTCAAGAGAGATCCACCTGTCACAGCCTTCCCAGTTCTGGGATCAGAGTCATACACTGTCATATCCATCACCAAAATATTTCATTCTAGTATTTTAAAATTTTTCTGAGTTATTTACAGTTTTCCTTGGCATATGTTCCTAAATGATAAAAAATAAATGCTAAATTTGTTTTTCTTGAGGATGATGATATTCCATTGCTACTTTTTTGGGGCACCTGCATTCTAAATCCAAACTCTTCAAGGCTGCAATTCCAGCTCTGGAGCAACCTGATGCCCCCTTCTGACCTCTGCAGGCACCTGCACTCACAGACACAAACCCACAGACAGGCACACCCTAATACATTGAATACAACACAAATAATCTTAGAAAAACTTCAACACTGCTTCATAAACTGTCTAGCCTTGAAATTCTTCTTGACATCAAAGCTATGAATTTTGGTTTGGCCTGAGCCAATGGTCCCTGGAAATCTGAGCAGTTCTCACCGTGTGTTGTGACTTCTTTTGGGGGGGGGGGGGAGTAGTTGAACATTCATGTCACAGGAGTCACTTATCAGATATCCTGCATATCAATATTTACATTCTTATTCAAAACAATAACACACTACAGTAGCAATCAAATTTATGGTTGGGGTCACCACAGTATGACAGTCTTAAAGGGTCACAGCACTAAAAAGGTTGAGAACCACTGGTCTACAGTCATATCTAGGACTAGAGAGGGTGGCTGTCAGATGTGTCTTTCTGTCCCCACACCACTTATCAAACATTTCCATATTGGAACCTGTTGTATGAGACAGACTGAATGACTCATAATTGGCTCAAACATAAATGATCTCTTATTCCCAGAGTGGTGAGAAGTGTGTTTACTGACTGTGAACAGTATGTCTCCAACTTTCTTCATTCTCACTCAGACTCCGAGAGGTTCAGCCTCTGGATCCTTAGCACACAGAATCCTCTGAGCTGATTCTGGTGCCCCCTTCTTAAGTGATGTCCTCAAAACTCAGAACTGTAGCATCACGGGGCTCACCTCTCACAGTGCCTTTTATGTAATAGTCAATCAAAACAGAAAAGGACTGGCAATGCAAATGAGGAATGTGCTGTTTGCACAGTGAGGTAACTGCACGGGGAAGGGCAGATGGAGTGGAACATTAAGGACATTCTTTCCCTCTCAGCATTTTTAGTTTCTATCAGAGATGAGTGCTGCAGAGTCTGCGGAGGCTTTTGTTGGCATGCTCAGTACCACAGACAGCCTTCAGAAAGGTGAGATTGGTATGTATTTAATGCGTATTTAAATGGAACTAACTACAAGAACAGAGAAATGCTTCCCAGGGTCAGAATGGAAGCAGAGGGCAGAAGAGCTGAACTTCAGGCCTGTGAGCCAGCCCCAGTAGGTCTCTGCAGAACCAGAGAATGCAGACAGGACTTTTGTTGCCGAAGAGGTTGTTGCATTAGTTATTCTATTGGCACACTAAATAATAGTTCTCGAACAAGAAAAATGAACAGTGAATTATCATATAAAATGTGGAGCCATGGTTTTGTTTTGTTTGTTTGTTTGTTTGTTTTCCTTTGATCTTAGCATGCTAGCACACTCTTTTCCCAGGGATCTGGTAAATTACACTCTGGTGAATCACACCAAGTTCCGGTGGAACATGCTTGTTCTACAAGTCTCACAGCAAAGGCAAATTCAAACAACAGCTTTGCATTGTGCACAGTGACAGGAGCTGCCTGGGAAGCTGCGGCTTTTGCTTTGCAGATCCACTGTAATAAAAAGAAAAAGGATGTAAGAAGGCAGGAGGCCTGTTGTCCAGACTGACCCCACCCGGGACCAAATCATCTGAATTTTTAGCTCAAGTAAATTATGAAAAAAGAATATGATGGGACTTTCATTTCAGTCTTCAGGAAGGAAGCAAAATCTTGTTTCTTACATTTTCAAACTGTCTATGCTTGTTATATTTCTTTTATCTTCTTTTTTTTCTTTTACCTTTTCCTCCACCTTAATTTTTTTAATTTATGGAAAGAATATTGGACTTTAGGAAATATCACTGGTATTTACCAAAAAAAGTTCATATCAAACATTAATGCTTGTCACTTAAGTCAAGTATTCTTCTAACTGAAATTTACTATTATTATTATTATCAATATTATTCTTAATAATTGATGGTGCTGCTACTATTTCTGCCTGTTGTTTGTTGACTCTTTGAGAACATCTCATACTGTATTCCAAGTTGACTGATAATTCCTGCTCCATTTGCCCCAGCAAGGTTGACTTTTGAAATCAAATACTTTCCCAATGAGAACATAGCTGTTGTGAGCGTGGAAATCCAGTCCAAAGAGTGGATACTGTGTAACTGGATGCATTCTGCAATTTCACTCTTCTCAGTCTGTAACTTGTTCTATGAGTGAAGCTGGTATTTTTGTTTGTTTGTTTGTTTGTTTTTTATGTTTTTCAAGATAGGGTTTTTCTATGTAGCCTTGGCTGTCCAGGAACTCACTTTGTAGACCATGCTGGCCTCAAACTCAGAGGTTCACATGCCTGCCTCTGCCTTCTGAGTGCCGGGATTAAAGACTTGAGTCACCATCACGTAGCATTTTTAATATATATATATGAGATCAGTAATGTTTTGTTTCTTTGTTTTTTGTAAAATCATCCCTAATATTGCTTCAAAATAAAGACACAAAACCTATGCTCCAACTGTGCTGTGGCAGGCATTAGATTTTAGAAGGAGATCTATGTATATACAGTATAAAAAAGGTGGAAGAAAATACCTACTACTCCTGTATCAAAATGAAACACTCAATTTCAGATTTTATAGCATTGTAGATACAGAGGATGATCAGTAATTCTTGCAGTTAATAACATATTAGGAATGTCTGGTATGGAATCCTGTTGGAACCCTCTGGAAGGAAAATTATTATTGCTCATATATCAAAATGAAACAAACAGTATCAGACATTATAACTGTTAGGGTTCAAGCATTATGCCAGCCTGCCCTCTGACCGGATGAATCGAGGCAGTACCCTGGATATCCCAGGGTCCTAGTCCATACACAGGTGCAAAAGAGATGAGCTCTGCCCACTCCCGATCTCTCTTTCCCACTTCCCTTATGAAGTGGTGGGCAGGACTTTTCCAGCCTCTTCTTCTTCTCTTTTCTCTCTCTGTGTCTCTATTTCTTTCTTTCTCTTCCCCTCCCCTGTCTCCCTTACCTGTCTCCATTCCATTCCCTTCACCCAATAAAACATTCCAATTAAGTTCTATCTGCCTGGCCTAAAGGTAGTATACTATGAAAACGAACCCACATACTCATACAGAAATACTGTGGTCACATTATTCTAACAGACAGACAAATAAAACAGTTTTAAGAACCTGTGTCAGAGGACCAACTTAAAAGTCCTTGTGTAGGCAGTTGGCAGAAGCCAGGGAAGCACAGAGATGGTCCCGTTAAGGACCAGATTAGCAGATGCTGCAATGGGGAAGAAGAACAAAAGAACTGAAGAGCTATATATGGTTTTAGAGTGGAAGGCAGGGGAAACAGAGTGAGACCAATAGCAAACAGCTAGAGAAGCAGGGAGGGGGAGAAGTGGGGCCTGAAGCAGGCATCTAGAAACCATGGGCTTTTGTAGCCTTGTTTGTTTTTACATTAGGTGCTAGACAGTCCCAATTTAAAAGGAATTTTGTAAAAGGCATCCCAGGTGCAGCTGAGAATTTAGCTTTTAATGGCAAGAACCCATTCAGAAGCCCATGCCAATGGGGACTCAAGCCTGTTGTAGTGAATCCATCAGGACAGAGCTTTTGAGACAATAACGGGAGTTCATGAGAAATGAGTGGCAGGTGTTTCCCTACACCCTTCCCTCAATGATCAAGGAGTTTGCAAAGGTGGCTGTCTAGGTAGCCAATCAAGTAAGTCTCTCTCAATAACTCATGTGATTTATCCTTTTCAAGATCTCTGATGGAGTTTGAAGACTGGTAGCTTTGTCAACTG